>NC_083569.1:20408814-20747148 GCF_027579695.1 Neoarius graeffei | reverse complement strand
CAGCTTATGGCCTAGTTATTTATATCTCACATCAATGCACATATTGGTAACTTATTACGCCTACGTTTCACCATCAATCTACACTGTAATTTGTAAAACCTATTCACAATATACACCACCAATTCACATATTAGCAATAGTATTTACATCTCATCAATCTACCGTATTATTTGCATTACTTGTTTACATCTCACACCATCAATTCACATATTAACAATAGTTCTTTACATTTCACATCATAAATCTACATCAATCAAATCAATTGTTTGCTACACTTACTGACATGTCACAACATCAAACCACATATCAGCAATAGCCAGTCATTCCAATTTAATTTACAACTTTCCAAATAAGACTTAGATCAAGTTTCTCCTGCCTTTCCTGTCTCTGTCTACATGCTCCTGGGGAGACTCCCAGAGCGTCCGGGAGACTAGGGATGTCTGAATCATTTAATTTTGTTATTTAGTCTAGTCTTAGTACCCCACAGCAACCTCATAACTTTGACCGACCAAAGCAACATTGGATTGGGGGTGAAGAGCGCGAGCCAATGGAAAAATCCAGGCTGCCAGTTCTCACTATCACGAGGGAGGTTTGCTAACACTCCATGCGCAAAGATATGTTAGCGGGCATCCATTAAATTAGCTAACTCAATTTTCTGATATTTACCTAAAAGCTAAAAACACAGAAAACTTTTTTTTTTGTCTGACTTTTACTCAACTTAGAAATAGAATATTAGAAGAACATCATCAGAGGGTCTACCATTGGCAATTCATAATAGTCATAATCGACATTGACTTTAGGCGTATTAAAGTATGGTCTATAGTTACTGGATTTATCTAGATCTGTTACTATTAATAAGATTTAATTGACACAAAATGTGGTCATTCATATATATACACAAACATTTTATATATGCATACACTCAAGGGCACTTCAGCCCAACACCACCCCACGTTACCCGAACTACATGTCTTTGAACTGTGGGGTTAACCAGAGCTGACACAGGGAGAACACGCAAACTCCACACAGAAAGGCCCCCACCAGCCGCTGGGCTCAAACCCAGAACCTTCTTGCAGTGCGAACCACTCCATCCCCCTGCTGCGCAAGTTAATAAATTTTAAAGCCTCCCCGTCGGGGAATCGAACCCCGGTCTTCCGCGTGACAGGCGGAGATACTGTCCACTATACTAACGAGGATGACTCAATAGCTCTCATTTATCAATAAAAAATGTGGTATGGAAAGCACTTACTGCTGGGGTCAACAGCGCTCCTGTCAATAATCAAACTCCAGCTGATGTTTTCATATTTAATTTATAGGCCTACATCCGTGATATTGGACAGATCACACAGCACTCAACTGTTCCTTTTCAAAATTCAACACCCCCCACCCCGCTTGCTTATCTATCTATCTATCTATCTATCGATCGATCGATCGATCGATCTTTCTTTCAAAAAAGCTCGTTGGTCAGACATTTCTCTGCCTGTGTGCAATGGCTAATAAAGCTGTAAAGGTGTAAGAGATTGGCCCAGGCCACCTTACCCTATACCAGCTTTCTGCACCTCCAATCCAGTGTCACTAACCTGATCCAGTGTTTAGTGCAGCTCAGGTTTCTCTTTATTGACGCATAAATCTTTCGCTTTTTACTAAAGATTTCTGTGGAGAGAAATGTTAATGAGCTTAGTATATTTTTGTAGGCTTTGCTCTGGAAGAGCTGAACATTTTTAGTCAACGAATGTTAGAACTATTGATCTTTTTGCATGAAAGCATCTCCCACACGCTCCAAAAGGCGATGTCTCTCTTCAAAAGGATCCAGCTGTTGGGGGCGGAGTCTAGCTGTGTTTACCTTCCTGGAATTTAATATGTGGAAGTGGTATATTTAAAGCCATTAGCTGCAGTAAGTTATCGTTTCTCTGCATTTCAATCAGGGTCAAGTGTAGTATTTATTCTAATCAATTTGATTTGTTCTTTAAACGAGAGCGTTATATCAAGCAGATTTTTTTTAAGTAAGGAGCTAGGATAGGAGTTTGCTCTTTCGGCTCCATATACCAATCTGATATTGTAGCATGTCGTATGGTCTAGGAAATAAGTTTTTTTTTTTTTCTTATTTAACGCGGTTTTTAAATGAAATTGAAAAAAGGGTTTTTTTTTAGAGAATAAAAAATAGGAATTTGGTCCTTTTATTTTGTACTCTCATATGGTATTATAATAGATTTAGGAATGGTTACTTTATTTTAAAAAAGAAAGAATAAGACTCAAAAGACTCGTATGTCAGAATGCTGTTCATAGATTTTAGCTCAGCATTCAACACAATCATTCCTCAGCAGCTCATTCACAAACTGGACCAGCTGGGACTCAACACCTCCCTGTGCAACTGGCTGCTGGACTTCCTGACGGGGAGACCACATACGGTACATGTTCGCCTTATGTGGTAACCTCGCATGATTTATTGTACACAGCTAATTACATTTTATACATGCATACGCTGTCTTTTGTTGGCAACGGTCGGGCAGAATAGCAGCGTGAATCCCTTAGTCAGGGGCGGTCCTGGGGGCTGCCTTCCCCCCCAAAAAAAGGTCCCCTCAAAAAAAAACCACGAAAAAAAAAAAAAAACAAGACGGGCGTGTGTGTGTGTGTGTGTGTGAACATTTTGGATGGGGAAGCCCAATATACCCTTTTCACTGACGTCACCGGAAACCGGAAGTAAACAAACCCTGCGCCATATTGGAAGACCAACAAACTCGTGATTAGGCGGAAATAACGGCAGCGCGCGGAATTTAAACCCACGAGGCACTTGATTCATCATAAACCTACAATGGTAAACTTTTGTGCTGTGTTAGGGTTCTAACAAAGCTGATGGGAAAGGTGAAAAGAAGTCTTTCTACAGAATACCAGCTGTGATTGAGACACAAGCAAACCAAGGAGCTTTCTGCCAGGAGACAGAGAATAAGTGCATTACTGAGTGTCTCTGAGCAAAGGAGAGCCTGAACGTTGCAACCTCCCTATTGGCTGTTTATTGGCTGTTTGTAAAAATGTATCAATTGTTGCCCTTCCCACGGGAATCATCGCGGGCTCGAGAGACGAGACCTGACGAGTTAGTTCGTTGGTAGCAGAACAAAATGTCTGGACACAAATCGGGTTTTCAGAAAAGGAAAGAAAATAAACGGAGGGTCGAAAATACAAAAAAGGAGGCAGAAAATGCAAAACGAGTTTTAAGGTAGGACAAATGGTTAGTTTTCTGAGGCAGCCCGCCGTGGCTGCCTGCAGGCTTATTTATTATAGCCCATTTAGTTAAAATAGTTGATATAAAATGTTTATAGTTATAGTTATGTGATGGTTGTCCTGATTTAGACTGGTGTTTTTTTTGGGGGGGGGTGCGCGATGTTGCACCCGGGTCCAGATTAGGGCAGAATCGGCCCTGGCTACATTTCAGGTGTAGTTTGTTTTATGAATGTATGTACTTGCATAGATGTGTACTTGGTCTTCCAATATGGCACTTAACAAAATCTCGCGGCGCGGTGACGTCATGCGGTAGCCCTCTATACCAAAGTTGCGCAGGTGACGTCATCAGTGTGTGTGTGTGTGTGTGCCTAACTTGTCGTAGCCCCATAATATGCACAATCCCGCCAGCGGAACGTTGTACTAGTCATCAAAAAGACTTTACTACCATAGTACTACACTACTATGACATTACACAGAGTCTTAAGTAATACATTACGACTTGATCATTGCCATTCTGGTAACAGCAAATTTATAACGGGCCGTGTCCGCGACGTACAACACACAACGAGAAATGTTTAAACGACCATGTAAAGCTGTTAACATTCTGTTGGCTAATACAGAGCCCAATGCGGGGGGGGGCACGAGCGTGGGCGCAAAAAAAAAAACCGGTCCCCCCAAAAAAAGTCCCCCCCCAAAAAAAACCCCGAAAAAAAAGACGGGCGGGGGGGGCGCCAGCAGGGGGTTTCGCCCGGGGAGTAAATCACTCTAGGATCGCCACTGCCCTTAGTATAAGCTCTAGGTTTTGCCTTTGGTCTGCATGTTAGCGAGTTAGGGACCCATCTGCATGACACGTGACTTCAGTCCGCTAGTCCCCCCCCCCACACACACATGGACATCACTCCGCTCAGAGACGGACTCTGCTCTCGGGTTTGCAGATGGTGCGCCACTGGTCAGTTTTATAGAGATCTTGCAGTCACGTGACCGGAAAGTACACAACCGCCATCGTGTCGGTCAAAAACACAGCTGAATACTGCTGCACTCATGTACAGAATGGATCAATTTCAACCGACGGACTACACGGCTCATTTTTCTAATGAACAGATAACTAGATATATGTCTAAAATAAACGATTACAGATTTGTGACCCTTATGGCTTTCCGGACGGAGTTTTCACGACCGGATTTTGAACTGCCAGCTGAATACCCGGACCTGTATGATTACCTCATCAACTTTCCCTCACTGTTCAGTGGTGAAGCACTGCGTGCTTATAAATCTCTGGACAGTTATCTTTACAGAAATTCAGGATTTGTCAGCGACTCAGATGTGGCATCTTGTAAACAAGAAAATGATCCTCACTGGATGGGTAAGTCCAGCCGATTATAGAATAGAATAAGGTAATTCCAAATCGTCCGTGTTGTTTACATGGATCTGGCGTTGGAGAGGTAGAGGCTTGGCAGTGGAGATTTGACTGGCTGTTTTCTGAGCTTAGTCAGCAGGCCGGCTCTGCCTGCAGCCTCGCTTTTGCTTCGGCTCCTGGCGCTGCCTCCTTCGCTTTGCTTCCGATAACAATCCACGGAGACCCCGCTGGTCTCGCAATCTGGTCTCGTCCGGAATGTTTTTTTTTTTCTCGTCCGGAAGGTTGTGCATGCGATGGAAATCGCTACAAACCGTCATTTTCTGCTGGAAACCAATGTCCAGTAAGTCCATACGGTTGTAGTGGATATTGAAGTCCGGTACAGACGAACAACATGCAAAAATACACACAAAAAACAAAAACCATGCACAGGTAGGGAGAGCTTGTAGCTACAGCCGTTGTAGTAGAATTGTATATAGTAGGGTTTTCCAGAAGATAAGGTAGAAGTAAAAGTAGAAGTAGAACCAGAAGTAGAAGTAGAAGGCGGAATATGGCGTTTGACCGACACGATGGCATCCGTCACAATCTGGATCGGCTGTGACGTCACATGCAAGATCTCTATAGTAGGCCTATATATAGTGAGTGTTGTGTTCGTGCCTTATTACAAGTAATTGTTCTTAAGCTAAATGGTAAATTCCTAGACTAATTTTTGTGCTTACAGCATGCTAAGCGGAGATTTAGCAATCAGCATTGGGCGGTGTAATGTTATATCTGGTGCATTTCTTTCCTCGGTTTGGCGAAATCCAATTGGAATGTTAATATCTTCGAATGTCCCATGTTGACAAACCAGAGCCATTCTGTGATTACCTAAATCAAACATGTCAATATCACGTTGAGAGCGAATGAAGCCAGTTCATGGCGAAACTTCTTCAGCGTCCTTGACCACGCTTTGGTCGTTTTCGGTCTGAACATACAATTGATTGTTTTGAGTAACTGTACGTGTACACCAGAAACGACCAAAGCGACCAAGTAGCTGAGGTCGTTGAAGAAGTTTCGCCATGAATTCGCTCTGGACGTGATATTGACATGTTTGATTTAGCTAATCACAGAACGGCTCTGGCTTGTCAGCCTGGGACATTCGAAGATATGAACATTCCAATTGGTTTTCGCTGAACCGTGTCATAGTTCATTACATAATATTAACTGACTTTTAACTTCTGAAATTCGCTCTGGTCGCCCATTTCGCTTCGCCCCCGGCGAATTCGCTTTGGTCGCTGAGTTCGCCGGCTCTCCAGAGAGAAATAATAACTTCCATTGCTTTGGTCGTTTCTGGTGTACAGTAATGCGGCTATATTCCGACTTACAGACATGCTGTATGTGTCAAGTGTTAATTGGATACTTTCCCCAAACAATAATTCTGCCTGGTTAAAAATCCGATAGGGTGACTTTGCACTATTCTCCGCCCAATATATGGCTTGCATGTTTTGAAAAAGATGGTAAATTAGTGTCTAAAATGAGTTGTTGAAAATAAACTGCTTTGCTCACAACAGGAATATGGATGTCATGGAAAAATTAGACAGTGTGGCCATCAACATCTTAAAAGGTAAGAATGATAATGCTTGAATGTAAATTAAGTTAATGTGGTGTTGCTTTACTCATCTGTGTACCTGCTAATTTCATTTAAAATTAATGTTCATTACAATTATAGCTCTGTATGTTAAAACATGAGTTGTGTTTACCCACTTTTTTTGCAATAAAATGCCTAGGTTCTTGATGAGCTGCGACGAATAGTTGCGAAGGACAACATGCACTATGTGAAAGAGCTGAGGGAGCGTTGGGCAGACTTCAGAACCAAACTCACCTTTTATGGCGTCTACAAGAAGGCACTGAAGCCCCCGCTGGGACTTCCTGCTGGTAAGGGTTTGGAATCCTTCTGAAATGGCCAATTTCATGATGATGGCTTGTCACTGTTTATTGTTGAGTAATTGTGAGTAATTCAAATTACTTCCCCCCCCCGTAGATGAGCAAGCCATCTAATCATCTCACTGCCAGCTATGTTCCCTTCCGGTTACCCCGCACCAAAGAAGATGGCATCTCTATCAGAGGCACTCATTCATGTTCTACCGGTAAATAAAATTTATTCCATAACCTTCTGCAACTTTCTATTTGTTATTTCTATTTGCAGGTTTGAGTTAATCCAGTATGTGTCTGGAGGAGGCTGGATTTAAGTAATACTGTGTGTTAATGTTCAGCCCACAGAGGACCCAGGCGTATACCTAAGAAGACGGCCACTCGCCACACCGTTTGTCCTAGTGGGAGAGGGAGACTGCTTTTTCTGCGCTGGAAATGCTCCTGTCACATCATTCCCTAGGAGCAGTCTTGGGGAATCCGTCCTATACATCATGGCGTACTACTACACTTTTCATATGACGTACCCGAAATGTGTGGCATCTGTTCTTTCGATCCTTCAGACCGAGGTCTTGGGTGATAAGATTCATGAGAAAGACCAAACCACGGCCTTTAAATGTGCCAAAGCTGACTGGTAGGCCCAGCGCTCGAAACTAACGGTGTCCCGATGTCCCGGGGACCATAAAAAATGTCATCGGGACACAAAATTATCATATCTGGGACAATCCCGGGACAATGGAAAAAAATAGATCTAGAGACGACAATTCCCCCGGGGGAAATCGTGAGAGTGATGCAGTGCGCGTAGCAGTCACAGTTGCCGGAGCTGAGCTGGACTGTATTTTTGTCTCTCTCTGCTCAGCGCGCGGGTGGGGGAGGGGCACACAAAAAGGGCAGCTTTCCGTCAGTGCGCTCCCTCCAAACAACGGGGGTTTACACGAAAACGGAAGGAGATATTCACAAATTTATTTCACATTGAGTGCCACAAGGGTCTCCTGAACACACTGATGTACTGTTTTTGTCTGTAGTGTAAAAATTGAGGTCACTAGAGCGAGTTAAAAACGAGTGGCTTTTCTGATTTAACAGTCAAAGCGCAGCCACGTTTATAATGGCAGACTATGGGGCTGCGCGCCTGCCCTCTCCTCACTTTCAGGCTTCTCATTCAAAAACTGCAAGTCCTATCGTGTAGGTAGACACATTGTGTGAATCAGGACAAGTGTGACTACTACTTTTGAGAAAATTGTGTGTGTAGAGTGAAAATTGGGGCTGAAAACACAGTTTAAATGAGAAAGTTTGAGCTATTTTTCCAAGCTCTCTACACTCTAACTTAACGAGCTCCACTGGTGTGTAACGCAATAAACACCCATTATAAAGCCGGAATTTCTCCAGGAACCCACATGGTGTTTGAGCCGGGACTGAGCCAAAAGTATAGAACCTAGCAAAAAGTTGAATGCCAGATCCAGAAGTTTCTCTACGTTTTAAAGTTTGAATCATGTCTCTAGGTGAAAGCATGCCAGAGCAGCGGATGTTTGAAAATGTGTGTAGTTTTTCAAATAATTCCATAGAAATGAATGGGAAATTTATCTAGGTCAAAGAAAATGAAATTAAGCACTGTAAATAATGTAAATGATTTCTATGACTAAAGGTTACAATAAAAAAAAAACTTGGATTACATTGCTTTGTTTGCACTTATATGATATGACACTTTTATCCAAAGTGACTTTACGGTTTTTTACAGTGTTACAGTCCCTGTAGCAATGTTGGGGGGTAGGTGCCTTGCTCAAGGGCATTGCATCTATTGATGGTATGGCTGATGGCTTTCAAAACATCTCTGAATGGGGCAACAGGTATATTACATAAAAATGGATAACGGTAATGGTGAAAATGATAAGTTGGGCTTATAAATGCCAACAGATATTCAAGGTACAAATAGATGAAATGAACATAAAAGGGGTCTTATTTTCAACTAAAGTGTACTGCAGATGTAGTGAGTTGAAACATTTTCTGAATGAGCTAGTTGGCCCCTTTAAATAAATGGGTATCTATTCATACAGTGAGATCGCCAAAGTTTAATAAACTGAAAATGCAATAACTGTAATTTTGAAGTAGATGATGTATAGGACATGTGTCACTTGTGTTTTGTGACTTATTGTAAAAATTATATAAAAGGTTCAAAATCGCATAGTTACAAATATAATAGTAACTTCATATGATAATATTAACCACTGGTTATTTCAGAGAGGAAAAAAATGGGGACACTATTGCTTCCATTCGGGACAATACAACACAGAATTCGGGACCACTGGGGGACACAAAGAAAAAAAGTTAATTTCGAGCCCTGGGTAGGCCTTTCTTAGCTAGTGCATGTGAGTGAGGTGTGCGTGCCTGAGACATTCATTGTGTGAAACAGAACAAAGTTTTATTTTTGTGTTCATTGAAGGCCCTCTTCTAATTCCTTGCTGCCCCATAGCCTGCTATGCCTCTCATGCCAACTTGTGTTTTGCAGCATTTTGTTGATATAATAAAAATAAAAATGCAGATCTGAAGTTCTTGTCCAGTCTATTTTTCCCCTACATTCATCACACCTAAACAGGAAATTTATTCTAGCTAAGAAAAACCAATTTGTTTTGAGCCTTTAAATAAGCTGGAATCAAGCACATTTGCCTTGTTTTTAAGCCTATTAAATTCTAATTTTGAGCAATATTTGCTCAGATGAAATTGGTTTCTAAGCAATAATTACTGAAAATCAGAAGAAATGGCTTATAATAAGAGAGAAAATCTTAACAAGTAAAATAAAAACTAGCTTTTTATGCTTAATTTAAGATTTTTGGTATGCTTACTACTTGCATATTTTTTTCTTGTTTTAAGAAATCTTACCAAGTCCCATTATCTTGCTGCACTGGCAGATTATTTTGCTTAAAATAAGTGATTTCCCCCCTAAAACACTATATATTTTTCTTATTTTTTAGAGGGCATTTTTTGCAGTGCTGGGCCTCAAATACAGAAGCAATGGCACTTAGGCATGTGTCCCCAGGGTAGGCATGCAGCGTTGGTGGTATAGTGGCTGGCATAGCTGCCTTCCCGGCCAGGTGAGGGGCATAATGGACTGTAAGAAGGGGGGAAGAAAAGAAAAAAGAAAAATAAGAAAATGGGGGAAAGAAAGGGGAAAAGAAGAGAAAAAGAGGAAAAAATAGTGTCAAGTGTCTTGTCCCCTTTCTCCACCCCTGACCCAATGTTGGTGTACAGTTGCACTCCTGGTGGATCCTGGATGCAGGCAAGGTGTTTCTGCTGTATCTCCCACACTCGAGGCATGCTCTTGTGATTGATGAGGTGCAGTCCAGTGCTGTCCACCAGCTGCCACATGGAGTCAAGCAGACTTTTGATGAGTGCACGGGTCTCTTCTACCCCTCGGGTTCTCCTGCGGCAGTGCCTCGCTAGCTCACTTGTGCTGATGGTTGCCAACACCTGAGCATCTGTTGGCTCATAGCCAGGATGTTTCTTCTTCAGCTCTGCCTGCTTGGCCTCCTTCAGATGACAGATATCCTGCTTGTCCCACTCAAAAATTGTGCTTGACAATTTAGAACAGAACGTACCATACAGTGGATGGTGTTCTGTGGTGAGACCGTCAGCGAACCGCCTCATGAAGTGGAACACATCCAAATGCACAGTGGAGGTCCACGGCCGAAACCATCCTTGGCATGCACTTCCTCAAACCACAGGGGCAGGGGATGGAAGGCTGGTGGCGGTGCACAAACATCCTGGGGCTGGCTGATGCAGGATTTCTTGTGTAGCTGACAATCTGTTAAATAATCAGAACATCTCCTTGCCCACTCCTCGCCTGCAATAGCTGTCTTCTGGAAAACATTGGAGTAAAAAGATCACCAGCTAGCAGAGGATGGTTTCGATCCATCGGCCTCTGGGTTATGGGCCCAGCACGCTCCCGCTGCGCCACTCTGCTGACCTCACATGCCAGGTGGGACTCAAACCCACAGTCCCTGGCTTAGGAGACCAGTGCCTTATCCATTAGGCTACTGGGGCTCTGCCATGAGCGGAAGAAAAAGGGCAGCCACTCAAAAATAGCTAGGCTCGTTCCTCGGCCGTCTCTCATCTCCGTGACAGAAACTTCTTTTGTGTTTGCTCAGTTTGAAATAATTTGCTGGGTCTGCACCAAAGTCAAACGCTTGCAACGTCCGGCTTTAATGTCAGCACGTCCTCATTCCAGTCACAAATTGCTCACAAGGCATTTTACCCCGACTTAAGTAAGTAGACTTTTCTTTGGAAGCATGTACACTGCCAGTCGTAGCCAAGCAATTTTACACTGGAAAGCACAGCTTTGTACTGAATTTACATAGGCCGCATAATGTTGCGGTGGTTAGCAGTGTCAACTCACACCGAGCAGGGTCTGGGCTTGAGCCTAGTGGGTGACCGGCAGCCTTTATGCCTGGAGCATGCATGCTCTCTTCGTGCCTGTGAGGATTGGCACCGGGTGCTCCGGGTTCCTGCCCCAGTCCCTAGACCTAGAGAAGGTCAAGCGAAGACTCTGAATAGCCCAGAGGTGTTAATGTGTCTGGGTTACCCCTGAGATAGCTCATGGGTACAGAAAATGAACGACTGTATGTGTACAATTCAGGGCACTTGATTAATTACATTTTATGTCTTGTGCTTAAGAAGAACATGTGGAAAAAAGTTAGAAAACCATGAAATCACTCTGATTTTTCCTGATTCACTGACCAGGATCTTTGCTACCCAAAGAGCTCTGATCTGTGAGTCGTACACATGGGTAACATACTGTGACAACAATTGGTAGATGCGGTGGGCCTTATTTCACTCCCATAATGCCTATTTGCCTGTCTGCGTGATACAAAGCACTGACCAATGGCAAACTAGTGACAGAGCACTGAAAATCAGGCCTCCTGATGGACAATTTTCGAGGCCAGCCACCAAATTTCTAGTAAGACAGATGACGTTTATTGCCTCTGCTGGGAATTTTGGGAAGAAAAGTGGCTAGAAAGAGCAGCGGGCTGTGTCGGCGTCTGGGCTCTGGGCCCAGCGCGCTTCCGGTGTGCCACTCTGCACACCCCACACGGGTCTCGAACCCACAATCACTGGGTCACGGAAAACGTTGGAGTAAAATTTGGCAGACTCGACAGAAGATGGTTTCGATCCATCAACCTCCGGGCCCGGCACACTCCCGCTGCTGACCTCTCACTTTCTGTGGGTCTGGAGCCTGCAATAGCTGCCTTCTGGAAAACGTTGGAGTAAAAAGATCATCAGCTAGCAGAGGATGGTTTCGATCCATCGGCCTCTGGGTTATGGGCCCAGCACGCTCCCGCTGCGCCACTCTGCTGACCTCAAACCCCCGGTGGGACTCGAACCCATAGTCCCTGGCTTAGGAGACCACTGCCTTATCCATTAGGCCACTGGGGCTCTGTCACAACAGGACGAAAAAGGGCAGCCACTCAAAAATAGCTAGGTTCGTTCCTCGGCCGTCTCTCATCTCTGCGACAGAAACTTCTTTTGTGTTTGCTCAGTTTGAAATAATTTGCTGGGTCTGCCCCAAAGTCAAACGCTTGCAACGTAATGACATTTCAGTATTATGGGTAGACCATAATATTGGTCTCACGGTAAAATAGCTCGTGCTATTTTACCGTTAGACCATTCACTATACACTATGTGTATAGTGATTGGTCGAACGGTAAAATAGCATGAGCACTCGAGAACTTTTTTGATATGTTGGAAGGTTATAATTTTACTTGGCAACAGAATGTATCTGAATTCTGATTGGTTGTTGTTACGAACAATAGTGACGCGTGCTGTGCACTGCATCACTAATAATAACTAGAGACAACAGTTCCCCTGGGGGAACTGTGAGAGTGATGCAGCGCGCTTAGCCAGGTTTTGTGAAGACACGCCAAAGGGCGGGCGAACGGTTCAAAAGCTACAAGCAGAAAGTGTATATTATTGCCCTTCTGTTGTGTCCTTGAGCCCAGAGCGGAGGGAGGGACAGGGTTCTGCTGAAGCGCACATAGTGTTCTGGTCGAGGGAAATTGAGTAAAATGTGTTTCTTCAATTCAGAACATGCTTAAAAAAAGTTTTCAAAAGAGAGGCGGAGGAACCAAACATTTCTGATCAAGATGGCGGAGGCTGTTTTGCTGATTCCGTGAAAATGTTTGATTTGATTAAAAGGTGTCTGGGCCGCGAACAATGTCCACATCACCATCGGGTTGTTGTTGTTTACATGTGTCATGTTACAGGAACTTGGTCAGGGCTCTGCAGGTCTTAACTGAAGCGCTTCAAATTCAGGGTTAGCGGGCTGCTAAAGTTTGCAGGCACTTCACAAACAAGACTCGGTGCAATATTAGCCAACATTAGCACAATCTGATATGATTTAATAATGTCTTTGTGACCTTAATGAACTCCAGTTTTTGTCGGATTGTTATTTACAGGCCACATAAACTTAGAAAACAGTCATATTCGCATGTTGTCGTTTTTACACACTGAATCCGAACTGTTGTTAACTGATTCATTTTACAAGCTAATCTAACACTACATTCCTCAAGGACAGTTTGCTCGCGAGCAGCCGCTCACTGCACTGCAACCGCACTTGCTAATTGACATGGGCTTGCTGTTTTCGTGACTACGCCCCCAGAGTGAATATTCATGAGCGAATTGGGCGTGGTGTTTCGCCCAATGGAAACCTACAGTAACCCTTTGTGTCCCGCGCATGGGGCGGGATTTTTTTCTTCAATCAGAAATATTAGTAGGGACACGCCCATACCACCCACACCCAATTCTACACCTGTGTTGTTGAACATGGAGAAAACCAGAAAATAAGGAAAAAGTTAGGGCAGGTAAAATAAAGATTTTTTTCTTTCTTTTCTAAAATAAGGTAACTATTCCTAAATCCACTATAATACCACATGAACATATAGAATAAAAGAACCAAATTCCTATTTTAACTCACTACTCTAAAAAACCCATTCATCAATTTCATTTAAAAAGAGTGTGTTAAATAAAGAAAAAAATACTTTTTTTTGAACAAAGGTACCATTCCTGGAGGTACTATAACATCATGTTGATGGCTGTAGCCAAAAGAACAAGCCCCTATTCCAACCAACCATTCTAAAAAAAAATTCGCTTGATATAATATCCTTATTTAGAGAACATATCAGATATTAAACTGATAAGAACACCTACTACACTTGATCTTAACCAAAAGGCTGAGAAGTGATAATTTACTGCAGTCAATAGCTTTAAATATACCACTTCCAAATATTAAAATCCAGAAAGGTAAACACAGGTAGACTCCGCCACCAACAGCTGGATCATTTTGAAGAGAGACATCGGCTTGTGGGGTGTGTGAGAGAGGCGAGTGCTTCAACGCAAAAAGATCAATAGTTCTAACATTTGTTGACCAAAAATGTTCAGCTCCGTCAGAGCAAAGCCTGCAAAAATATGTTGAACTCATTAACATTTCTCTCCACAGAAATCTTTAGTAAAAGGCAAAAGATTCATGCGTCAATGAAGAGAAACCTGATCTACACTTAACACTGGATCAGGTTAGTGACACTGGATTGGAGGTGCAGAAAGCTGGTATAGGGTAAGGTGGCCTGGGCCAATCTCTCACACCTTTACAGCTTTGCTAGCGATTGCACACAGGCAGAGAAATGTCTGACCAACAAACTTTTTTGAAAGAAAGAAAGAAAGATAGATCGATCGATAGATAGATAAGCAAGCGGGGTGGGGGGTGATGAATTTTGAAAAGGAACAGTTGAGTGCTGTGTGATCTGTCCAATATCACGGAAGTAGGCCTATAAATTAAATATGAAAACATCAGCTGGAGTTTGATTATTGCCAGGAACGCTGTTGACCACAGCAGTAAGTGCTTTCCATACCACATTTTCCTGCCTTCCTGTGATGCTACTATTCAGGCTGCCAAATAGAAATAATTTATTCCATCGGATTTGTGATGTTAAAGCTTCTATTCTGAGGGCAGATAAGTTTCTCTTCTTGACCATATTACACCTCTCCATGTCGTAAAGTCAAGGAGCAACGCCTCTAAACCGATAATATTTAGGATTGTGATATTTAAATGACAATGGTTTTCACCCTCAACATTTATCAATGCCCAATCATTCTTACGCTGTGATTGGCAAGATACAAACGTTTCATGAATCACACATGAACCCTGTCATATGGTGATTTCTACACTTTGATCTACTCTGGTTTCTACGTTAGATTGATAAATGAGGGTTATTGTGTCATCCTCGTTAGTATAGTGGACAGTATCTCTGCCTGTCACGCAGAAGACAGGGGTTTAATTTCCTGACAGGGAGACTTTAAAAATGTATTAACTTGGGCAGCAGGGGGATGTAGTGGTTCACACTGTCGCCTCACAGCAAGAAGGTTCTGGGTTTGAGCCCAGCGGCTGGTGGGGGCCTTTCTGTGTGGAGTTTGCGTGTTCTCCCTGTGTCAGCTCTGGTTAACCCCACGGTTCAAAGACATGTGGTTGGGTTAACATGGGGTGGCTTTGGGCTGAAGTGCCCTTGAGCATATGTATATATACCTGTATATATATATATATATAAATGATTCACCACATTTCGTGTCAATTAAATCTTATTAATAGTAACAGATCTAGATAAATCCAGTGACTATAGACCATACTTTAATATGCCTAAAGTCAATGTTAATGTCAAATATGACTATTATAAATTGCCAATGGTAGACCCTCTGATGATGTTCTTCTAAGTCTAAGTTAGTAAAAATCAGACAAAAAAAGTCAGACAAGTTCGTTAGAATCTAACGTCTGGTCTGGTGATCTAACCTTGTCAGATATAGGGTCGTCCAAATTTCGCTCCATTCATATGCGCGCTTGAGCTGCATGCGCATGCCTCCGGCATTCACTCCAATCCCCCCGTTACGCCGATCAGTGTACTGACCGGGGAATTGGCATATACCACGGGGTACACACTTGAGTCCACCCATACAATGTCAGACACATGAAAAGCAGAAAGTCAACTATTAATTTTCGTCAACATAAATGTATCAAGTTATATATTTTTTTAATTAATAATGTGTAGTAAGTGCGGGCGGGAAATTTTTATGTTGTCAGCGGGAGGTCGGGAGGATTTTCTAAATGTTCCCTAAAGCGGGAGATCTCCCACTCACGGCGGGAGAGTTGGAGCCTCTGTATATAGATTGAGGCACTGCCTAAAAGCAGAGCTCCCATCTGTTTCTGGGTTGTAGAATTTTCTTATATCATAGCCAGCCTCTTTTGTTTTATTTCTTTACCATTATAGTTACATTACTGTTTCCTTATGTTGTTCAAAACAGACACAGAAAGAGAATAGCTCTGGCCTGATGAGTAGAGTCAAGGCAGTGATTTTATTTACAAATTCGATTTCACCATTGCTTAGATCTCATCTCATCTACTCTCGCCGCTTTATCCTGTTCTACAGGGTCACAGGCAAGCTGGAGCCTATCCCAGCTGACTACGGGCGAAAGGCGGGGTACACCCTGGACAAGTCACCAGGTCATCACAGGGCTGACACATAAACACAGACAACCATTCACACCTACGGTCAATTTAGAGTCACCAGTTAACCTAACCTGCATGTCTTTGGACTGTGGGGGAAACCGGAGCACCCGGAGGAAACCCACGCAGACACGGGGAGAACATGGAAACTCCACACAGAAAGGCCCTCACCAGCCATGGGGCTCGAACCCAGGACCTTCTTGCTGTGAGGTGACAGCGCTAACCACTACACCACCGTGCGCATTGCTGAGATAAGAATACAAAAAAAAACATCTTGGAAAAATAATATCATTTTGAAAACAAAATATCATACAATGAATACCCTGCCTGGTACGAAAACCCAGGATCAAGACCTAGTGGGATTAGAACCTCCTGGGAACCGACTCCTCGTCCGAATTCAGCGCATGTAGCTCTGGGGAGTAAAGCTTTGACTTTGAAAAGACAATTGAGGTTTCGTTAAAAAAAGTGCAATTGAGGAAATATTTAAAACACTCAACATCGTCATTATCAACATACTAATATTAAGAAATTGTGTTATGAAAGACCATTAAAGAGTTTTCTAGAGTTTGTTCGTAAAAGATGAACATATTTTTCAGGTCCTTATTACACGGTTATCAAAATGAATAATGCACGTAATAGCAGCGCTCCTGCACCCAAAAGCGAGTGGACCCCCATAGGCATAGAGTGTGGATACATAAAGAAACCCATCAAGTTGTTTTCTGATGGTTTCGGTCCTGTGTGCCTGCCACCATACCAATGTTAGTAATTACGAGTCATACACACCGCCGAGTAGCCCTTCCATCCATTATCTGTAGCCACTTATCCTGTTCTACACGGTCACAGGCAAGCTGGAGCCTATCCCAGCTGATTATGGGTGAGAGGCGGGGTACACCCTGGACAAGTCACCAGGTCATTGCAGGGCTCACACATAGACACAAACAACCATTCACACCTATGGTCAATTTAGAGCCACCAATTAACTTAACCTGCATGCCTTTGGACTGTGGGGGAAACTAGAGCGCCCGAAGGAAACCCAGGCAGACACGAGGAGAGCATGCAAACTCCACACAGAAAGGCCCGCGTCGGCCGCTGGGCTCAAAGCCAGGACCTTGTTGCTGTGAGGTGACAGTCCTAACCACTACACCACCGTGCCACCCCCGCCTAGTAGCCAGTGTCAGTAATTACCAGTCATACACACTGCCTAGGCGGCACGGTGGTGTAGTGGTTAGCGCTGTTGCATCACAGCAAGAAGATCTGGGTTCGAGCCCCATGGCCAGTGAGGGCCTTTCTGTGCAGAGTTTGCATGTTCTCTCTGTTTCTGCCGGGTGCTCCGGTTTCCCCCACAGTCCAAAGACATGCAGGTTAGGTTAACTGGTGACTCTAAATTGACCGTGAGTGTGAATGGTTGTCTGTGTCTATGTGTCAGCCCTGTGATGACCTGGTGACTTGTCCAGGGTGTACCCCGCCTTTCGCCCGTAGTCAGCTGGGATAGGCTCCAGCTTGCCTGCGACCCTGTAGAACAGGATAAAGCGGCAAGAGATAATGAGATGAGATGACACACCGCCTAGTGGCCAGCGTCAGTAATTACCAGTCATACACACCGCCTAGTGGCCAGTGTTATAGTATAGTATAGTATAGTATAGTATAGTATAGTATAGTATAGTATAGTATAGTATAGTATAGTGTAGTCAGACACATCAAGCAAAATGTGAACTGGTGCCTTTTGCTATTTTGGATTTTTGAAAAAAGTATTTTTCAAATTTTTATATAAAAAATTGATTTTGACTTAGTTTCTCAGAGCAGTGTTCGTTTCTGGACCATATATCTAAAACTATTCATGATCCTGATTTGAAACTTGGTATGCATGTTAACAAGGTGATGTTACATGTTCCTAACATTTTTTTAACGCTTCACCCTTACCCCAACTGCTCCTTGGGTGCTGTAGCATAGCTGGCCACTGCTGTGGGTATGTTTGTGTTCTCAATGCTCACTTGTGTGTGTTCACTGCTTCAGATGGGTTAAATGCACAGGAGAAATTTCACTGTGTGCTTCAGTCTGTGCTTGAGTGTACGTGTAACAAATAAAGGCTTCTTCTTCTTCTTAAATCTACTCGGCTCGATAACACATGTTCAGTACTGACACAGATACTAATAAACAATCCTGTTGTCATTGCAGTGTGATTCTTGCCGTCTACAAAGATCTCGTTTCTCCATGAATAAAAACAAAAGCATGTCACATAAAATGATCAGTGATCAGGTTTATTTTACACCCAAATGCTTGACACTCGGCATCTTTAGGGCTGTTTACAACAATTTAGAAGCAATGTGTCCACGAGCTCCACTAGCCTCGCTAAATCATGTTTAGAGCGCTGTTTGGAGTGAAACCATCTGACTGCCATCTTACCACTCACATTGTGGAGCAGCATGCTCATTCAGACTACTGGAAGCTACACAAAACTTTTTCTGTATTTTTAGGCTCTGAATGAGATTCTCTCACAACATGATCAAAATGTGCGCTGTTCAGTTAATACTGTATCTTCAGCTACTATTAACACATCATATCCATCTTCCATCAAATACTGCCTGGAAACACAATAAACTCTCTCAACAACCTCTCTCTTCTCCTTTCTGCATTTCATCCGCGTGTGCTATAGCCAAAACAGCTGGAGCATCTGTATCTACTGTTGTACAAAAAGCAGTTCCTCCTTCTTCAAATACTGCATCAGGCACAAACACAAACAGGCTTTACACCCTCTCCTTCAACTACAGCATCGGGGTTTTAGTAAAAAATGACAGTAATTGCTGTAACTGATTCCGCAGTGCCAAATACATTACTGTTTCTGAAATGTGATCAGGAAATTTTACTGGGGCACAGCAGATATATATTGGGGCACGTGCCCCAGTAAAATGGGTCTGGCGATGCTGATGGACAACTCATAAATTCAAGCAACAGGCTAAACGCAAGCTTGACACTTACTGTGCAGTGAGCTCTTTGGGATGGCGCTTCTGACTTTTGTTTCCAGACCGTAGGAACTGCTCCGTGTACCAGACATCGCTCAAATCCTTCTATATGAATCTGCATGACAAATTTATCTTTTTCAAAATGTATGGAGCAGACACCAAACCATCCTGTTGGCTTGAAGTTACCTCTCTTCGTCAGTACAAATCAAATCCATTCGTTTCACAAGTGTCCTGCCGACTTTGGGCTACAATGGATCAAAATTCTGCTTTTTTAATCGGCTACACTTGAACAGCCTTGAAGGACACACCCCTGAGGAGGCATGCTTTGGTTTTAGTTTTGTTGCAGAATAAAAAAAAAATTGTTAAAAACGTGTTACACTTTGCAAAGCAGACGAAGCCAGAAATGCCATGAACTTTCAAGTGTTTCGCATATGACGTCACTTCATTGAATGAACAGTAACTTACCAGGAACGCGTTCGTGTAATGGCGGATTCAAAGAGCCAAACTTTACCAACTAAACAGAACATGTTCCCGGTCTCATATTAAAATGCAATTTAGACAGTAAACTATTTAACATGTCTAGTTTTATAAGGTATAATTTATAAGGTATAATAAGAAATGTGAGAAATTTTAATTTTTAGCTCACCTGGACCAAAGGTCTGGTGGGCCAATGCCATGGGCTGCAGGTCTGTGTAAAGAGGTAGGGTTGGTTTCCTGCAGCAGAACTTGAAAACTGTGACAAATAATATTTTGAAAGTTGGTATAGAGGGTAGGGGATATAGATGACTCTGTCTTCTTGTTTGTTTATTGTGGCTGAATTATATATATATTATATGTGTTCTTTATGTGTGTCTCTTGCAGGTCTGTTTAATATATTTTTGAGCCCAAATCTGATTGGATGTACTGTATCTATTTTACACTAAAATCTGGTAAAGGATGATCTAAGCACTTTCAGAGACTTGTGTAAAATAAAACCACAGCGGCCTCCACACAAGGAGGTTGGGTTTGATTACACACAGCTGCAAAGGAAACAGTAACAAAGAGACAGGGACAACCAACACTGCATGAAAATCCACAGCAGTGAAGAAACCACATTACCTGACTTAAATGTAAATTATTTAGAGTTATGCAGACATGTTATATCTACCTCCATTCATGCAGTATTTCAGTATCTACAGAGAATTAATGAAGTATCATGGCCCTGTAAAATGTCTTTAGGAGGCAGTTAGTCACACCACCATATTGAGGCAGGGTTTTTACGTTACTCAGAGCATATTTACTGTTGATATCAGGTGACATCAGTGTTTCCCGCAGAAAATTGCTTAGTCAAGGTGGTGAGTCTTCGGTGGGCATCATGCGCGGCACGGATAGTGGTCCGGGGGGGGTTGTCGGGCCGTAACGCGTCACACGTTGCACAGATAGTCCGGGGGGGGGGGGGGGGGGTAGTAGTACTACAATAATAACAAAGCTGTGTAGAACTGTAAAATAGGTATTTATTGAAATTAAATGTCACAACTACTTACAAAAACTGAGATAAAATGGTTTCCTGGCCAATAAAAGTGCTCTCAGTACAGCAGCAAGAAAAAAGTAACAAAAAGTGCAGGTCATTTACATAAGGGAAAAACGGTTAGAAACAACATAGAGTGCAACATTTACTAGGCTACTTATGGCACATCTTGCAAGTCTTGTCCTTGCAGGCCATCCTTCTGGGTTTTTCAAAAAACAGCTCCAGTGCTCTGCTGTAATTGAACTGCCCTACTGGTGGGCCATTTATGCTAATCGTCATTGGGACAGATCGTTTTTTTTTTTTTAACTATTATAATTTATTTACGGCCCATCAGAGGAATGTTGGTGTGCAACGGCGAAAAATGTATGGCTTTGCCATCTAGCCTATGATTACCCTCCCCTTTTGTTGAGGAGGAAAATGCATGACCCTCTCTCATAACATCCAGACTAAATAGCTGCCCCTTCCTTCCACAAAAAAAGTTGCGTGACCATTCCCTGTTTTCCTCCGGTGGACCCAACGAGAGTAATCTCGCTGGGTGGACCAACAAAAATAACGGAAGGGTCCCACGAATGTAGCCTACAGCCATAATTTATATTGCCTACCTTAATACATTTATATTAGGCCTACTTATATTAGCACATGAACATTATATAGCATTAGGCTATATAATTATATTATTATATTATCTTACTTATATTAGTACATGAAAATTAAATTTCACTGTAACAGTGCAAATGCACCGTTTAGATGAGCAGTTACAAATACAACTTACCTTCTTATTCCACCGACGATAATGGCAACGTCTCGACTTTCCCGCTGAACCGTTGAATTTAAAATTAAAATGTTTGTAAATATGGCCTCGAGGACATATGGCGTAGTAATATATCCAACCACTAGGTGCCGCAGTTTAGTCTAGCTGTCAGTCCCTGCGCTGAAATGCATTACCACTTCGGTTTTTTTTTTTGGACGCATTTTTTTTTTTTTTTCTTGGAACCTTGCTAGGGCGGGCGGTCGAGTTACCCAGGGCGGCCGCCTTGCCTGGAAAGTGCTGGGGGAAACACTGGACATGTCAAACAACGTACATGATTTCAACAATATTTACAGGGTCATAATAGACATTAATTAGAACAAACACCAGATATATTTTTTTGGTTATATATTGGGAAATGAAACAAGCTGCTGATACTAAAAGCTTTCAGGTGAGTAACAGCACAATCATAGACCAAAACATTAAATGAAAAGAGAATGTCTGCACTTTTTCCTCACCTAATCTGAAACAGAGAAAACACCGCTATGCCCCACTGAATAGCAAACACCACGAGGAATTTCAGACATTCACAGTGAGTATCTGATATATACAACATACAGAAATGTGATATCTGTATTCCAGCTGTTAGAAATTACACAAGCTGCCAAAGTGTTACACTCTGACAATTCAAATAACCAAATTTTACAATCATGGTGAGCAGAAAACCATCTCAAAATGCACAACACATCGAACATTAAGTTGGATGAGCTACAACAGCAGAAGACCACATCAAGTTCCAGTCCTGTCAGCCAAGAACCGGAATCTGAGGATACAATGGCGATAGACTCACTGAAACTGGACAGTTGAAGATTTAGAGAAAGACGAGGAGAATTTTTTCCCCAGTAATCTTCAACTGTATAATCACCAGCGGCAGCTTGTGGACTAGCAGGACTAAGCCCTCCTGTCTTTCAAAAAAAAAAATCAGTATAATATTTCATTTTTTGGCTTCAACATAGTCTTATTTTGGTTAGGACATTGGACTTGAGTTGAGGCCTCCATTGCTTAGACATTGCCTGTTGGAATTTTGATTTTGTCCAATCACAGCCCGCCTTTTCGGGCTAGGGTCTCGCGCCGCTGGATTTTGGTACAGTAGGCCGGGCTGTACGAACCTGTGGCGAAACTTTCCTCCCACGTTTTTTGGGGGCCGAACCGCAGGGGCGTGGCCTACTGTCTCGCACCTAAAACGTGGTCAAATTGTAACAAATGTGGTATCAGTAGATAGCCCTAAGTGAGACGAAACGGGGGATACTTGTCTGACGTCTGTACGACCTTCCTGTCTGGAACAGCGGCCCAAAACGCACTCGGCCAAAGGCCTCATAAAAATAGTTGAAAATATTCACAAAAAAATCGGGAAAAGGTGCTATTGACTTGGAATCAAGTCTACCCCCCCCCCCCCCCCCCCCCCCCAAAATCGAGGGTGCTGAGCGCGCCTGACTTGGAGCCGAGTCTCTAGCACCTTCACGTCCGGAGCAGCGGCCCGAAAAGCACTCGGCCAAAGGCCTCATAAAAATAGTTGAAAATATTCACAAAAAAATCAGGAAAAGGTGCTATTGACTCGGAATCAAGTCTGCCCCCCGTAAATCGAGGGCGCTGAGCGCGCCTGACTTGGAACCGAGTCTCTAGCACCTTCCTGTCCCGAGATACGCCCAAAGGTGAAAGGTCAGAAAAAAAGTGTAAAAATATTCGTGAAAAATTACCCGAATGTCCCCGCGGCTTCAAAATCATCGCACACCCTAACTTGGGGTCCCCGATTGTGGCTGAGGTGTCCGCGAAGCCGTAGGACCTTTAGTTTCAGAGTTATTCAAAAACAAACCCTAACCCATTCATTTCAATGGAAGGCCCCGCCTTTTCAGGCTAGGGTCTCACGCCGCTGGATTTTGGTACAGTAGGCCGGGCTGTACGAACCTGTGGCAAAACTTTCCTCCCACGTTTTTCGGGGGCCGAACCACAGGGGCGTGGCCTACCGTCTCGCACCTAAAACGCGGTCAAATCGTAACAAATGTGGTATCAGTAGATAGCCCTTAGCAAGACGAAACGGGGGATACTTGTCTGACATCTGTACGACCTTCCTGTCCAGAACAGCGCCCCAAAACGCACTCGGCCAAAGGCCTCATAAAAATAGTTGAAAATATTCACAAAAAAATCAGGAAAAGGTGCTATTGACTCGGAATCAAGTCTACCCCCCCTAAATCGAGGGCGCTGAGCGCGCCTGACTTGGAACCGAGTCTCTAGCACCTTCCTGTCCCGAGATACGCCCAAAGGTGAAAGGTCAGAAAAAAAGTGTAAAAATATTCGTGAAAAATTACCCGAATGTCCCCGCGGCTTCAAGATCGTCGCACACCCTAATTTGGGGTCCCCGATCGTGGCTGAGGCATCCGCGAAGCCGTAGGACCTTTAGTTTCAGAGTTATTCAAAAACAAACCCTAACCCATTCATTTCAATGGAAGGCCGGTAGTGAAAATTTCCCAAGTCCCACTTGCCAAAAAACTTCCCAGCGGAAGGTGTTAGGAGCACGTTTCAGCCCATTTGGAGTCTATCGGTACCTATTTTGGAGACATGATTTTTTAAAAATGTTTTTGAAAGGTTAAGCCTCGTTCCGGGTATAGGATACTGTCAATAGGCCTAATTCCGGAATTGAAGTCCAATGCCCTAACCTGGTCCAAACTCAATTTTGACGTGCTGGGACGTGCCCTCGGACCCTAAGCCATGCCCCCAAGGTGTTTTTTTGGGAAACCGGACAACTTTATCAGGAAAAAGGCCCATAACTCGGTCCACGAAAGACACCCGAGAAAACTTTTACCATAGGGCCGGACAGACCCGGCTCCTCTACCAAAACCCAAAGGCGCGAAACCTAGGCCCAAAAAAATTGACCGTTTTTGGAGGGAAAATGAAATTCCAACCTGTAAGTCTAAGCAATGAGTTAGGTTAGGATTTGTTCCGGAAATGAAGTCTATTTCCCTAACCCGATATTTGGCTGTTGGAACTCCTTCACTTCAGAGCGAGCCCTTTTGCAGGCTGAAAGTTGTATGTGTACAAAAAAGGATGCGTGGGGCTCAGGGTAACCATATTTAACGGATTTTTGAAAAAAAAAATTGGCCTCGTTGCCAGCCCCTACGGATGGGTCAAAGGCCTAATACCCTTACTCGACACCGTGGGCCTAAAATCATCCAAAAATTTTTTTTTCCACTCCCAGGGCTTATATGGGATGCTGAAACACAATATCCCATCAGAAATGACTTTTCTGACTTTCTTAGGCTACGTTTACATTACGTCGAATCAGCGGATCATCCTTAAAACGATTCGCGTTTACACTAAAACCGTTAGCCGTGCACACAGCAACGCCAATACGCGGATACGCTCGGCTCTGCAGGCATCCTGCGCTCCAAATCACTCTGCCCTGAACAGCGAGTGCCCTCTGGAGGGTGCGCACTCTGGCCCTGCGCAGCTCACACAGCGCGCGAGTGAAGTGCACAAGCCACGATTCGGGACTGAGCCGCTGTGTGTGAGATCCCAGAGCATATCACTTACTACTTGCAAGTGGAAGGATGGCAAGCCTAAAGACAATCATAACTACACAATGGGCAGTATTTGCATCAGTATTTGCAGTATTTTCATACTTTTATACTCTTTAATGAAAGGTGATACAAGGCGGAAGTCCGCGCCGTTTTTCAGCAGTCGCGTCACATGACCAACGCCAGCGAATCAGGAAGGTGGATGTCACAGTGACGTTGTCCAATGACGACGCCAGCTAGAGCTCAGCACAAGCGTATCCGCGTATCTGCGTATTCGCAATGTTTACACAGCACCGGAGCTGACACGATCTGGATTGAATACGTGGACGCTGGCGTATTCCCGTTTCCAGGCGATTCCAGGCGGTTTAATGTAAACGGACAGTGCATCCGCGAAGCAAACGAGACAGATACGGTCTAGTGTAAACGTAGCCTTAGAAGAAGCTCTCTGCTGCTACTGCCCATCCCCCACACACTTCTTTGAAGAAGCTCTCTGCTGCTACTGCCCATCCCCCACACACTTCTTTCACAAACAAAGGAGAGGTAAGTCAAACACAGGGTCTCTTATGTAGACAATATTTTTGGACTGTTTGGTCAGTTAGGAGATTAATCTTGAAGTAAGGAACATAATCTATTGTGTACACATTTTTCTGGAATGGAATATCTGTTGGACTTCAAGACTAGGGAATCGTATGTTATCACATGTGTAACTACTTTTTATTTATATTTTAGCATGCCGCTGTGTCCATTATGCGATGTGGACCACAAATACCTCCTCCAACACCTCAGGAAAGGCCATCATGTGGTAAACAATGATGAGCTGGACCTATTAATGTTGTACACGAGTGGGCGGTGAGTTTTTTTTTTTTTAACAATATTGTATCAACTCAATGTCTGATATAATAGCATTTGATGTTTTTATATGTTTTTATGAGTTTAATTTTTTTAAGTTTTATTTCTCTTTATTTACTTCAGAGGAGTGAAGGGAAGACTTTATTGTATGGAGTGCCAGATAAAATATGTCCGGCTGGACAAACATTTCCTCCAGTCACACAAGAACTGGACGGTGAGCTTTTTGCACAGATATTTGCACACACATAAGAAACATGACATTGAGACATTGAGCTTTTTAAAAATATAATTGTACACAAAAGAATTCTGACAAGATGAGACAACAATTCTGTTTAAATCACTACACACTTATTACCATTCTTTATTAGGCTGAACAACGGAAGGACATGTACAACCAGGGGATACAAAAAAAAGCACTTGATGGCCTCAGGGCTCTGAGGTTGACTTTCCCGGTTCTTCCAATGGTCAGCCAGCTGGACATCACAGAAGAAGATCTCAGGGAGGCGCCAGCTGACCCAATCCCGCCCGCCTCCCCTGATGCCCCCGCCGGTCCTGCCGCCTCCCCCGATGCCCCCACCGGTCCTGCTGCCTCCTGTGATGCCCCCGCCGGTCCTGCTGCCTCCCGTGATGCCCCTGCCGGTCCTGCTGCCACCTCCTCTGCTGCACCGGCACCCGCAAAAGGACGCTCCATCCTCTCATGCCCCGGGTGTCGGGCAAGGGAAGAGGCAATCCGGCGCCTCCGCCATAACAACATTCTGCTTCAGGCCAAAATCAAGCTCCTTATGGGGAAAAAAGAAAAAAAGAGGGTGAAGTTTCAGAAGAGGAGGGAAGCTGCCACTGAAGATGACAGTGGAGAGCCTGGATATGGTTTGTATATTTTTTAAATGCTTTTTTCCCCACAGCTCTCCAAAGATTCATTTCCTTGCTAAACGGAGGCAGCTGTGACCTAATGGTTAGGGAGGTGGAGTTAAGATCAGAGAGTTGCAGGTTCAAACCCCACCCCTACTTCTCCCTACACCTCGATCCATGGCTGAAGTGCCCTTGAGCAAGACACCCAACCCCACATTGCTCCAGGGACTGTAACAAGATTGGTTCCAAGTCACCTATCCCCGCAATAGGGTCGGTTCCACAAATCAAGTCTATTGGCCTAACCCTAACTGTAAATCGCATTGGAAAAAACTGTCAGCAAAGGGTAATGTAATTTATTGTTAACTTCCTGCTGCATTTTTGTAGAAATACTCCTCTCAAAATATAAGGGACGCATCACCACCGAGAATGCCACATGCAAAGAGCAGAGCAACACGCAGCAGCGCGTGCAGTCGGTGCGCCAGTTCCTTATTAACAGTGCGGTGGGCGACGTGCCACATGCTGACCTGTTATATCTGCGCGACCACAGCAGGATCCGGGAGTAAGTACTGTTTTGTTAAATGTGCAGTAAACAGTATTTCATTGCCCTGTATTTATACTGAGCAATCACAAGGTTGAATCTATTCTGATAAAAAAAAGTGTAATGTCAATGTAATGAATGTTGTGATGATCACTTATGTGGTCATGTGTGTCAAAGAAGTTGTCATTTGTGTCAAATCCCCAAAAATTGTCTTTTTTAACTTTTTTAGAGCTGTGAGAACATGGGTTGCATCCGGCCTGAAGCCCACCACGGTCAAAAAGAAAATTATTGATACCAAGGATTTTCTTAAGTGGGTGGGAAGGGCGTGGCCGGGGGGTGTCCGGCTCTCACAGAGATCCATAGAGGGTCTCAAAGATGAGCTCTCTAGAGAGCTACGAAATCTGAGGGGCAGCGTGACGTCGCACGTGGTGTCTGTCAGGCGCAACAAATCCGGTAAGGTCATTACTGTGTCAGGGCCCAATCTGTAGACTGCAAACATAGATTAATTTCATTTAATATTTAATAGATATATTTCCCATATAGTCCTATTCATGTGTGCACTGTACCGTGAAGCTTTTGAAATCTCAATATACTTTTGAAATGATGATAAAGGTTGTCTATTCTATTCTATTCTATTCTATTCTATTCTATTCTATTCTGTTCTATTCTATTCTGCATTCCAGAAAATGTCCTCCCCTTGGCTGTACACTGCAGCTTCATTAAAAAGGCCAACAAGCTCCTGCCCCAATTTTTCAGTAAGTCTATACATACATTTACATATCCAAAATTATAAGGGTGTTAATGACTTACAATTGTTTATGCATATATTTTTTCCTGTAATATTTTATTTACGTTTTCTTAGAGAAAGCTGTGACAACCAAAAAAAGGCCCCAAATTCAGAGATTTCTTGCCCTGCTGGCGGGGCTGATAATTAGTGAGACTGGCCACAGGATCACAGTGTTGAAAAACATGAGGGGGACTGATGTCCTAGAGGCTCGGGAAGCGGGGCAGTGCCACGTGATATACGTATGTTTTCATCTCCATTCATGTGTTTAGTAAAGCTCTTTCATATATTTTAAAAACAATATATTTCATATATTGGACATATGGGGCAGCCGTGGCTTAACCGCCCCTTTGGATAAGTGTAATGTAATGTAATATGTCTGTTTTACTCATCGTGTCCTCATACAGGTGAAGGAGCACAAGACACGCCGCACATTTGGCGATGCCAGGGTGCCTGTGCACGCCAATGTCTACCGCATGATGAAGACCTGGATGAAAAGGAGGGAGGACCTGCAGGGCTGGGGAGGCCCCTTCTTTTTTTCCAGTAGTGCTGGGGGGAGGGCGCCACTCCTCTTGGAGGATTTTAAGAGAACCTGGCTGGACCTGGGCTTCCCCGCACCCCCACCAACGTTTAACGCTCTAAGGAGCTCATTGGCCACTCATGCGAGTACAAGAACGGTCCCTGTCACAGTATGTATGTATGTATGAAAGTATGTTTGTATTATATATGAGTTCAATATCAAATTTAATTGTTCATGTCTCCAAAACACGTACCAATACACTCCAAATGGCCTGAAACATGCTCCTAACAACTTTCCCCAGGAGGATTTAGGGCTGTGGGAGAACAAGCCCGAAGTGTCCCCATGACCTTCTGTTCCATACTGTTCTATTAAAAGTGTGTTTTGAAATGTTTGATGTTATTGTATTTCTTTAAAGTTTTTTTGGCTTATTAAAGATATGGAAGTGCATTAAAGTTATTGAATTGCAATAAAATGTTTTTTGGTGTCCAGGTTCCAGATATCAAGTCACAACCCTATTTTGTTCCATATATCAAGTCTCAATTCCAGATATCAAGTCTGAATTCCAGATATCAAGTCTCAATTCCAGATATCGAGTCTCGATATCTGGAATTGAGACTTGATATCTGGAATTGAGACTTGATATCTGGAATTGAGACTTGATATATGGAATTGAGACTTGATATCTGGAATTAAGTCTGAATTCCAGATATCAAGTCTGAATTCCAGATATCAAGTCTCCATTCCAGATAGCAATGGCATTTGATAGAGGAGCCCAGTCTGTACGACCCTGTGGTGAAAGTTTCCTCCAATGTCTTTCAGGGAGCGAGATATAAGGGTTTTTCCTGATAAAGTTGTCTGTTTTCCAAAGAAAAGAGTGTGGTGAAGTGTCTTATGGTCTGGTGGCACATGTCAGCACATCAGAATTGAGTTTGGAGCAAGTTCCAAAAAACTAGTCTGGAACCCAGAAACCGAGTCTAGGGGGTGTGGCTTAGGGCCAGGGTTGGTGCCCCAGTCTATCAGAATGGAGTTTGGAGCAAGTTCCAAAAAAGCAGTCTGAAATTCCACAAACTAGGTTCTTGGAATATTCCAGGAACCTAGTCTGTGACAATGGCCACCTGGTGGTAGGGTACTATATTGCAACAAAATTAGTGGAAATTAGGCTTAAGGGGTTTTATTGCGGTATAAAATTGTAGGAAGGTCGAAAATTTATTTCAAAGGTGTCAAAAAATTTGTAATAACCTTCTACACAATCTCCAAAAGTGACCTATGCCACAGGATTATTATTTAATAGCTTTTTTAAATTTGGGACTTGATTTGTGGAATCAAATTCCACCTAGACAGTCTATTCTCCTACATTTTCAAATGTTTTAAAGATTGCTATTTTGGACTTTTGTGAAGCCAAGTACAACAGCACCATCATAAAGAAGAAGAAAAGAAAAATAAACAATGATATAAAATGAGGCTTTGGGCAAACTGAATGAGCCCAGCGCTGTAGATTCACTCAGCGAATCAGGAACAGCCTTGTCAGATGATTACACAGAGTGACACGCCCCCTAGTTATAATCTCCATATGGACTAATACTAACCCCATTTCCAGAAAAGTTGAGATATTTTCCAAAAAGCAATTAACACAAATATCTGTGATGTGTTAATTCATGTGAACCTTTATTTAACTGACAAAAGGACAAAGATGACAAAGATGAGATTTTCAAAAATTTTACTCACCAACTTAATTGTATTTTGTAAATATAAACAAACTCAGAATTTGATGCCTGCAACACACTAAAAAAAAAAAGTTGGTTTATCTAATGGTTATTAGATGGTTTCAAGATGGTGGCATGTACGGTACGGCTGCAGCAGCCCCTCGCAAACCCAATAACATGGTGTTTTGAAATGTTTCTTCATCTATGTCTACATGTTTGTATATGTTAAGACACAAGTACAGTCGCCAGTTTCTGTTGAATATTGGCAGAACAAGTGAACACAGCTTGACAAGCAGCACAAGAACAAAATCTCTAGAGCCTTAGTCTGCCAGATCACATCACTGACTTCAAGTACTGTTTCCTATCAGGAGAGGGGGCACTGCAGGCATTGTGAGAGGAAGCAGGAAAGGGGAAAGTGCAGAGGGACACGGGCTAGGCTAGCGGCTCATCCAAATAGACCGGCAGCACCATCCATCATATTCGCCAATGCTCATTCCATAGACAATAAGATGGACCATGTACACCTTCTGAGAGCCACCCAGTGCGACACAAGAAAATGTGTTTGTATTTTCACAGAAACATGGCTAAATAACATCATCCCGGATTCCGCCATACAGCTAGACTGGCTAATGTGCCACATAGCTGACGGAGCCTGGGGAGTGGGAGGTAAGACCAAGCAATGCTCGGTGTCAGGATATGATAGTGGTTTCTAAACACTGTTCAGCTCTGGTGGAGTTTATGATTATGAAGTGCTGAACTTTTTACCTGCTGATGGAATTTACAGCTATTTTGTTAGTAACTGTATACATTCCACCCAGCACTAATAACAGCAACAGAGAGGCAGCACTAAATGAACTGTACCAAGCTATCAGTGAGCAAGGGCCAGCCCACCCAGATAGATTTCTTATTCTTGCTGGGGATTTTAACTCTGCCAATCCAAAGTCTGTTTTACCCAAGCTACACAAACATGTTGATTTCCCGACAAGAGGAAATAATACACTGGACCTTGATTTCACTAACAACAAAGGAGCATACAAGGCTGCCCCCTCCCCCACCTCGGACTCTCTGACCACATCACAGTTATGCTAAAGCCAGCATACAGGCCAAGGGTGAAAGTGACCGAATCAGTTCTGAAAGAGATACACGTACGTGTGCAGCCAGAAGGTGCTACTTCTGCACTTCAGAACTGTTTTGACATTACAGACTGGGACAGTGATGCAGGCAGCCATGTACAACCAAAACATAGACCTACTAACCCTTCACACACCTTCTTCAGTCCCCTGCCTTCTGGAAAAAGGTACCAGAGCCTCCAAGCTAGCTCCACCAGACTGGCGAGCAGCTTTATATACCATGCTGTCAGGATGCTGAATTCTCTCTTTCCCCTATCTCCAAATAACTCAGTCTGTTACTAAAATCCATCTGTAGTATTGTCAAGTAATAAAGCACTTGTCACTTTATGACACTTCCTCACCTCAACATCTGCTCATGACTCATCCTGTAAATGGATCATGATTTGCATATTGCAGATACTCCCATATCCTTAGCCATTTTGCACTGTTACTATTACCATTTGCACTAATACAATTTGCGCTGTTTCTGCTTGTGTGGTATTGTGTGTGTGTGCTTTTTTTTAAATCAATGCTTGTTTTGTTTGTGTATTTATGTCTACACTGAGGGTCTTGGAGAAACAATATTCCAATCTGTGAAAAAGCCCGTTTGCATGACTCCGTCCTCCATTGCACAGTTGCTCTGTTCACTAGCTGAGCTCTAGTGCTCCCTTTTTAGTGAGCTCAGTCAGCAGGCTGGTAAAGTCAAAAAAATTAGGAAAAACCTCCTGTAATAACCAGCCAGCCCCTGGAACTGCCTCACCCCTTTTTGGTCTTGAGTCTTGGGCAGGCCACAATCGCTGCATTCTTATCAATTTAGGGACGCACCTGCCCATGACCCAAGTGAAAGCCCAGATACTGTACTTCCACCCACCAAATTGCACACTTCCTTGGGTTTGCTGTGAGTTGTGCATATTTCAGTGATCTCAGGACTGCCCATGGGTTTTGGAAATGCCACTGCCAATGTCCCTGTGTGCTCGTGACAGGAATTGAACTATGATGCAACAGCTGGAGCGCACCTCTGCAGAGCAGGGACCTAATCTGTGAGCAATGTCCACTGAGTAAGCCAGCTGGTCTACGATGTCCAGGGAGACGTGTTCGAAAATGTCAGCAATGATATTCTTCACTTTCTCACCTGCTTGCTCCGGAATGCCAGACACTCGTAGATTCCATCTTCTTTTATAGGCATCCAGGTCGCTGCATTGTTTCTGAGGACACTGTTCTCTTTTTCTAAGATGTGGACTTTACTTTGTAAGGCGACGACTTTATTTGTCACGTCTTCTACCTGTTTCCCCATAGAATCAAGGACGTCGGTGACACTTTTAATGGAATTTGTATTATCTTTAACCATTGCCTCAAGTGACTGCAGCCGTTTGAAAGATTCTTCTTGCATCTTTTCAATTCTTTCCATTATTATTAGCAAAAGCACGATGGGCACAGCCTCTTTATAATCCTCGTCATTGGCACGCGTCTTCGACTTTTTGGCTGGTCGTGGTTTCGGAGTTTCTGGTAGTGGCACGAAACACTGTTCCATTCCGTCTTGTAAAGCATCTGGTTCAAACTTTTCACTCAGAGACTTTCTGGCATAGAAATCCATTACAGCACAGCTATCTTCCTCTGTTTCCATATTGACGAATAACCTGAAAAAAGTAGCAAGTATGCTTACCAACTTATGTTCACTTCTCCTTTAGTTAGCAGGTTCACTGAATGGTTAACTCAAGGCACAAGCTAGATAACAGTGAATAAAATGAAAGAAAACAAGGATTAAAAAATTGTTTCTGAGCGAGGTCCTTGTAGTAGCTATTTAGTTTCTCAATTAGGTTCATTCTAATCAGCCCTTAAGCATATTTAGCAATTCAGCACATTAGGTTTCATTCATCATGTTGCGGAGCTACACAAATCACATATTACACTGATGCCATCTTGGCTGCCCCCCTGTTGCTCTTCTTCTTCATGAGCAACTTGGCTTGTATATTTGTCCACCTCTTTCTCCGTGGCTATAGGTTCTAAATCATCCTCAGACAACCAACCAAAGATTGAGGATGAATTTGAAGAGCCTTTTTGTCTCTTTCAAAAGAATTAGTTTCAAGAATGGACGCCACTGCAGAGAATAGTATAGAGTCCATGTGGACACAAAAAAAGGCATTGGTGCACATGATGTCACGCATGCAGCACCGCTAACCTGTAAATCGCTGCGATCTAATAATGGCGGACAAGCTTTTAGTGATTTTTGGAGCAGAATTCATATGCAAAAATGTATTTTTGAACGAATTTTTTTATTTATATGCTAACTTAGAAGAAGAAGAAACCTTTATTTGTCACATGCACACTTCAAGCACAGTGAAATTCATCCTCTGCATTTAACCCATCTGAAGCAGTGAGCACACGCAAACACGCCCGGAGCAGTGGGCAGCCACACCAGAGCACCCAGGGTTAGGTACCTTGCTCAAGGGCACTTCAGCCCAAGGCCACCCCACGTTAACCTAACTGCATGTCTTTGGACTGTGGGGGAAACCAGAGCACCTCGAGGAAACCCACGTAGACATGGGGAGAACATGATCCACACAGAAAGGCCCGTGTCAGCCACTGAACCCAGAACCTTCTTGCTGTGAGGCAACAGTGCAAACCACTACACCACTGTGCCACCCTTTAAAATTTTCAAGCCAGCCAGCCAGGAGTTGAACCTAGAATCTTCTGATCCGTAGTCAGACGCGTTATCCATTGCGCCACTGGCCCTATAACTTTGCAGCCTATTTGAGCACATCACACACAGAAAGCCAGAGATTTTATGATGCAATTTTCATGAGACCAGCACTTTAAGAACGATGCAGCCAGCATTCCTTTAATTTTTTTTTCTAACAGGTGAACAATTTAAGGTCAACCCTGGGCTTATCCAGGATTTCAACCTTGGACCTCTCACAAGCGAAGCGAAAATCATACCAGACAAAGCCAGACGACCCACACAAAAGTGCTTATGTGCCACTGGAATTTATATCTTTCAAAGTTTTGACTTTTCATGTCTGCAGGATCCTGCTCAACATTTGAGATGGTTGCATGAGATGTGTGGAGGAAAGCAGGTTCATGTTACTTTTGCTTTCTTCAGAAAATCTCTATGGCTAACCTGACCAAAGTGCCAGGCTCACTGGTATGGCAATTAGAGCACATACTGTCACGCCCGGCTTTGCCTTGCTGAGAGTGCTCACTCCTTCCGCATGTATTGAACTTTAACTTGTCCGCCCATACGGAAAAGATATAGACAAATCATATACTATTTTTACATGTTTTATCTGAACTCTAGAAGATTTGTATATGACAGTGAAACCAGCTATAGGATTTTTGTAAAATATGTTTAGCATGAAACATATAAAACTTTGCAACCTGCAAAGGCTGTATATGTCACTAGTCCGTCATACAATATCCTTACAAATGTCAGAGAAACTTCATTTTAACCACATGACAATTGCTGTAGGCCTTTCACTTTGTGTGTGTGTGTGTGTGTGTGTCACTGGGAGTGGGTGAAGAGAGGAGAGAGCTTGCTGGGCGGCATGGGGGAATGCAAATATACAACCTTAAAAACATTAAAGAGCACTGTCAACATCTCTCCCACTGATAAAGCATATGAACATCTGACATGCTGTAAACAGATTTTCACTCTGCAAAGTCCTAATTATTACAAAGGTCATAGGTCACAAAGGTCAAACATATATTGATTGCAATAATAGAAAGAAGAAAGCAGCTATACACTGTATTTTGTCACTTTATTGAAGAAATACAACATTTTATGCACATATTCCCTTATAACATGTACTGTATAATTTCATATTACAACTGATATACACAATTAATTAATTCCATCATTTACAGTAATGTGTTTTTATTAATCGACAAACAACTGGGCTGGACTGAGTACACTGAATATACATACATGGCTTAACTATCTGTACAGTGTTGATGGCTTTGTGAAAGCCTGTGGGAAAATGGATAGCTGACATGTAATTCAGAGAGGTTTTGACGATTGATCCTTTGGCAAATCTCTGACTTGTGCAATTTCCATGGTTTCCAATGGCATATAAACAATCATCACCAGTGTCAATGAAGTGGGAAATTCTAAAAATACTCCCATCTTTCAAAAGCACAACAGAGTTGTTTCTTTGTTTTGTTTTGGTGTAAGTATGGCCATGAACAATTTCTCAATTTACAGCCATTCTCCTGTAGTACTTAACAGTAGTCTTTGTTGGAATATCCTTCACTTTGTGGATGGCAGCCTGGTCACAGGCAGAGATTACTCTTAATTGTGGTGAGCCAATGGCTGTCACCTCACTGAACCTCTTGACATGGTGCTTTCCAGGTCTCATGTCTTTGCAAAACTCTTTAACCTCTGCTGGTGCATCTGCTAGAAATTGCTTTGCTAAACGGGGGAATGCGCGGGCTATTACTACCCATTTGCAGATCTGCTGTGGAACAGCTTGGCTACTTTTCACCTGTTTCAGGAGGTACCCATTAAAATCTAGAGTCAACAATTCCCCTGCGGGAAATTGTGAGAGTGATGCAGTGCGCGTAGCAGTCACAGTTGCTGGAGCTGAGCTGTACTGTGTGAATGTGTGACTTGCCATGAAGCTACAAGCCTGTGTCTCTCTGAGAGGGAGCAGCCCCTCCCTCCCGTGTGTGTGTGTGTGTGTGAGAGCGAGCATCCCCTCCCCCACCCGCGCGCTGCAAACAGAGAGACAGAGAAGCACACAAAAAGGGCAGTTTTTCCTCAGGGGGGACCCCCCAAACAATGGGGATTTACATGAAAACGGAAGAAGATATTCACAAAGTTCTTTCACAGTGAGCACCACAAGGGTCTCCTGAACACACTGATGTAATTTTTTTGTCTGTAGTGTAAAAACTGAGGTCACTAGAGTGAGTTAAAGACAAGTGCCAGGATTAGTTTATGGCATGAGGAAAGTCATGGACTCGATGACTACTCCTACTACTTCACCAGTAGTAGGTAGTATTGCTGGGTGGTCATCCACTTCAGGACCCACTTCTGAAGTATCACCAAAATCCACAGCCCACTCTCCCACTGCATCACCAATGGCCCAGTCACCTAAGGTAATTGATTTTCAAAGAATAAATGAACACAGTATAGAAAATGAATCTACTCCATGTGAGACATCCTTGGAAAGTGTGTACTATTGTATAGTGTAATTTACTCTTATTACCTTGCCCCTCACGGGGTATTTGGCCAGGTATTGCAATGATGCTGTCTGTATGTCTGTTTGTCCACCTGTGTGTGTATCCTCTGCAGTGGGAGCCAAACACACATCATCATACAATCTTGGACAAACACACACACGCACACACATCTATGCATAATGCAACGTTAAAAAGCCGTCTGTAGCATTGGTCAGGAGCCCAGGTTGCCATCTCTGATTGCATTTTTACAGTCTTAAAGCAATATTCTGGGAAAGAAGCATTGTAGGATCCTTTGTTGGTTCCCATGATCAAATGGACCCTAGACCCTAGAATGCTTCTATGAACTATTGCTTTGAAGTGTATTGTGATTGGGGGGAGGAAAAAGTAAAAAATATTCCAGCTTTAATGCCGTTCTTGTGTCCTCATTTAAACAGGTGGAGATTTATCCTGGGACAGGAGTGATGGTGGATAAGCTGGCATGGACCTATGCCCTCAATTCAAACACAGTCACAGTCTTTGTCAGGCATCTGATCACTGCTGTTTTCCCTCTGGACACTCTACTAGTCAATAACCTATGGGGCACCAAAAGGACTGGAGCTGGCGATCGGCTACCCCTGGATAAAGTGAAAGTCAATGCAATTTACAGTAGGTTTTCAGCTACAGTATTATATAATGATGTTTTACACTATTATGCATCTGCTGACAAGAGCCTTCTAAGTTTTTGCATTTTTTTGTTTTTTCTTTTGTAGGTGCAACTATCGAGCGGTTTCCGCAGACCCCTCTTTCAACTATTGGCTCAGCGATCAATGCCAAAATCACTGAACTAAGGGCAAAAAACAAATCTGTCACACCTTGAGGTTAAACTGCATTTTCTGCAGGGCATGTTAGTGAGATTTTTTTTAGAGTTATATATATATATATATTTTGTTTATTGTAATGCTGCTGTTTTGTACATTTTTGTTCATTTTGTGAAGCATTACCTGTCATGGTCCTACCTGTGGGCTTCTCTCTTCAGGTAACATCTCCACTCAGCATTACCGGCCACGGCTGCACTCACTTCCTCTTATTATCTTTCAGTGACTGTCATTGGCTGTTGCCGATCACCTGCTCCCCCCCGTGTGTATTTAAGCTGCAGTCCTCCCAAGCCTCTGTGTCAGATTGTCTGCAACTCTCAGCCTGATAACCTGCTCTGTGTTCCTACTACTCTGACTCCTGAAAATATCCTGTTCCGTCTGACTCTGTCTGCTTTCCAGCCCCGGTAACTTAATCTGCCTTCCGTTCTGTTGACTCTGCCTCTTGCCTGCCTCTCCTGTACCTTCGCCTGATCTCCAGCTCGCTCAGCCCTGCTGCTCGGCTGCCTCTCCATCTTCCTGGTGTGTGCAGCCCTGCCTGGAGCCCTACTCACCTGACCCTGCATTTCTGTCCCCTATCTTGCTACCTGATTTGTGACTCTGTGTTCCAGCCTGCTCTCTACTCCTGCCTGCTGAGGTACTGCTTGCTGGGAGACTGCCTGAAACCCAAGTACTGTCGGCCTATAGCCACAACTCTCTGACTTCGCCTGATCCTGTCAGATCTCAGAAGCTAAGCAGGGTCAGGTCTGGTCAGTACTTGGATGGGGTACCTCAGATGTCACTGGCATCCCTGCCTCTCAGTTCTCCTGCCACTGGACTTCACACACATTCTCCCAACTCCCTGTTATTAATAAACTGTGGTTTGAGCGTGTTTGGTCCCTGACAATTACCAAGCCACGTCTGCCCTTGCTACGAAGGTGTTAAAGTTCAGTGAATAAACCTAAAAGTGATACGAAAAAACTGTGTTTTCCTTACATTGACAGTAATTGGTTGACATTTTAAAAACATAGATAAACCTGAACAATTCATACAAAAAACCTCTTCTATTTTTACATTTATAGTAATTGATCGACATATAAAAACATCTATAAACCTAAAGAAGTCATACAATAAACCTGTCTTTTTCAGTAGGTTGACATATAAAAAACATAGAGAGCCATCATAGAATACCTTTACGATGCATCCACAATTCAAACAAAAACATATATGTTTGTGTGGATTTACATATAAAAGGCATATACATTTTAAACTGTAAAATATAATTTAAAACTACAAACATTACATGAAGCATACAAAGATGGTGTAATTCATCATACACATTATCTGTAAAAACCATGCACAATGTTCCCTTCATACATACTAGATTTTCATAAAAAATTTGTATGAGGAAAATGCAAAAGGGGCCACTTTCAGGAGTAAATCATACATGGCATATATATTTATTTATAAATCCTTATATAAGGATTTACTACTTAGACAGTGGCAAATTCTTATAAGTTCTTTACTGTTTTTTTTCGTATGGGCATCACCACCTTCATGAACAACTTTAGCAGTGAAAAGTGGCTCTATTGACTCTGCCATGGAGTCACCTGTCATAGAAAGGAGAATATAATGTTTTTAATCTTTACATAATCAAGCCAGAACTACATAAGTCAGACCCATATTCTGTTATTAATACCACACAGACTAATTAATCACTAATTCAACACTTAATATTTCTAAAGTCACAGAAAAACGTTAACTCACCGAGTGAGAGCCACAGACACATGAATATAACAGTGAACATGACGAATGGTCTCAGCTGAATGAGAATATTCTTTCTGTGCTCTGATATATTAAGATCATAAAGGTTCATGAAGCTCCACCCCACAGCATCACATGACAGTGTCACCAATGTTATTGACTGATTGATGATTCTTACTGAATAATCCTGGCTTTACATTCAGCCTCATATATGGAACCTGATTTAAGCACATTGTAAGTAAATGCAAACTGGAAACAGGAACAGCTAATAGTCAAAACAATGCAGTGCAAATAATTTAATCTTAAAATAAATTATTTAATAATTACATCAGCATTTAAAGTGAGCTTTTGAATAATTATTTTTATTTATTTATTTATTTATTTATTTATTTTTAATCAGTGGTGTATGTACATCTCGTAAGTCCTGGCCCAGATGTCTCTGTGGAGCAAATTAACTTTTTTTTTTTCCATCTTCAAACCAATTTACATTTATTTATTTATTTATTTATTGTGGATGATATTAATATTTAACTAGAAATGCCTTGAACTATTTGTACCTCTTATGTAAGGGCCAGTACATCACAAAGCAGTTTTCCTTAATGGTCATGAAAATTAGGTTGAATTAAGCTGTTTGTTTGTGAACAGAATCATCGCACACCCCAAACTTTGTGGTAAATGTTTTTTCACAAGTGTATTTTACTGATTACTATTTAAAATAAATGCTTAAACTGCATTAATGCACTGACTGTTGGATTTTAATAGAAAGATTATTGACAAGTTTGTCTAGATGAGAGATCACTGTGCATCTTCACTTATTTTTATCATGGGATGTCATTAGTCACTGATATATTTTACATTGCGATATAATTTATTTTTTGGCTGTAGTTTTAAATCACAGGTAGAGGTGCAGCACTTTCTCTGTTATAAAATGTCTGTGCGACAGATTATGAATATGGCAGAATTTGGCTTTGTGACATGTTAATGTCAGCATCAAGGAGAAAGTACTGTAAGTTGTGATGTTTTTGCACTACTTTAGAGTAGCTTTTTTTCTTTCATTATACCTGATTAACGTACAATGGTGGCACGGTGGTGTAGTGGCTAGTATGGTTGCCTCACAGCAAGAAGGTTCCGGGTTTGAACCCAGTGGCTGGCGAGGGCCTTTCTGTGTGGAGTTTGCATGTTCTCCCCATGTCTGCGTGGGTTTCCTCCGGGTGCTCTGGTTTCCCCCACAATCCAAAGACATGCAGTTAGGTTGATGTGGGGCGGCCTTGGGCTGAGGTGCCCTTGAGCAAGGTACCAAACCCCTGACTGCTCCCTGGGTGCTTTAGTGTGGCTGCCCACTGCTCTGAGTGTGTGTGCATGTGTTCACTGCTTCAGATGGGTTAAATGCAGAGGATGAATTTCACTGTGCTTGAAATGTACATGTGACGAATAAAGGTTTCTTTAATTTGAAATTGCAAACTAAAAACAAAGAAGGGAAACAAGAGAATTTAAAAAAAACCTCACAAATATCACAAAAATGAATTTGATGTGTCTTTCCAGGTGATTTGATCAAGCAATATTTCCAAAATTGAAATGCAATCCCATTTCTTGTATTTAAGTCACATAACATGACATGATGTGCAAATGGAAATGCTACCTTTCTGAAAAAAAAAACACTCTTTTAGAGCTATCGCAAGAGAAGAATCTATCCTGAGAGGAGAAAATCCAACATCACTCAATGGAAACACAGGCCATTCACAATTGTGCTTTGTCAAGAAAAAGAAAAAAAATCCATTCCTTCTATTTTGCATAAAACTGCACTGGAAACCCATCTCATGATTGATGAGGTGTGTAGAAGTGTTTAGATTTATTCAGTGCATTAGTGCATAGCTTCATTAGCAGAAGTGTTTGCTGTCCGACAAGAATTTCAGAGTTAAAGACACCTCAGGGTTTGTTTCTTTTTTATAGTTATCAGATCCTTTAAATCCTGTAAATTGGGAGATGGGGCCTCCATGGATCAGACTTGTTTGTTCAGCACATCCCACATCTGCTTGATTGGATTGTGATCTGGGAATATGGAGGCCAAATCAACACCTTGAACTCTTTGCCATGTTCCTCAAACCATTCCTGAATGGTTCTTGCAGTGTGGCAGGGTTCATTATCCTACTAAAAGAGGCCACTGCCATAATGGGAATACCACTGACATGAAGGGGTGTACTTGATCTGCATGATGTTTAAGCCTCACTCACAACCCACCGTATGTGCTACTACAGGCGGTCTACAGTAAAAAATTTGGCAAAACCATGCTTGAGACTTGAGCGACACTTGCGTGTGTTCAGCGCCGTAGAAGGTCGCAGACTGCCCATGGAGACTTTTGGTCCTGCACATGCAAATTCTACAGGTCTTGCGACAAATCAAGAATGCATACACTACATACGGGACCCGTACTCCTTTTGAACACCTGAACCAAGTCAGCAGAGCGGCTAGTAGGGGCTTTTTGCGATGACAGTAAGACACATGAGTGACACACAGTCATTATATGAGTGACGTGCCTCAGAAGTACTACACAAGTATTCCACACTTGCTATTTGTGCGGCACGCAAGACAGAAGTACATCTCACTTTCTACCCCTATGTGTGGTGTGCACGCAGCACACGTGACCTGCACGCGACACAAGGGGCAAGACTCTGGGTATATACTGGGGAGGAACCAAGGAACCGATCATGTAGCATTGTAGAAAGTCAGAAGACCACCTCATTTGCTGTTTTTATTTGAGTATTATGTTAATTTACTATGCAAACATCAAATAATAAAATGTGAGTATAAGGGAATAATACATTTTATTACACTGTAAAAAATCCCAAATAAATAGCCCAACAGCTTGAGCACTGAAACACACTTTGACTCCGAGCTGCTGTCCTGCTCCTCCTCCTGCTGAGTGGTGGGACGGGGTGTCAGGATGTCCTTGTCCTCATCACTGAGCGTGGCACAATGGCCTGACAGCGATGATGGGATTGCAATGCCCTCACTTCTGGGTGTCGTTAGCTGAAACATACATGAAAATCAGCATATATAATATTAATTACATAAGCATATAGATACTGAAATGAATGTTTAAAGCATGTGCATTTACCTGTGAAAATACCTCTGGTGGGGTGCTGTGCCTTCTGCTGGCTTGAAGGCATACTTCTCCCTGTCCGTGCAGGGCTTGCCAGTGCTGCTGCCATCATCATCAAATTCTTCCTCCTCCTCCCCCTCTGCTGTTTCAGGCTGGGTTACTTCACTTTTGCTCGCTTCTTCTTGGGTCCCATTTTCTAAACTTTAAACTGAAAATTTTTTAATTTTTCCCACAAAATATCCAATGTTCTTCAGTCGAAAGACAGATTCAGAATGCTGCAGACATGCTGGTTTTATACCCACTCCTGGCTTGCATCACACACAAGTTATTTCATCTCATCTCATTATCTCTAGCCACTTTATCCTGTTCTACAGAGTCACAGGCAAGCTGGAGCCTATCCCAGCTGACTACGGGTGAAAGGCAGGGTACACCCTGGAGAAGTCGCCAGGTCATCACAGGGCTACACATAAGTTATGAGTGATTGTAACGTGCTAATCACATGCGTCACACACGCTTCACAAGTGCGGCCAGATCTCGTAGTGCAGGAAACTGGTAAAATGCAAGTCTCACGCACTCCACTCTCACTGAACATGCACTGATCACATGCGTCAGACATACGCTTTCCACAGGCTAAAGGCGCAATTTTTCCCATGCCTTGAGGAAGTCAGGCATGCAACCTGTACTTTGCCCGTACTCCTCCCCCAAACTTTCCCCTCGGTTCACCGCGACCCTGCAGCACGGCTGCAAGCTACCAAACCCTGCGTCCCGTGTGTGTCCAAAACACTTATGGCAGGTCGCAAGCGAGGCTTTAGGTAGGTGGGGGTTAGGCAGATGGAAAGAGAAAACCTCCACTAAATACACACAATTTCAAACTGAAAGTCTTCATTGTAATCTCACAGTCAATTGAAAATATTTTTGGTTGTTTATTTTATAACAGACATTTTCTGGAGTATTTAATTAAAGTGGGAGATAAAGCAGCTGCTGATCTTGGTAATACTATCAAAGATGCCGTCAAGTCATTAGGCCTTACAGGTGAGTGTTGTATGTTATATCTGTGTGTGTGTGTGTGTGTGTGAGAGAGAGAGAGAGAGAGAGAGAGAGAGAGAGAGAGAGTGGCAAACTGGGTGTTTTACTTGCTTTAGGTGTCTTCCTTCCTGTGGCCTACATTTACATTTAGAGTAGCTTTTATCCAAAGTGACAGTTGAACTCAGCAACTCAGCAGTCATGGTATTAATGTCCTGCCTTGTGAATAAGAAGTTCAAAAAGCACATATGGGTGTCATGGTCACGTGTCCATATATTTTTGGCTATGTAGTGTACCTACATACTGTATACCGTACCTGGGTGTTCACAGGTTGGAATAGGAAATAAACACTGATAACCTCTATGTGAATTTCTCCTTGAGTCCTGTACGTGTTTCCTCCAGGTTATCCAGTGTCCTGTCTCCTTCCAAAAACATACCAGTAAGTACATTGGAGATGTCCATCCATCCATTATCTGTAACTGCTTATCCTGTGCAGGGTCATAGGCAAGCTGGAGCCTATCCCAGCTGACTGTGCAGGGATAGATGATAGGCAGGGTACACCTGGACAAGTCACCAGATCATCACAGGGCTGACACATAGAGACAAACAACCATTCACACTCACACCTGCAGTGTATTTAGAGCCACCAGTTAGCCTAACCTGCATGTCTTTGGACTGTGGGGGAAACTGGAGCACCTGGAGGAAACCCACATAAACTCCACACAAAAGGGCCCCTGTCAGCCACTGGGCTCAAACCCAGAACCTTCTTTCTATGAGGCAACAGTGCTAGCCACTACACCACCCTACATTGGAGCTGTCCCTCACAAAAAAAAATTAAGTTTCTGGCAGATTCCCCTCAAGCTAAGAAGAGTGTTAGAGAGTTTGTACATCACAAACAGGACTTCTGTGTTTTCATGGTTCTTGCAAGTTGTGGTTTGATGTTAAGACTGGTGTGAGACAAGGGTCAATAATATCATCTCTTATGTTCATCATATTGAAGAATCAAGTCATCAAACTGTCAATGAGAGAGATGCTGAAAGAAATCATGAAATGAAAGACAAATTTCCTTATGCTGACGACGTGGCAGTTATCGAGTCTGACCCACTGAACTTGACCAACTCTGTCTGAATGTAGTACAAAAGGAACATGGATTAAAATTAAACCTAGGAAAGACAGAGGTGATGACAGTATCAAGGCACCCCAAGGAGATGAAAGTGGAAGTTGAAGAAGTCATCCTGAAGCAAGTCAATCAATTTAAATACTTGGGGAATGTTTTCGACAGCAAGCCTACACATAAGAATGCCGTTTTGGAGCAAATTAAGGAATATAGTAAAAATGTGAACCTGCTCTTCCCCCTTCTAAAAGACAAACATATACCTCAAAAAGCTGGGGTTAGGCATATATAAGACTATCCTATGGCCAATACTGTTATAGCTGCAAAGCATGGACCCTTACATCAAAGACCAAGAATAGGGTGCAGGTGGCGGAGATGAGAGTTCTATGAATGATCAAGGATGGAACCAAACTTGACAAAATGAGGAATGAAAAAAATTGGAGAAGAACTGGGGGTGGAGACTGTCCTAACTTATGTGGATCATGCCCAACTCAGATGGTTTGGTCATGATGAGAATGGAAGACCAATGGATACCAAAGAAATGGTTCATCTGGAAACCTACAACTAAAAGACCCATTAGACAGCCAAGAATGTGATGGATCCAAAACATTACTGAGTCCCTCACAGTATGATCGATATCCATGGACTCTGTAATAGAAGTCAAATTATTTAAAGATTAAGATAAATGGAAAAAAATTTATCTGCTGACAGGTGTTAGGCCTACCAGGATTTGGATGAGAGGTGCATTATTGACTCCATCAGAAGAACAAAGATTGCCTCACTAAGGAGCAGGAAGTGGTTGTAGTATAGGCCTGCAAGAATGTCCCAGAACGCAACTGGCCCAAAAAAACAACAACAAAATGGACTGATACTCAGATGCTTTACAGAACAATCTGTGAGAAGATACAGAGTGATGGAATCTGATCAAAAATGGTGGTCATATTTCTTTCATCCACTTGTCTACTTCACTGATTGACCTGACCGTACTAAAAGCACATTGGGAAAACTCTGTGGAAAACTACAAAAACATCAACAAATGCATAACTCCCAGTAATACGGAGTGCATATAGTCTATACTGGTACCCAAGACCAAATCATAGCTCTTTAGTCTGCTGAGACAGATAGGGCCTTTCACCCCATGCACAATGCTTTTAGAATCAAAGGCCATCTTAGCATTATCTACAAAGCCCTTGTGGGTATGAGGAGGGCCTTTTGGATCTACTGCCTAAAAATGAAAGGTATGGACTTGACCTTTCTCTCCAGTTTTTACTGTTTGACCAAGATGTTCACATTTTAGACCCAAACTGTCCATTGAATTGAACAGAATCAAGTACTAATGCTTTTTCCTGGCAAATCACATGTTCCAGCAACAGGAAACACTTTACACATCAAAGGTTCTTGAGCTCCTGCAAACTGAACAGAAAGTCCATCTCTTTCAGTTTTGTTCAGTGTCACATAGTGATTCAAGGAATGTCAACACTGATGGCTTTGAATCCTCAAACCAAAGACCTGCAAATATCATGTTTTCTTGTTTTATGAGTTGAACAAAGCTTTGCTCATTTATGACACAAGAAAAAGACCAAATAGAAAACTTCAAAGAGTTGATAATGGGTATGCCATCTGTGTTCCTAGTTAAAGAAATGTTTCTGGGATCACCAATCTGATAGACTTCATCATATATTTCCTCATCAATACTGTCATGACACTTTTTCTGTCTATTAAACCTGAATTTTGGTTTTTCCTCAAACCTTCCTTAGCAAACAATGACTTCAGCTGTGCTTTAATAGGAACCTCCGTGAAATAGGAAGTTGAGCCTCCATCAACCCATTTGTTTCACAGGATTTACAGAGGGTGTCTGTATTGTCAATGGACATGAGGCATGCACTCCACTATTTGTGCAAAAGTAGATTAGAGGAATCATCAAAAATTGTTTGAATTTCTGAAGACATTCAGTCTGGAGATCAGAGGGCCAGTGCAGAGTGATTAGTGTGAGCAAGTCACTTCAGGCTTTTGCTGTTATTTTGTGTCTGTTTGCAAAAGTCATTATGAGGAGAAGGCTCTCTGCAACAGAAATTGGCACATTTCGGTAAACTGGATGATCCCCAGTGTTTGTAGAGTCTTTGAGCCCTGTTCCCTCCTCTAAGTTCAGCTCTACACTGTATTAAAATGATGGGTAATCATCAAATATCAGGTTACGTAGCATCTAACATTCCCTCCTCATCAATTTCAGGTCAGCGATCAACAGATGTATTGATGTGAAAAGACTGTTCACTCTCTGATTCTACATTAACTAGCAAGTCAGCTAACCTGCCAGTATGAGAACCATAATTAGTACTGTGGAGAGTGAGAGAACATGTGGCAGCAACAGTGAGGCAGCCATTTCCATTTCATCCAGAACTTGTTTCCTGCCATAGATTTTTGAGCCTCAGGAAGCCCAGGAAAACAAAGTAAAGTCAACATGTGCCTCCTCAAGGGACCACGACAGATTAATCTTTTCTATTCAACAAGGCCTTGTGTCTATTGAACTTGAGAGCTTGTTAGCTGCTATCTTGTGCTGTCCATTCTTCTTCAGATGCCAAACAGACCTCTGAGGAACAATCAATAGGAGGAACAGACAGCTGCCTGAGAAAGCTGACTGCTAACATCAGTGTACTGGATCAAGTGCTATTTTACAATCTGTTAAATAATGAGGGTGGAAACCATCGTGTTAAATTATGAATCAGAATCTCAAACTATTTCTTTATATTAACATCACTGAACATTGTGTTACATCATCATAGGAAGTGTAAAGTTTTTTAAGTTTGTTTTCCACTGATTGCTCAAAGAAAGCATTACCAAAGATGATGGCTGTAGATATTCAAAGCAAATAAATATCAAACTTTGGGAACTCATACAGAAAACTGTATTTGAATGAAACAGGTAAACAGCTCCCCCTCCTGAGGGGAAAAAAAAATCAATCTGCACTTTTTGTACAGTGTGTTTGAGTTTTGTGTCACTGTGGTCGCCATTGCGCAGTAGTACAGTGCAGAGTCTGATACTGCAGCAGGAAAGATCTCCAGATCTACTTGCTTTTCCTTTTTATGAAGTCTAATAGACAGTCTTGGGTCAGGTTGTTTAGCTTTATTGATGGCATTTGTTGATACAATAATCAGCAACAGAAACTCTGGTCCTGATTGAGGTTTTTGTCGATACCAGTGGAGATAGTCAGCCGAGTCATCATATGTGCAGGTCAGTGTGGTTTTGCTGCCCTCCGTTGAAGATATAATGGTTTGGTCTGATTTAATGCTGCTGTCAACAGCACCTGCAGTAAAGACATTGCAACAACATCAACATTTCTATTTTCATTGTTTAAGGACATTTTTTACCACCTAAATCATGTTTAGGTATCAGTACAAATCTCCAGGATCCACCTAAAGTTTGTGTATAATATAAATGACTTACCAAAGGTTTTAACAACCATGAAAACAAAGAAGAGTAGCATGATTGTGATGAGAGTCTCTTTTGCAGTCGATATAAATGGCAGTAACTCTGTGTAACTGTCTAAACTGTATCTCACCACATCTCGCTCCACCTACTTTTACACTCGTATCAATTCTGGCATTAATCTCTCAGTTTATAGTCTTATACATTCTGCCCTCTTTTAATGAGAAATGACAAATATGGTGTAATAATCAATTATTTAAATCAAATCACACAAATATTGAATGAAGATAATACAGTTAATCACGTGTGATAATTCCACACGTTGCTGAATGTTCTGATAATATTACACATTTCTCTAATATAAGGGTCTTCTGTAGTTTTTGTGATATTAGCAGACAGTGTGATAATTTTTGCTCTGCGGAACATTATAGACTCATTAATGCTCCACACATATTGAAATAATAAGCAGTTAATTAATTTACATATACAGTAACTGTTTAGTTTCACTTTATTTACCTAATATATTCCATTACATGTCAATGGAATTGTATGAAATTTCTGAAGGCATGACATGTATCAATCACAAAGAAAAAAAAGGCAGTTGAGGTGATCTGCTGCATAATAGAATTTAACTCCCACAATTTAACTGTTTGGCTAAAGTTTATTTTAATGAGCCTATTCTACTGTATATCAAGCTAACTGCATCAACTTTCCTCAGGTGTTTCCTGTATTAGTCAACTGGGCTGTGATTAAATACTTGTTTAGATTTTGATCAGACAGCAGACGACTTAAACAGTTTGTTATTAAATTTGAGTGATACATAGAACTACAGAACAGTAATATTCTATTTAACACACAGTATAATGCTGTTCAGTAACAGACTATCATCAGCAAAGACACAGTTTACTTGCTGAATATTATTTAAAATGCTGATGATAATTTTCATCACCATTCCTGTCTTACAGTGATTCAGGTTTTCCTGCTTCCAACACACCTCCAGTCTCATTTATTAAACTTGGGGACACATAGTTTTGTGCATAAACACTGTATACATTCCACACAGAATGTGCTTTATCAGGTTGTTCTTGTGTGTGAAGATGATCATGTGTATGCAGGAACATCTAGTGGTAGAAAAATACAATTACAGGTGAACTGATTAAAAGGAGCACTCATCTCATTTACTGTCAATCATATCAGTGTAATTGTCATAATCCAGTATGACCATGAATCCAAAAAAGTTGGGAAGCTGTGTAAAATGTAAATAAAAACAGAATGTGATGATTTGCCGATCATGGAAACCCTATATTTAATTGAAAATAGTACAAAAGACAACATATCAAATAAACTGAGAAATGTTATTGTTTTTTTTTTAATATATTCTCATTTTGAATTTGATGAACTTCTTTAAGGGTAAAGTCATTTGAAGTAGCTTGTTTATGCCTTTTGTTCAGCCACGTTGCTGCCTGTTAACAATCCATAGTGTCTGTTCTGTGAAACACATAGAGGTCTGATGCAAAGTTGGGTGACACTGTGTCTCTTTTACTGGGGAAAGTTAATTTCTTCTGGTCGATAGTGCACAAACAACATGCCAAACTATTATAAAACTACATATTTTGAATATGATATCAAAGGAGATCCAACTTTGCCCATTTATTCCAGATCCCAGCATTTGTAAAACATTTTCTCTCTCTGAGGAAATGCGTCACTGAAATATTAGGGAACACAGCTAAAGTGGTTAAAAATAAATTGCTAAATGTTTGACATAAGGAATCACCTTCTTATCTGCCCCCTCCTGCCTGAACCTTGCACCAAGGAAGATCTGGAAGCTCTGACCCCCAGAGGAAGGGCGTGTGCGGAGTACTGGAGCAGGAGAGTGTAGCAGACTGCGGTGGTGACCCGAGAAGAAGACTTGATTTCTCCAGTGTCTTCCTACATAGGAGCCACTCTAACCTTTTATTGCCAACGTTATTCACTGAATTTTGAGGAGGAATGAATTAGGTAGTATCATTAGAACAAGTTCATTTGCTCCAAAATGAGTTGTAACAACAAAAATCACCTTTAACCACTTAACCTCACATTTGTAATGAAAATGTAATGGATTTTTTAATAATTATAATTAATTGTAATTGATACTGATAGAGAAATAGAAAATTATCATTTTAATGTAATTAATTTATCATAAATTATAATAATATCATAAATCATAAATTGTTTCCTGATCTCATCTCAATGTGAAATGTTCAGGGGTAGGTGTCCCGAAAGCCTCTTAAGGCTAAGAGCATCTTTAGCTGCCTCTTAAGATCCATCGTTAAACTAACATGGTTTTCCCAAACAATGTCATAATCAAAGTAGTAGTTTAGTTTGCTTTTAATTTACGATGGACCTGGACCACTCTTTCACAACAAAGAACATCTTCTCGCATCCAAAAACAGAGAATTCGCATGCGCTTCTGACGAGCTCTCACAATCAATGGGCGGAAAGTGGCGTTAAATCTGCTGCCAGTGTTACATTTTTCTTGTACATTGCAAGTAATTTGAGTTAATTATTAAATAAATAAATATACACAAAACATGAATATATTTCAGTATGCTATGGAATTACATATGATATCATAATGTCACATTGATATTGCCACAATTTAATCACATTAAACTCAATTAGGCGAGTGATTATCTAATTTAGTGGCATAAACAAGACAAATTTCTGCACCTGTAACAGTGTATATATATATATATATATATATATATATATATATATATATATATATATATATGAGAACATTGCCAACTTGGCATAACAGTTGAAATAATCACGACTGCATGACTGGGTAATGATGAAATGAGTGGGCACAGGGAAAACATTTATTTAATTATTTAGCTTATTATTAATTTAATTTAAAAAAACATGCTTGGAATAAATATGTTATTGTCCAAAAATGTTAAATAGTTAAAATTATTAATTACCACACTATACAGGTCCTTCTCAAAAAATTAGCATATTGTGATAAAGTTCAATATTTTCCATCAGTTATTTAAGAAAGTGAAAATGTTATATATTATAGACTCATTACACATAAACTAAAATGTTTCAAGCATTTTTCTATTTTAATTTTAATCAGTATGGCATAGGGTGGCACGGTGGTGTAGTGGTTAGCGCTGTCGCCTCACAGCAAGAAGGTCCTGGGTTCGAGCCCCGGGGCCAGCGAGGGCCTTTCTGTGTGGAGTTTACATGTTCTCCCCGTGTCCGCGTGGGTTTCCTCCGGGTGCTCCGGTTTCCCCCGCAGTCCAAAGACATGCAGGTTAGGTTAACTGGTGACTCTAAATTGACCGTAGGTGTGAATGTGAGTGTGAATGATTGTCTGTGTCTATGTGTCAGCCCTGTGATGACCTGGCGACTTGTCCAGGGTGTACCCTGCCTTTCGCCCATAGTCAGCTGGGATAGGCTCCAGCTTGCCTGCGACCCTGTAGAAGGATAAAGCGGCTAGAGATAATGAGATGAGATGAGATCTTCAGTATGGCATACAGTACAAAAACATTAAAAAAAAACCATCTCAAAATATTAGAATATTTCATTTCGAGTTTGAGTAAAACAGTATGAACACAGTGTATCTCTCGGTCTAGTTCAGTACACACAATCACAATCATGGGGACAACTGCTGACTTGACTGTTGTCCAGAAGATGATCACTGATGCCCTCCACAAGGAGGGTAAGCCACAAAAGGTCATTGCTGAAAAGGGTGGCTGGAAAAGGTGCACAAGCAACAGGGATGGCCGCAGTCTTGAGAGGATTGTCAAGAAAAGTTGATTCAAGAACTTGGGAGAGCTTCACAAGGAGTGGACTGAGGCTGGTGTCAGTGTATCAAGACCCATCACGAACAGACATCTTCAAGAAAGGGGATACAACTTTCGCATTCCTAATATCAAGCTACTCCTGAGCCAGAGACAATGTCAGAAGTGTCTTATCTGGGCTAAGGAGAGAAAGAAATGGACTGTTGCTCAGTGGTCCAAAGTCCTCTTTTCAGATGAAAGTACATTTTGCATTTACTTTGGAAATCACGGTCCTAGAGTCTGGAGGAAGAGTGGAGAGCCACAGAATCCAAGGTGTTTGAAGCCCAGTGTGAAGTTTCCACAGTCTGTGATGATTTGGGGTGCCATGTCATCTGCTGGTGTTAGTCCACTGTGTTTTATCAAAGGCAGGGTCAATGCAGCTAGCTATCAGGAGATTTTGGAGCACTTCATGCTTCCATCTGCTGAAAAGCTTTATGGAGATGAAGATTTCATTTTTCAGCACGACCTGGCACCTGCTCACAGTGCCAAAACCACTGGTAAATGGTTTACTGACCATGGGATTACTGTGCTCAATTGGCCTGCCAACTCTCCTGACCTCAACCCCATAGAGAATCTGTGGGGTATTGTGAAGAGGAAGTTGAGAGACACCAGACCCAACACTGTGGATGAGCTTAAGGCCGCTATCGAAGCATCCTGGGCCTCCATAACACCTCAGCAGTGCCACAGGCTGATCGCCTCCATGCCACGTCGCATTGAAGCAGTCATTTCTGCCAAAGGATTCCCGACCAAGTATTGAGTGCATAACTGAACATAATTATTTGAAGGTTGACTTTTTTTGTATTAAAAACACTTTTTTTATTGGTCAGATGAAATATGCTAATTTTTTGAGATAGGGATTTTTGGTTTTCCTTTACTTTTTTGCCAAAATCACCAATATTAAAACAATAAAAGGCTTGAACTACTTCAGTTGTGTGTAATGAATCTAAAATATATTAAAGTCTAATGTTTATGAGTACATTACAGAAAATAATGAACTTTATCACAATATGCTATTTTTTTGAGAAGGACCTGTATATGCAATGCTTAATGATGATACAATATTAACATATTTTAACTCTTCAAACCTGCTTTTTAGCCCTAAAGTGCAATGTTATCGAGAAACCTACCCCTGCACGGTCAACAATGTTGCTCCATAACAACTTGTACCATATTATTCACCTTTCCAAGCTTCTACTACATCTCTTAGCACAGATGCTTCTGAATGTTCTGAATTGTTGATGATATTTCTCCAAACAAGTCGTACAATATTGAACCTTTTCTGTAGAATATATGACAATTCATTTGTTTTTGTACATAGACATGAATGAAAACCACTGGCTGCTCTTCCCAGATGAAGAGCCTGGAGATCAGTGGGCTTCAAGCTTCTGTTGTGGTCCCAGTCTTCAGCAGCTGTGCGAAAACTAAGGCTCCATAGCTCAGTGGTGAGAGCAGTAATTTAGTAAACCAGGGGTTGTGAATTCAATTCTCACTAGAGCCTGTAAAATTGTCTCCAAATCTTACTTTTGTGGGTGCTAGGACACGACAAGTTTTAGTATCGGGTGTAAACAAACCACAGCTGATGGATTCTCAATCCTCCCTGCCCTTCTCTTTCAGGAAATGATAACTTTTTATTTATTTTTTTATTAAAACAGAGAAATTGCAGTGAGAAGGTACATTCCAACATCCATGATCTGTACAAAGTTATGCTCCAACAGCAGAACTTCCTGGGTTTGGCCTTCTAGAAATGTGTTCCCTTGTGTGTAAAGTTCAGCACATACAGCAAGCACTATTATACAGGATCCTCACAGAGCTGTGTTCAGAAATGGCTCAACTATACAACTTCCTTACAATTCGCTCTTACAATCAATGGGCGGAAAGTGGTGTTAAATCTGCTGCCGGTGTTACATTTTTCTTGTACATTGCAAGTAATTTGAGTCAATCATTAAAGAAATAAATATACACAAAACATTATGAATATATTTCAATATGCTATGGAATTACATATGATATCATAATGTTGCATTGATATCGCCACAATTTAATCACATTAAATTCAATTAGGCGAGTGATTATCTAATTTAGTGGCATAAACGAGACAAATTTCTGCACCTGTAACATTGTATGTGTGTATATATATGTGTGCGCGTGTGTGTAACACTTTCTGATGTGGGTGGAGCACAGAAGCACAGCAGGCAAGAGTTGATGTTTTACACAAATACTTTATTCTGGCTTTTCAGCTAGCTAGCTAGCTTGCTTGCTTGCTTGCTTTCCGCACACATGCATTGTGGTTGGTGAGAGAGCACCCATTGTCTGCTCTCTCTCTCCTTTTATGCTCCATCCCTGAAACACACACACACACACACACACACACACACACACACACACACACATTAATTGACAGCAGGTGGAATGACTTAGCCACTTACCTTCCCTGACCCCGCCCTCCATTCACAGACTGCTGCTTGGCCACGCCCCCGCTGCCACAATATATATATATATATATATATATATATATATATATATATGAGAACATTGCCAACTTGGCATAACAGTTGAAATAATTACGACTGCATGACTGGGTAATGATGAAATGAGTGGGCACAGGGAAAACATTTATTTAATTATTTAGCTTATTATTTCTTCATTCTTTTGCGTGAACATTTATTAATTTAATTAAAAAAAACATGCTTTGAATAAATATGTTATTGTCCAAAAATGTAAAATAGTTTCAATTATTAATTACCACACTATATATGTAATGCTTAATGATGATACAATATTAATGTATTTTAACACTTTATATTTCATTGGTTTTTGGTTAAAAATGAACACCATGTGACCTCATTGACTGGATTTAGCAACACCTTTAGCAACTATGAATACCTATATCAAGGACACGTATTGCAAAGATGCTCTGAGCAAAGCTGTTCTTAAGAGACCTTCTTATGATTGAGTTCAGGAAAACCAATGTTCGTTGCTTAAGAGTGTCTTCAAATTTGCTCTTTAGCCCGAAAGTGCAACGTTATAGAGAAACCTACCCCTGCATGGTCAACATTGTTGCTCCATAACAGCTTGTACCATATTATTCACCTTCCCAAGCTTATACTGCATCTCTTAGCACAGACACTTCTGAATGTTCTGAGTTGTTGGTGATATTTCTCCAAAAAAGTCATACAATATTGTGCCTTTTCTGTAGAATATATGACAATTCTTCATTTGTTTTTGTACATATACATGAATGAAAATTGATGGGAATAAATCATGGGGTAAAGTGGGAAACAAAGTAGTCTACAATGAATTGAATTTAAAACAGTATGCAGCAGTAACACCTGACACACTCCCTCTTTATTTTTATTTTCTGTTATTCAGCTGCATCTGTTACCACAAATGTTGTTTGTATCTGTGGTTAACTGATAACAAGTTGGTAAAGGAAGTATCTTTGATCCAAACCATTTAACTTCGTATGTACTGTTTTTAGGTTTTTGTACAGCCTCTCATTGACTCTGTATTACTGTGCTGCTTTCAGTGCGCAGTGATAGAGTGCAGAATCTGAGATCTGTAGATCTTTAATAGTAAGTTCAGTCGAGTCTGAGGATGTTTCTGAATTGAATCGAGCGCCAGAAGGGTTGTAGCCAACAGAACTTGCTGACTTTGCGCCTTTAAGCAGTAAAAACTGTGGTGCGCTGTTAGGATATTGTTTGTACCAGTGAAGCCGAATGTCATTGCTGCTTGACTGATATGAACATTTCAGAGTAACAGTGTCTGTTTCTTTCCCCACAATGTTGGTATCTTTGTCCATCGGCCCAATGTTATCTGCAAAACTGCCTGTTTGCAAAGAAGAATATAAAGAAATAAATCTGTGAAATATTTCTGTAAACAAAATATTGACTGACAAAATTAAGAAATTAATAGATTAATACACACATGAGTATTAGTGAATACAATGAATGAGCTGATGAAGGTTAATTACCTGTTGCTACAGTGAGAATCAGTGGGATGTATCTCACTGTGTACAGTAAGTTGTATAGTTGAGCCATTTCTGAACACAGCTCTGTGAGGATTCTGTATAATAGTGCTGTATGTGCTGAAACAAGGTTTACACATGAGGGAACATGTGTCTCTAGAAGGCCACACCCAGGAAGTGCAGCTGTTGTAGCAGAACGTTACACAGATCATCACTTCACAGCATCAGTGACAGTGAACTGAGTCACCAGTACAACACAGAACAAGTCCTGCTGCTGATCAACCCAAAGCATCTGATTTTTTTTTAATAGCAATTGTAGTTCATGATGATTTTATCCATGAAATTAATGCATGATCATGATTTTGCTCTTAAAAAGCATTATAAAAAACAGCACACATCCATAACTGAATATCTCCGCCTACATACAGTACTGTGCAAAAGTCTTGGGCACCCTATTTTTTCCATACAAACTTTGTTAGATTTGTATTTTATGACTTCTACATTATCGAGTCAGTACAAAAACATGTTAGAGTTCCAAATGTTCGTTTTCCAGCACAAAATTAAATATTACAGTAAAAAAAAGTCTGTGTCTGAGCAGATGTTACATAAGAGACCGCTTTTCAGATTAAAAAAGTAAACATAATGAAGGCTGCTGGGTTTTGCTGCAAAATGAAGAAGCGAGTGTGACAGTCAAAGTGTCCAGAAGAACTGTGGCTGGTTCTGTAAGATGCTCAGTAAAACCTACAGCTCATTTCCTTATAAAACTGCACTCACTGGATCTGAGACTACTATTTTTTTTTAAGCAAAGAGTAGTCTCACACCAAATATTGACTTTGTTTCATTTATTATGGATTACTGCTCTTTATTGTATCTTTTTTAATGTTGAAACATTTAATTTCATTATTTTTAAGCCATTTTTGGTCTGCAGCATTTCTTTACATGGGCCTAAGACTTTTGCACAGGACTGTACATTCCTTCACCTTTAATAAGTGGATCTGGAGACTTGCCTGAAAACACTGGGTAAGAGGCAGGACTTATCTTGATTTTATTTCAACATTTTTTGAAACTTCACAAAAGAAGACTTTTTTGTAGCAACTTCAGACACAAGCACCTCTGTCAGTTTCTCTGAAATTAATTTTTCCGAAAGCCAATTTTTCGACGAAACTAGAAACAAGGTATAGAATGAGGTTTACACACAATGGGTTAGTAGAAATGTATATAATTTTTAAACAAGACAAAATATCCTTGGCAGTTCATCAGTACATTTCACCTATGTGTAGGAAACACTGATAAGCCTAAACAAGATTGCAGCAGATAATTATTGTACAACAACCCAAAAGAATATTTAACAGGTACTGTGATGTTCATGAAAATATTTTTACAAGATTATTGTTATTGAATTAAATAATTGGATTTTATTTGATCATTGGTATTGTTAAGACATCAGTAGTGTGGATTATTATTTATCGGCCTGTGGCTTACCTCCCTAAAACTCTGGAATTGGTTGATCAGGGCATGCCTGCCTGTCTGTGTGCCGTCACTGCATCTGCCCTGATACTGAGTAAATTGTTTTGTCTCAACCAATAATTGTACATTCGTCTCACCATATCATAACTATTCTTAACAACATTCAGACACAACACATGACAGCACAGCATCGCTCTGGGGATAAAGCAATCCTTTGTGTGACCCAAAGTCTTTCTATTAAGCCTGCAGACACTCACAATTCACCTGCTGTACTGTTACAGTATCTTGTCTGTTGACTGCCTCATCATCCTCTGAACATCCTGACTCACATAAATGTTTACATGGAATTACTAATATGTCCAGCATTAGATGGGATTGATCCTCTGGGCCTTTTGAGCATGGTGTGCATGTGCAGAACAAATTCCCCAGTGTTGAGTTAACACTTTCAGAGTTAATTTGTGTCCAGCTGGACATATATAAACACAATAGTGTGTGAAATCAACACACTGGGTGGTAATTCAACACTGGGGATTTTGCTGTTTGTGTTTGGTGATGGTTTATGCTCAAAGCCTGATGAGTCCACTTTTTACTGTGGTTATTTTCTGTGTTCTTCAATACTCCTGCTATAACTGACATTAAAAGATGCTGAAAAATCAGCTTTCTATGGCACTGTATACGTTCGACACAGCGTGTCTATTCCAGTGTGTTGAAGGTGAACGCATGTGCACTACCACTATTGGATTGGCATATTACTGCACATTTTTTGCATGTGTAGTCAATAAGCACAATCTGTGCAAATTTACATTACTGCCCCCTTCTGGAACTCATCTGTTACTGTCTCAAGGGGGAAAATGGGAGGAAAACAAAAATGAAGCTGATTTTACCTGTAATTCTTTTGTATTTTATTTCATGATGCATTGTTCATTGCAGTTTTGATTTATTTTTCATTTATTTTATTTTTTAAAACTGTCATTTAACTGTTGATCAGTCCTGCACACCGGCTTGGAGAAATTTTAGCCCATTCCTCCGTACAGTACAGCTTCAACTCTGGGATGTTGGTGGGTTTTCTCACATGAACTGCTCGCTTCAGGTCCTTCCACAACATTCGATTGGATTAAGGTCAGGACTTTAACTTGGCCATTCCAAAACATTAACTTCATTCTTCTTTAACCATTCTTTGCTAGAACGACTCTCGTGCTTAGGGTCATTGTCTTGCTACATGACCCACCTTCTCTTGAGATTCAGTTCATGGACAGATGTCCTGATATTTTCCTTTAGAATTCTCTGCTATAATTCAGAATTCATTGTTCCATCAATGATGGCAAGCTGTCCTGGCCCAGATGCAGCAAAACAGGCCCAAACCATGATACTACCACCACCATGTTTCACAGATGGGATAAGGTTCTTATGCTGGAATGCAGTGTTTTCCTTTCTCCAAACATAACGCTTCTCATTTAAACCAAAAAGTTCCATTTTGACTCATCCATCCACAAAACATTTTTCCAATAACCTTCTGGCTTGTCCACGTAATCTTAAGCAAACTGCAGACGAGCAGCAATGTTCTTTTTGGAGAGGAGTGGCTTTCTCCTTGCAACCCTGCCATGCACACCACTGTTGTTCTGTGTTCTCCTGATGGTGGACTCATGAACCTTAACATTAGCCAATGTGAGAGAGGCCTTCAGTTGCTTAGAAGTTACCCTGGGGTCCTTTGTGACCTTGCCAACTATTACAGGTCTTGCTCTTGGAGTGATGTTTGTTGGTCGACCACTCCTGGGAAGGGTAACAATGGTGTTGAATTTCCTCCATTTGTACACAATCTGTCTGACTGTGGATTGGTGGAGTCCAAACTCTTTAGAGATGGTTTTGTAACCTTTTCCAGCCTGATGAGCATCAACAACGCTTTTTCTGAGGTCCTCAGAAATCTCCTTTGTTCGTGCCATGATACACTTCCACAAACATGTGTTGTGAAGATCAGACTTTGATAGATCCCTGTTCTTTAAATAAAACAGGGTGCCCACTCACACCTGATTGTCATCCCATTGATTGAAAACACCTGACTCTAATTTCACCTTCAAATTAACTGCTAATCCTAGAGGTTCACATACTTTTGCCACTCACAGATATTTAATACTGGATAATTTTCCTCAATAAATAAATGACCAAGTATAATATTTTTGTCTCATTTGTTTAACTGGGTTCTCTTTATCTACTTTTAGGATTTGTGTGAAAATCTGATGATGTTTTACATCATATTTATGGAGAAATATAGAAAATTCTAAAGGAACTTTCAAGCAAGTATGTGTGAGAAACACTGGGAGAATTGAAGAAAGTTTCTGTAGATAATTATTGTGGTATAACCTCAAGAACAGGAAATGTGTTGTCCATGGATTTATTTTGTACAAACTTATTGTTGCTAATGAAGTAAATTATCAGTTTTTTTTAAACTTATCACTAGTATTTTTGAGATGCCATTGGTGAGGATTATTATTTTATTCTAATTAAAAAAAACTTTAAAAAGTTGATCATACAGTTGGTACACAAATAACAGTTGATCTTCAAAAGCATTTTCTTTCACAGACAGGCAGTGCAGATGTGAATGCAAACATGTAAAGAGCTCCATCTTGTGAGAAAAGCACGGCTCTGTTCCAGTCATGTGTAGTGCTTTTTGTACAGTGTAGTTGGGTTTCCTGTCACTGTGGGCCCCAGAGCGCAGTAGTACAGTGCAGAGTCTGTCACTGCAGCAGAGGAGATGAGCAGATCCACTTTCTTACTCGTTTTATTAAGTTTAATGAACAATCGTGGATGAGGTGGTTCAGCTGGTGTGACACGTTCAGTGACTTCATCAATCAGCAGCAGAAACTCTGGTCTTGATCCAGGTTTTTGTTGATACCAGTAGAGACTCTGAACTGATCCAGTATATGTGCAGGACAGTGTGATGTTGCTGCCTTCGGTTCCAGATATAGTGGTTTGTTCTGGTTTAATGCTGTTGTCAGCAGCCTCTGTGACAAAGGTACTATTTTAATATCATGGCTATTCACGATTAATAAACTATTATTCATAAATGATTGTTATTTTTGTTTCTTTTAAAACGTAAAATAAAACCACGTGTAATATATATATGGCTTACCAGTTTCAGCAATGGTGAAGAAAAGCATGAAGAGGAGTAACATTGTTATCCTGAGTGTTTAGTTCAGACCTCTAGTTCAGAAGTAAATGTCATTGTTGTGTATTTGAGATTGTCTCTGCTATCTCCAGATGTAACTCCACCCACTCACATACAGTGCCCATCACAATTATTGGCACCCCTTGTAAAGATTAGTAAAAAGGGTTAGAAAAAAATCCACCATTTGGTGAAGTAACTTCATCTCACACTGAAAAATGAGAAAAGTCCGACCTTTAATAGAAATCAATTTATTCAGAGAAAATCAAATCCTTCATCAAGAAATAATTATTTTCAACAAAAACACACATGCCACTATTATTAAACTACAACTTTAAGTCTTGTGGAATCAAGCCCCAGATCAACCTTGAAAAATCTCCAACTTTGCTGTGAGACATATTGCAGATTCATTTACAAACCCACTCTACCGTAACAGCATCAGCAGCTGTTTAGTGTCCTGCAGCTGCAGACAACAAATATTCATTCATTCATCATTTATTTCCAGGAATCACTTTATCCTGGTCACATTTCCATAACTGACTTCCAAAACAGCCATTCATCTTCAGGAACTGCTTTATCCTGTCCAGGGTTGTGGTGGATCTGAAGCGTCTCCTGGCAACACTGTGGATGAAGCAGGAATAGACACTGGATGGGACACCATGCGCCTTCACATACCTTGGCAGCTCTGACAGTATTACTTTATGGTGGACATGATTAGAAAAGCTTGTTAACCCACATTGTAATACCGATTAACCCAGTTTGTAAATATTTGATGAAAGGAGGCTGGCTACCATAACAAAACCACAAGTTTGTTTTGTGGTACAGCCCTCTCAACCCCTTTGTCACATGTACATTACAGCACAGTGAAATTCTTTTGTTTGCATATCCCAGCTTGTTAGAAAGCAGGCAGGGTCAGCCATGATGCAGCATCCCTGGAGCAGAATGGGTTAAGGGCCCTGCTCAAGAACCCAACAATGGCAGCTTGGCAGTGCTGGGGCTTGAACCTCTGATCAGTAACCCACAGCCTGATATATTGAGTCACCAATACCCCAGGAGATTAAATACCCTTATTGTGTTAGGAAGATGGGAGGGGACATTCATAAAGTGGATGGCTTTATAAATTAATATTTTCTATGAAGAATCCTCACTGAAGATGAGAGACCCTGATGATGCTACCAGTGGTTTTCATTCTCTGCTGTAGGATGTTAGACACTACAATGCACTTTTCATCACCGACAGTGTTACAGCTGCACAGGATGCTCTCTATGATTCTTCTGAGGCCCACTTTACACGGGGACGGTATAAAACAAAAACGCAAAAGTCCGTTTTCGTTCTCACTTTTTTCCGCATCTACACGACCGTTTTCAAGGAGGAAATCTGCGTCTATACGGTGACGCATAAATGTCTCCGCTATGTCTGCACGCATGCGCAACATCTTCCGTCTTGTCTGATCTGCACATCTGCACCGCTGTTCTGTCAAGTTATCCTACCAAGCCTACTACACATGCGCGAAATCCAGGAGGGTAGGAAAATTCAACAGTAGTTTTGTCCCACCGATCAGCTGGGCTGATAGAAAATCGGTGAGAATTTCACGCATTTGCCGATTTTTATGTTTTGTGCGTATTGGTTGAGTCTTTGGCCAAGTCAAATAATTTGTAATGACTTGTTTTGAATAATAAAATGGTCTGTATGAGAACTTGCTAGGATAACTTTACAGAACACCGGTCCAGCTGAGGTACTGTAGTGCTCGAGGGAGGAGCAGGAGCAAACCAAAACTCTTTTAATCTGCCTTTATTAAGTAACACTCACTCTTGTTTCGGTGAAGAAGAGAAAAGGCAGTGTCCATCTCAGCAAAATAAACCCGTTCAGCTGCTAGTTTTGTTTTCAGTCTCGGGTTTATGGTTTCACGAGCGGCTTGAATAGGCGGCACGCGCGTGCACGCACACGCGTGTGCGTGTGTGTGTAACTTGGCGACACCAAACTGAGGAGCTCCAGCCGGGCGGGTGAGCAGGAAAACACATCTACTGCATTAAAACACAGAGCAGCTTGAAGGTCCATTGGATCAATGTAATCAGACATGCTCTTACTTTTTTACTTACTTTCTTACTTCCCGGGCTGGCATGTACAGTATATGACATATGTATGACGTAAACGCGTACCCGACGTGAGCAGATCCGAGCAGAGTTTCGCGTATTGGGTAGTTTAGACGGATATGCAACGGGGGCCGTTTTTAACTTATCCACTTTGGAAGGCGTTTTCAATTTTTTCCGTTTTTCAGCCTCGGAAACACCGTCCCCGTGTAAACGAAAGGCACTTCTGATAAAATATTTAGTCGTTTTTACCCGACAGCGTCCTCGTGTAAACGGGCCCTGAATGTAGTAAGGTGAGGTTTGGTCTGCTGTATTTGCAGGAAATTAAGACACTGCTGGGATTTTTCTGGCCCAGGTGAGATCTTCTGTGATGTGCCGCAAAGACTGTCTCCATGATCACAGCAGCAGAGGAACACAGGTTGACCACTTGGGTTCTCCTGAGCTGTACTTTGCAGCAGTGTTGTGAGTCGTCAGAGTAATCATGATCTCAGCATCTAATGAAATGTAGTGTTCAAGCAGATTAGCAGTTTAGAATTCCTGCCTAAAAACTCAAAACCATATAAAAAAACTACTCTTAAAACTTATCACACATACACTAACGTTCAAAAGTTTGGGGTCACTTTGAAATATCCTTATTTTTGAAAGAAAAGCACTGTTCTTTTCAATGAAGATCACTTTAAACTAATCAGAAATACACTCTATACATTGCTAATGTGGTAAATGACTATTCTAGCTAAATTCTACTTTTTAAAGTCTGGTTTTTGGTGCAATATCTCCATAGGTGTATAGAGGCCCATTTCCAGCAACTATCACTCCAGTGTTCTAATGGTACAATGTGTTTGCTCATTGCCTCAGAAGGCTAATGGATGATTAGAAAACCCTTGTACAATCATGTTAGCACAGCTGAAAACAGTTGAGCTCTTTAGAGAAGCTATAAAACTGACCTTCCTTTGAGCAGATTGAGTTTCTGGAGCATCACATTTGTGGGGTCGATTAATTGCTCAAAATGGCCAGAAAAATGTCTTGACTATATTTTCTATTCATTTTACAACTTATGGTGGTAAATAAAAGTGTGACTTTTCATGGAAAACACAAAATTGTCTGGGTGACCCCAAACTTTTGAACGGTAGTGTATTAGTTGCTGTGATAAAAACAAAAGCCAAACCATTGTACAATTTACACTTTTCAGGGACAGTTGAGCTGTGGGTAATATTGCTGCCCAGTTCAATGCTGAGCTCGGGTTACATGAGGTTTCCTCCATGTTTTCTGCTTTAATCATATTCCTCCCTCAAGCCCAGTTTTCCAATGAATGAATCATGGGATGAATGAATGAAGGAACTGATATCTAATAATCCAGTATATGCCAAGAATAGAAACTTCATAAATCATGAAAGAATCCTCCCCAAAAGTGCATGTAGATTTCTCAAAATCATTGGCAGAACTGCTTTCAAAGGAATAAAACTGTGAAGGTTTTTGTACAGTGCAGCTGGATTTCCTGTCACTGTGGGCGCCAGAGCACAGTAGTATAGTGCAGAGTCTGATACAGCAGCAGAGGAGATGAACAGATCCACTCGGTTATTTTCCTGAACTTGAGCAGTCATTCGTGGGGGGAGGTCAGGACTTCGAAGTCCAGTTGGAGAAATATAAAGAAGGAACTTGGGTTTAGATTTTGGATATTGCCTGTACCACTGCAGATAGTTGTTTCCTGAAACACTGAATTTGTAGCTGCAGGACAGAGTAACATCATCACCTTCATCAACAACTTTCTGAGTGAAAAGTGGCTCTATTGAATCTGCCATGGAGTCACCTGTCATAAAGAAGAGAACATAATGTTTTTAATCAAGCCAGGACTACATGTCAGACCTATGTTCTGCTTTTTCTTAACACCACACAGACTAATTAATCACTAGTTTCTGAAACAAGAAAAAGTCAAAGTTAACTCACCCAGTGAAAGCCACAGACACAGGAATATAACAGTGAACATGATGAATGTTGTTAGATGAATAAAAATATTCCGAGATCTTTCTGTACTCTCATATGTTAACATCATAAAGCTTCATGAAGCTCCACCCCACAGCATCACATGACAGTGTCACCAATGTTACTGTCAGACTGTTGAGTTGCTGCAGCGTTCTGGCTTTACACTGAGCATCACGTGGGACCCTGACCAGGATAAATCACTGACTAAAGATGAATCAGCGTGTGTGTATATGTGGGTGTGAGTGAGGTTTACTGAATCAAATGAAGTTTGCAGTGATATTTGCTTGAAGAGTGTGTGATAATTTGTTTAATGTGTTTTACTTCCTTCATGTGTGCAGCAGCAGCAGCTTAATGTTAGAACTGCTAATTGGAAGAGAAACAGGTTTACTTGAGAATTAGAAAGAATTTAATATATAATATATTTTTTACTTGTTAACAGTGGTATCGTTAGGCCCTATCACTCGGGACTATAGCCCCGGGTATTTTCATTCTCAAAAAAGTAAGAGATTAATAGAAAACAACTGACTGAAACAGATTGGAACTTGACTTGCAGCGTCCAAAGACAAAGGGAGGAGGGGGATCAAAACTTTGGTGACTGCCAACAGAAGAAGAACATTCATAACTGGTTGGAAGATGGCTTAAAAAACAATCCACGATTGTTGGATTTTTCAAGCTGAAACCAGATAGTAAGTCATCGACCATGGGTGTATATATAGAATATATCAACAATGTAACCTGTCAAATTATGCTGATGCATAAAAACTGCTCCATGTAGCCTGGTGATGTTGAATTTACAGCGTAGGCTCTGTATGATTAGTGTGCCAGGCGAGCTCAAAAGTTTGAGTGGTTTAATGAATATCCACAGTGGTGGTCTATTTGCCCTGATGAAGCTTATTTAACAGGTCAACAACAATTTTTGTTCATGTAGACACCAGTAGTTCCCCTGACATAATTTAATCATGTTTTAATGCGACATGTAGCCTACGCAGAACCAGGCAATCGGCCATACCATAGCCAGCCTTTGGCATATTAGTCACATATAGGGGTATTTTCTTTTTTTTTTGCCACACAATATTAATGTGAACATAAATTTGTGTTGTCCAGACACCACAAATGAGCTGCTGCAGTCAACTGAGCCTGGATGCATTGGAGAAAATGGTATTTATGTGTGTGCGAGAGAGCAAGAGAGAGAGTGAGAGAGAGACTTGGAAGACATATGAATATGACCATAATCTTGTGAGATGGGATGTTATCTGAGATTTTGAATGGTGCAATATAATAATGTAGCTTAGAATGTTTGTGGTCCTAAAGGAGAGATATGTGAGTGACAAATTATATATTTTTAGTAAAATTTATCATCAGTTTAATAGTGATATTTAATAGTCAGTTGGCACATGCCTCAGTTTCCTGAGACATTATGGGTGTTGATGATAACTTAATAAGGAACAAACTGAACTATACATTTAAAAAGAGCAGTGCAAAAATCAGTAATAATAAAGATGACTGTTTCAGTGAGGGTGTGGTGGAGTGTCGGCTGTGAACGGAGAGGAGTCAGATTGAACCAGCAGGCAACATGGGACAAGGTCAAACTGTGTCTAATTACTGGCTGTCTATTAATGCGTGTCTCTGTGTGTCTTTCAGGCCCACTTTACACGGGGACGGTCTGAAACAAAAACGCAAAAGTCCGTTTTCGTTCTCACTTTTTTTTTTTTGACCGTTTTCAAGGAGGAAATCTGCGTCTATACGGTGATGCATAAATGTGTGGAATTCAATTGGATGTGCATGCCAGGCGGCTAGGTGGTGCTGTGAAAGACCTCCGCTATGTCTGCACGCATGCGCAACATCTTCCGTCTTGTCTGATCTGCACATCTGCGCCGCGAAAACTTTGACTACTATGGTAAGTAAGAAAGTAAGTAAAAAAGTAAGAGCATACTATACCCGCCTCTGTTCATTAACGGTATATGTACAGATTTGGTATAGATGTTCGAAGGACTCCTGGACGTTTATTAAAGCTGCCAGAGCAGCTTGAAGGTCCGTTGGATCGATGTAATCAGACATGCTCTTACTTTTTTACTTACTTTCTTACTTCCCGGACTGGCATGTACAGTATATGACATATGTATGACGTAAACGCGTACCCGACGTGAGCAGATCTGAGCAGAGTTTCGCGTATTGGGTAGTTTAGATGGATATGCAACGGGGGCTGTTTTTAACTTATCCACTCTGGAAGGCGTTTTCAATTTTTTCCGTTTTTCAGCCTCGGAAATGCCGTCCCCGTGTAGACGAAAGGCACTTCTGATAAAATATTTAGTTGTTTTTACCCGACAGCGTCCTCGTGTAAACGGGCCCTCAGATGGTCAGGAATGAGAGAGAGAGAGAGAGAGAGAGAGAGAGTGAGTGTTGAAGTAGTGTCACTGAAAACTGACCATTAGAAATGTGGGTGGAAACACCTTGTTGACAAGAGAAGTCAGAGGAAAATGGCCAGATTGGTTCAAGCTGCCAGGAAGGACTCATGAACTCATAGCAACTCTTTACAACCATGGTGAGCAGAAAAGTATCTCAGCATGCAACTGCAGAAGACCACATTGGGTTCCACTCCTGCAGCCAAGAACAGGAATCTTAGAATCAAGAAGAAGTTCCTACTACACCTGCAGGTGAGTGTTTGTTTTTATTGACCTATCTAACCCCCCATTTATTTATTTTGAACTGATTATATAATTGATATTATATCATCTGGAATTGTGTAACTTTAGCAGTTGATCAGCCTTCAGTATAACATAACTGTGTGAAAGTTTTTGTACAGTGCAGTTGGATTTCCTGTCACTGTGGGCTGCAGAGCACAGTAGTATAGTGCAGAGTCTGATACAGCAGCAGAGGAGATGAGCAGATCCACTTCTTTCTTCTTTTCATCAACTTTAGCAGAGAGACGTGGTGGGATTGAGTCACTTTTATATCCTCTTTCTGATATATAAAGAAGGAAGTCTGGTTTAGATTTTGGATATTGTCTATACCAGTGCAGGTCATGTCCTGTACCACTTGCTTCATAGTTGCAGGACAGAGTAACATTACTGCCTTCATCTATAACTGTTTGAGTGAAAAGTGGCTTTATTGAATCTGCCATGGAGTCACTTGTCATAGAGAAGAGAACAAAATGTTATCATTTCCACCATCAAGCCAGAATGACATAAATCAGACCCACATTTTGATTTTTCTTCCCAGTACATAGACGAATAAATCACAAATTCAACACTTAATATTTCTGCAGTGACAAAAAAAAAAGTCAAAGTTAACTCACCAAGTGAAAGCCACAGACACATGAATATAACAGTGAACATGATGAATGGTCTCAGCTGAGTGAAAGTATTCTTTCTGTACTATGATATGTTCACATCATAAAGGTTCATGAAGCTCCAGCCCACAGCACCACATGACAGTGTCACCATTGTTACTGACAGATTGTTGATTCTTACTGAAGCATCCTGGCTTTACATTCAGCCTCACATGGGGAACCTGTCTTCAACTCCGACTGTCAGCAGAATTCATGGAATTATGAAAAATTAATCATTCTAGTCTGTAAAAATCTAATCAATACATTATTAAATGTTTAAATTCCCTGTTATATTTGTTTTATAAGTGGTTTTGCTGCATTAGGAGATTTGGCTTGATCTGAAATTGCTGTAAATAAGTATAAATCATGACAAATAATTTAGTATGACAAGTTATTATTATTATAATGTGATTGATTTATTGACTTTGTAATAATGAAGCCTGTTATTTCACTGAGGTGAGGAACAAACCAGCTGCTGCTCTTTGTAATATTATGAAAGATGCCCCCAAGCCATTAGGCCTTAAGAGGTTTGATGCATTTTGTGTGTGAAGTTTGCTGGATCGAGTGAAGGTTGCAGAGAGAGAGAGAAAGAAAGAAACTGGGTGTTTTATTTCTTTTGTGTTCCTCATTTCCTCCCTATAGTCTTGTCTGCTGCCTAGCCTACCTGTCTTCTTTCTCATGCCTATATTTTAATTAATTTGCCTCATATGATTTTAATATTATTATTCTGCTTTATAAACCTAAAGACTAAACAAAATCTCATGGTTGCTATTTGTCATTTAAACATGAAACTCTGTAAGCACAATAAAGTATTTGCATTATCTAATCACAAACACCTCTATTACAAGTGAACCTGTTCAGAGCCCATTTTATTCACTGCAGCTGTAATGTGCTTGTCCATGTTGGAGACAAATATATTACAGGTCACACATTATGAACAAATTGTACACAGCAAAATCCCCAGTGTTGAATTAACACCCAGAGTGTTTATATAGGTCCAGTTGGACCCAGATTAACTCTGAAAGTGTTAATTCAACACTGAGGAATTTGCTGTGTATTTATAGTCCGACTGCAATTTCAATTTTCTTCATTAATTCAGAGAAACAAGTCATTTTGGGGGCGGCACGGTGGTGTAGTGGTTAGCGCTGTCGCCTCACAGCAAGAAGGTCCTGGGTTCGAGCCCCGGGGCCAGCGAGGGCCTTTCTGTGTGGAGTTTGCATGTTCTCCCTGTGTCTGCGTGGGTTTCCTCTGGGTGCTCTGGTTTCCCCCACAGTCCAAAGACATGCAGGTTAAGTTAACTCGTGACTCTAAATTGACTGTGAGTGTGAATGGTTGTCTGTGTCTATGTGTCAGCCCTGTGATGACCTGGCGACTTGTCCAGGGTGTACCCTGCCTTTCGCCCGTAGTCAGCTGGGATAGGCTCCAGCTTGCCTGCGACCCTGTAGAAGGATAAAGCGGCTAGAGATGATGAGATGAGAAGCCATTTTGGTTTTGGTGAGTTGATACTATTCAGCTTGATGGAAAAATCTGAAATGTCGCTGAAGCTCCATTACATTGGAGCACAACTGCAATAAGATCTCACATCTGTACAATCTCTTCTTTTTTGCATTGCATTATATATTAAATGACTATGTATGTATGATTGAAGAGAGTGAACATTATTGTTAAAAGGAGTATTCATAAACAAACAAGTCAAGGTTTCTGGGACGTGAGCAGGGTCCTCGTGCTTGGCCCACAATAAGACATCTAATGATGCCATCTTGTGGTGAAAGGTGAAAAACCAAGGGTTTTTTTGTTTGCTTGTCTGTTTGTTTTGTTTTGTTTTGTTTAAATGAACTACGCTCCTCATTTACCGGGAAAAAAAGTGTTGCTGGGAAAAATAAGTTATTGTTTTTTTTTTAAATTCATATTTCATTAGGGGCGGCACGGTGGTGTAGTGGTTAGCGCTGTTGCCTCACAGTAAGTAGGGCTGGGTTTGAGCCCCATGGCCGGCGAGGGCCTTTCTGTGCGGAGTTTGCATGTTCTCCCCGTGTCCGCGTGGGTTTCCTCCGGGTGCTCTGGTTTCCCCCACAGTCCAAAGACATGCAGGTTAGGTTAACTGGTGACTCTAAATTGACCGTAGGTGTGAATGTGAGTGTGAATGGTTGTCTGTGTCTATGTGTCAGCCCTGTGATGACCTGGCAACTTGTCCAGGGTGTACCCCGCCTTTCGCCCGTAGTCAGCTGGGATAGGCTCCAGCCTGCCTGCGACCCTGTAGAACAGGATAAAGCGGCTAGAGATAATGAGAATGAGATGATGAGAACATGTTTACACCAACAACCAGTTTACACTCAAAGTGTGTAATTTAATTCAAAATATGTCATTAATCCAATCATCCCAAAAATGTGTTATCCACCATTCGATAAAAGTGACACATTTGAGATCAGTTGTTGGCTGACCTAAGAGTTATATTCACTATAGATCATCCCTGAAGCTATTAGCAATCTGAGACCTTTAACTTTAAAATGGTAGCATCTAATAAGGTAATCTGCTTTGGAAATCCTGAGCATGTGTATTCAGTTTTTTTTTTCCACAAAATGGATAGAAGACATATTTTTTGAAAATGTGTCCAATCTAGTAGTCTGCTGAATGAGTGTACATGAACTGAATATGGCAATAATTTGACTGGGCATTTATATGTGCAACAATATCATGGTTGAGGGGGCAAGTTTGTATGGGATCAATTAATCATGTTTTGTTTTGTTTTTTCCCTCCATGAAAGACCTGGCACCATCTCATCTCATTATCTCTAGACGCTTTATCCTGTTCTACAGGGTCGCAGGCAAGCTGGAGCCTATCCCAGCTGACTACGGGCGAAAGGCGGGGTACACCCTGGACAAGTCACCAGGTCATCACAGGGCTGACACATAGACACAGACAACCATTCACACTCACATTCACACCTACGGTCAATTTAGAGTCACCAGTTAACCTAACCTGCATGTCTTTGGACTGTGGGGGAAACCAGAGCACCCAGAGGAAACCCACGCGGGCAAGGGGAGAACATGCAAACTCCGCACAGAAAGGCTCTCGCAGGCCACAGGGCTCAAACCCGGACCTTCTTGCTGTGAGGTGATAGCGCTACCCACTATACCACCATGCCGCCCGACCTGGCACCAGTTACATGAAAATAAATTAAAACCATATACAGTGCCTTGAAAAAGTATTCATACCCCTTGAACTTTTTCACATTTTTCCACCTTACAACCACAAACTTAAAAGTTTTTTATTGAGATTTTATGTGATAGACCAACACAGAGTAGCACATAATTGGGAAGTGAAACTAAAATGATAAATGGTCTTCAAAATTTTAAACAAATAAAAATCTGAAAAATGTGATGTGCATTAGTATTCAGCCCCCCGCGTCAATACTTTGTAGAGCCACCTTTTGCTGCAATTACAGCTGCAAGTCTTTTGTGGTATGTCTCTACCAGCTTTGCACATCTAGACACTGAAATTTTTGCCCATTCTTCTTTGCAAAATAGCTCAAGCTCAGCCAGATTGGATGGAGAGTTTCTGTGAACAGCAATTTTCAAGTCTTGCCACAGATGCTCAGTGGGATTTAGGTCTCGACTTTGACTGGGCCATTCTAACACATGAATATTCTTTGATCTAAACCATTCCATTGTAGCTCTGGCTGTATGTTTAGGGTCATTGTCTTGTTGGAAGGTGAATCTCCTTCCCAGTCTCAAGTTTTTTGCAGCCTCCAACAGGTTTTCTTCCAGGATTGCCCTGTATTTAGCTCCATCCATCTTCCCATCAACTCTGACCAGCTTCCCTGTCCCTGCTGAAGAAAAGCATCCCCATAGCATGATGCTGCCACCACCATGTTTCACAGTGAGGATGGTGTGTGCAGGGTGATGAGCAGTGTTAGTTTTCCGCCACACATAGCGCTTTGCATTTAGGCCAAAAAGTTCAACTTTGGCCTCATCTGACCAAAGCACCTTCTTCCACATGTTTGCTGTGTCCCTTGCTTCTGGCAAACTGCAAATGGGACTTCTTATGCCTGTCTTTGAACAATGGCTTTCTTCTTGCCACTCTTCCAAAAGGGCCAGATTTGTGGAGTGTACAACTTATAGTTGTTCTGTGCACAGATTCTCCCACCTGAGCTGTGGATTTCTGCAGCTCCTTCAGAGTGATCATGGGCCTCTTGGCTGCTTCTCTGACCAGTGCTCTCCTTGCTCGCTCTGTCAGTTTAGGTAGACAGCCATGTCTTGGTAGGTTTGCAGTTGTGCCATACTTTTTCCATTTTTGAATGATGGATGGGCGGCACGGTGGTGTAGTGGTTAGCGCTGTTGCCTCACAGCAAGAAGGTCCTGGGTTCGAGCCCCGGGTCCGGCGAGGGCCTTTCTGTGTGGAGTTTGCATGTTCTCCCCGTGTCCGCGTGGGTTTCCTCCGGGTGCTCCGGTTTCCCCCACAGTCCAAAGACATGCAGGTTAGGTTAACTGGTGACTCTAAATTGACCGTAGGTGTGGATGTGAGTGTGAATGGTTGTCTGTGTCTATGTGTCAGCCCTGTGATGACCTGGCGACTTGTCCAGGGTGTACCCTGCCTTTCGCCTGTAGTCAGCTGGGATAGGCTCCAGCTTGCCTGCGACCCTGTAGAAGGATAAAGCGGCTAGAGATAATGAGAATGAAATGAATGAATGATGGATTGAACAGTGCTTCTTGAGATGTTCAGAGCTTGGGATATTTTTTTATAACCTAACCCTGCTTTAAACTTCTCCAGAACTTTATCCCTGACCTGTCTGGTGAGTTCTTTGGTCTTCATGATGCTGTTTGTTCTTCAGTGTTCTCTAACAAACCACTGAGGCCTTCACAGAACAAGTGTATTTATGCTGAGAGTAAATTACACACAGTAGGACTCAATTAATTAGATGACTTCTGAAGGCAATTGATTGCACTGGATTGTATTTAGAGGTATCAGAGTACAGGGGGCTGAATACTAATGCACACCACATTTTTCAGATTTTTATTTGTTTAAAATTTTGAAGACCATTTATCATTTTCGTTTCACTTCACAATTATGTGCTACTCTGTGTTGGTCTATCACATAAAATCTCAATAAAAAACTTTTAAGTTCATGGTTGTAAGGTGGGAAAAATGTGAAAAAGTTCATGGGGTATGAATACTTTTTCAAGGCACTGTAGATATCAAGCTGAAAACATCTTGGAATGTTTATCAACTTTTGCTTACTGCTGTTACTTAGATGCCAATTAAAGACATCAGACAAACATGTTAGAGTGACTTTTTACAGAGTTGGATTACTGACCTTAGTCAGCTACTCTGAGCATGCAGTGCAATATTCTGCACCTTAAGAAATAACCAGCATTTCCTGCTTACTTTTCAAAGGGTTAAATTAACCTACAGTGGTGCTTGAAAGTTTGTGAACCCGTTAGAATTTTCTATATTTCTGCAGAAATATGACTGCAGTCCCAAAGTCACCATGACAGTTGCAGTCCCAAACCATCATAGCAATACTGTAAGTGTCCAGAGCCATCTTCTAAGTGTATCTTTCAACTGTCCAGATGGGGCCATCCTCAACAAGAGCGATGTGATGAGATTCCAGCCAGACGTAGGGCATCAGGATAGTTCAGGCAGGTGTGAAGAGCAGGAGATGTCAGCTTCACTGGTATCTCAGGATTTATGTGTCACAAGAGAGAGAGAAACACAGGTTTTTAGGTATGCCCATTGTTACTTAATGGTTAAGCACAGTATACAATGTGTGTGCTCAGTGCAAGCAGGGACTCCGGCAAGACAAATTATGACAACATAACTAATAAAGAGAGCCGGAAGGTAACGCAGAAACATAAACCAGCCAGCCACTCCACCATCGAAGAAGCACTTACAGAGTCTGACAGTCCATACCATTCATTAAACAAGCACTTCAAGAACGATGCAGCCAAGTGAAATCCATGTTGCCAGCAGCCCTTGTCAACCATTTAAGGTAAAAACTGGACTTATTGGGGATTTGAACCCAGGACCGCTCATACTCTAGGCAAAAATCATACCCCTAGACCAACGAGCAAACAAAGAAATGAGCAAACAAACAAAATTAATCCACCTCTTTCTCCATGGCTATAGGTTCTAAATCATCCTCAAACAAAAAAACCAAAGCTTGAGTACGAATTTGAAGAGCTTTCGTGTCTTTTTCAAAAGAATCAGTATCAAGAACGCACACAACTGCAGAGAATAGTATAGAGTCCGTATGGAAACAAAAAAAGGTACTGGCGCAAATGACATCACACATGCAGCGCCGCCAAGCTGTAAATCGCTGCAATCTAATAATGGCGGACAAGCTTTTAGTGATTTTTGGAACAGAATTCAGACAATATCCGATAGGTTTCTCCTCATTGTCATGTAAATCTTTTGCCTTTTACTAAAGATTTTCATGGAGCGGAATGTTAATGAGTTGAACTTATTTTTGCAGGCTTTGCTTTGGTGGCGCTGGACATGTTTGGTGGTCGAATGTTAGAAACATGGGCATCGCCACCATTGAATTTGAAGGGGACATGTCCCCTTCACATTTCATAATTCTTCATTTGGACACCCCCCCCACACACACACACACATTTAACATAAAATATTAGTTCACCCAGCGCTGTTTCTATTGCTTTGCGAAAGAATCCATTCCATTTGATCAATAAGAGAATACACATACCACTGAAAATCCACTCTGGGTTTTCCGGGCGTTACCGACAACAACTCATTGCATGCAAGTGAAGTGAATCTCAGTGCAAGCAGAGACATTTTGGTGTAAGGTGCAGCTGCTCGAAAGTGAAGGAGGTAACGTCAGCCCCATTGCCACCTCACAATGTCTAGCTATTTCTAAAACCTTATTCTTTTGTTCTATGCCCTCAAAATTAACCCTAGGCCATGTTAAATTAATGTTCAACTAAACAATGAAATAAGCTTAGCCTAATGGGGTATTCTTGGTTGATGATGAATTGTTTGCAGTATTTGCTCCTCCCCAGACACAATGGACATAAGGACATTCTTTACAAAGAAGCGGAAAGTCAGTCAGAATTTCCCCACAGGACAGGGTTTTTTTTTGTCCCAATGGAAATGTTAGTGCAGTTAGCTGGCTAGTCAATGTTAGGAGACATATCAGATAGCTTAATGTTAGCTATCATTTAATTCAAACCCAGTAGGCCTACTTTATTGTAATGCCAAGAATGAGGTCAAGTCTGCTCTGATGATATTTACTGATCCCCTGTTGTGATTTGAAGAACTTGTTTTGTCTGGTCTTTGCCAGTTTTCTGGAAAGTAACATGGGAAATCAGTGTATGGGGAAGGAATAGTAGAAAGCAAAGCAATGGAGAGAGATGGATGTTATTCCAGGTGGATTGTGAAGGAAAGGGGGATAAAAGTTATGAAATGGTAGAAATTGTGGTGGCACCAATGTAAGAAGGAGTTATATCTATAAATCTGTTTGTTATACTAATCTGTAAATGTTACTGTAGTACCACCATTGCATGTAGGTTGACAAAACTGCATTTGTTCATTATGTGAATTTATCTTTTATATGTCATTGCTTGACACAGTGTGATTTTGTGTTATGAAGTTTGCATGATGCCATGTCATGCCTGTTCATTGTGTGAAATTATGAATATTCTTATTTTTAAACATACAGTTGAGTGTCACTATTGCTTGGCACAGTGGCATGTTGTGTTACGTCTAAAACTAAATAAAAAAGGAAATACAAAATAAAAAATAAAATGCACCCATAAAGTCAATGTTGGTGTTAAATTGTGTCACATTCATCTCATTATCTTAGGCGTAGCGGTGGGTTTAAAAACAGGCTGATGAATATATGGACTAGTTGAATGAGGACTTATTGTTGAGTCTCTAAAATAGTCATTGAATTAAGTGACTTTTATGGGTAAAATTAGGTGTTTAACAACCTGTTAAAAATACACCAGAATGCAGGAAATGGCATCTAATTAATTACAAATTTTCTGGGGGACGACCCCCAGACCCCCCACCAGTGTGTCCCCCCCGATATTAAAAATGTTTCTGACGCCCCTGGTTAGCAATATTATTGGGCTTTTTGAATGACCCCCCCCACCCCACACACACGGTGACGTCTCTCTTCAAAAAGATCCAGCTGTTGGGGCTGGAGTCTAGCTGTGTTTACCTTTCTGGATTTTAATATTTGGAAGTGGTATATTTAAAGCCATTGACTGCAACAAGTTATCCTTTCTTGGTCTTTTGGCTAAGATCAAGTGTAGTATCTGTTTTATTAGTTTGATCTCTGATGTATTCTCTAAATGAGAATGTTATCTTAACCCTTTGATGCAAAACATATGCACACCCCTTCTAATGCACAACATGGGTCAAAAATGACCCGCGTTCATTTTCCAGGTTATTTCATGCTGACTGAGTTTTTCTTTGCTCTATCTTTTGAAATCAATTTATTTTATGATTGAATATTCCAAGTATTCTTTAAATATCTTGTTTTTAATTACCACAAATCATTAATTTAATTTTTTCTTTCCTACTTTATGAACAAAAATACTTTTTATATTACTACACATACATACATGTCAACCTATACGGAATGTCCGTATTTTATACGGATTTGATTCAATAAACGTAGTATACGGGCGTACAAATAAAGTTATACGGATTCTTTAAAAAAAACTTCAATATTTATTTAGAGCTATAATCAATTCCCACGGTGATAAAAGAGTGCATAACATTTACAAACGTACTGTACACCACAGACAGCCAGTAAAGAGTCTTATGAAATCGCGCGTTATCTTGTGGTACCGAGACTTCGTTCCACTTCTGATCATGCGCACACCGCATTGCGAGAATCCCGCCAACCGGGAAGTAACATTTTGTTTGAAAAGCGTATTTCCACCTGAGCGACTTTCACTAGCAACTGAAAAGATTCTGAATGGGCACTCCAGCAAGATCGACACAGACACTTGCTGTGACATGCAGCCTAGTGAGGTATTGGTGCAGAGTGCTAAAAAAGCTGTCATGGAGTACAATTCAGAACATTAGAGTGACACTTTGTGTTTTTGTCAAACATTGGAGCTTTGTATTCATTCTGAAGGTTTATTGTTATTAATATTGAATAAAAAGTAACTGGGATATATGATTGTTAATTATCATTCAAATTTTAGGTAAATTATTTTAATTTGCATCTTATAAGGATTTTATAAGGGAAATATGGATTTTGGAGGTTGGCTATACAGGTTTGATTGACCAAAGGTTGATATGTATGCACATGGGTCATCCAAGTGTGATTTAAAATTAAATGTCTTAATACTATAATAATAATTTGTTTCAAGTAATTACTTTAGCAGTGAATGGGGCCAGTTATTTATTTATTAACTATGTAGTTAGCTAAGCCAACTACAATAAAATTAGCTAACTAAAGTAGAATATGTCAACAGCTCGGTAGCTAATAGTAATTACTTGTAACTTTCTGACAAGTAATCTACTCACTCTCAAGGTAACCTAAACATAATCAATTTTTTTCTAAGGTAATGTTCGAACAATTGAAAAACATTACTTCCATGTATTAGATGGGCAAAGGGCGCTGTGCTGAGCTGTGAAATGTCTGACACAAGCACAATTCACAGTTCCCACCAAACGCTGGAGTAAATGCATGCGGGTCGTTTCTGACCCATGTGTGTAAACTTGATGTAGAATTACAAAAGCTGTGCTTGTTCATAACTTAAGAAAGGAAAAATAAAAATGATGATTTGTGCTAAACAAAAACAAGATATTTACTGCATATTTGGAAAAGTAAATGACAAAATGAATTTATTTCAAAAGTATATCATAGAAACACTCAGCCATACATGAAATAACCTGGAAAATGAATGCAGGTCGTTTTTGACCCATGTTGTGCATTTGAAGGGTAGTGATACACAAAGGGTTTTTATTCAAAAAGTAAGAAAGGAAAAAATAAAATAAGGATGTATGATGATCAAAAACAAGTTAATTGAGGAATACCTTGAATACTGAATGATGGAATTAATTTATTGCAAAGATATAGAAGATAAAAACTCAGCCGGGTCACTTTTGACCCATGTTTTGCATCAAAGGGTTAAAGAGATTTTTAGAGCAGGAAGCTGGAATAGGGGCTTGTTTTTTTTTTTTTTCTGCTCTGTATATCAACTTGGTATTGTAATACTTCCAGAATTAGTATTCTTGTTAAAAAAAAGATATATCTTTTTTTAATGAATCAGTTTGATATGTTTTTTAAATAAAGATGGCAAAGAGATGTTTTTGAGCAGAAATCTGTGCCCCAGGAGAGCTTTATGTCTAGCAAGGCCCCTGGAGTTGTCCTTAGTCTTTTATCCTTTTCACTGATAGCAGTTCTGAAGTTTTATACAAAGCTCAATAACGGCAGTAAATAGTCACTTACTCTCACTTTACAGTGCTGGAGCTGCAGGAGCAGGTGGCGCACAACAGGCAGGAATTTGTTAGGGTTCACCTCCAAAACTAAGTTGCTCATAAAACTACCAACCTTTTCTGGTTCTAACAGAACCAATTAGGACCATGTAGACCCTTTCTGTTTTGTGCTACAACGTTAAGTGGGGGGGTGGAGGAATTTTACTCAAACCCTGATGCTGTAGTTGAAGGAGAGGGTGTAAAGGCTGTTTGTGCCTGATGCAGTATGTGAAGAAGGAGGAGCTGCTATTTCTACAACAGTAGACACAGATGCTCCAGCTCTTTTGGCTATAGCACACTTGGATGAAATGCTGAAAGGAGAAGAGAGAGGTTGTTGAGAGAGTTTATTGTGTTTCCAGGCAGTATTTGACAGAAGATGGATATGATGTGTTAATAGTAGCTGAAGATACAGTATTAATTGAATAGCGCACATTTTGCTCATGTTGTGAGAGAATCTCTTTCAGAGTCTATAAATACAGAAAAAACCCAATGAGTTAGTTGAGAGAGATAACAGGATGGCGTGTCCATTTATTTTATATAGAAATCATGCTTTTAGATGCAATATAACGTCGCACCTGTTTCAGTGGACAAAAAGGCAATGACAAGATTCAGAAATACACAGGGAAGTTTATCACAGAGTGATAAATTATAAATTAATCTTGCAATGGCCTTTTCCTTCACACCAATTCCATGATTATTGTAGGGACTTTACCTTAAAATTTCAAACAGGTTCAATTCACCTTAAAATCAGCTCTCTGTAAAGGGACACCGCAAGAAGATCGTAGGTTTTGGAATCTTGAAAAAAAATGGTTGCAGAGATACGATGATTTTAGTAAAAAATAAATAACAGTTATTGCGGTGCTCGTTTTCGTGAACTTGGCAGCGAACAAATGCCGAGCTGTGATCTCTGCTCCGTCCGTGCCTTTTGGAACAATCCCAAACCGAGACACTGAAAAAGCTTTGCGTGTTTTCTGCTGTGCAGTGGTTTTCCCTTGCACCTACCAAGCGAACAGACGCTCCTGAGAAACCTGGCAGAGCCATGCTTTGCCTTCTGAGCTCTGCTTTCATTAACATCCTTTTATCGCCTCGCTAAAATCAGGTACTCTCGAAATAGCCAGAAAGACAGACCCTTAATGTGACCGGATTGCTTTCTGTAGATTAGTGGTTGTCATGTTCTCCTACGTGCAGACGACCATCGGGACAAAACCTCGTTTGAACGGTTGTCATTTGATCTAATAATGGTGGACAAGCTTTTAGTGATTTTTGGAAAAGAATTCAGATGCAAAAAAGCATTTTTCCAACCAACTTTTTATTTATCCAGCAACTTTACAGTGTATTTGAACACATCACACACGTTACATTTTCTGATGTAACTTTCATTAGATGAGCACTTGAACAATTCAGCCAAGTGAAATCCCTATTCCCCCCTTCTAGATTGACTATTGAAGGTAAAACCTGAACTTGCCCAGGAGTTGAACCCAGGACCTCTTGCACCCAAAGCAAGAATCATACCCCTAGACCAACTTGCTGCAACAAAGAAGTTAGGGGAAAAAAATCCATCTGCTTCTTTCTCTGTGGCAAAAGGTTCAAGATCGTCCTCAAACAAAAAGCCAACGATTGAGGACGAATCTGAAGAGCTTTCATGTCTTTCAAAAGACTCGGTATCAAGAACGCAGGCCACTGCAGAGAATAGGATACAGTCCGTGTGGAAACAAAAGAACGGACTGGCGCAAATGATGTCACGCGTGCAGCGCCGCCGACCTGTAAATCGTTGCGATCTAATAATGGCAGATGAGCTTTTAGTGATTCTTGGAACAGAATTCAGATGCAAAAAGTCATTTTTCAAACCAATTTTTTGATTTATCCGGCAACTTTACAGTGTATTTGAGCACATCACACTTTCTGATGTAACTTTCATTAGATGAGCACTTGAAGAACAATTCAGCCAAGTCCAGATCAACCATTAAAGGTAAAACCTGGGCTTGTCCGGGAGTTGAACCCAGGACCTGTCGCACCCTAAGCGGGAATCATATCCCTAGACCAACGAGCCAAAGAATTTAAAAAAAAAATTAGGAAAAAAAATCCGTCCGCTTCTTTCTTCACGGCAAAAGGTTCCATATCATCCTCATACAAAAAGCCAACGATTGAGGACGAATTTGAAGAGCTTTCGTGTCTTTTTCAAAAGACTTGGTATCAAGAACGCATGCCACTGCAGAGAATAGGATACAGTCCGTGTGGAAACAAAAGAATGGACTGGCGCAAATGATGTCACGCATGCAGCGCCGCCGACTTGTAAATCGCTGCGATCTAATAATGGCGGACGAGCTTTTCGTGATATCTGGAACAGAATTCAGATGCAAAAAATTTTTTTCAAACTAATTTTTTTATTTATCCGGCAACTTTACAGTGTATTTGAGCACATCACACACATTACGTCTTCTGATGTAACTTTCATTAGATGAGCCCTTTCAGAACAATTCAGCCAAGTGAAATCCCTGATACCCCAGTCCAGATCAACCATTTAAGGTAAAACCTGGGCTCGTCTGGGAGTTGAACCTGGGACCTCGTGCATCCTAAGCAAAACTCATACCCCTTGACCAATGAGCCAAACAATTTTTAAAAAAAAATTCCGTCCACTTCTTTCTCCATGGCAAAAGGTTCGATATCATAACAGCTAGTCCAACTAATTCACTTCATAAGTCACATAATTAGTTGAATAAGATCCACCTATGTGCAATCAAAGTGTCCCATGATCTGTCACATGATGTCTGTATAAATCAACCTGTTCTGGAAGGACTCTGACTCTGCAACACTACGAAGCAAGCAACATGAGAACCAAGGATCACTCCAAACATGTCAGAGACAAACTTGTGAAGAAATATAGATCCGAGCTGGATGATTAAAAAAAAAATATCCCAAACTTTGAATATCCCAGGGAGCACCATTAAATCCATTATAGCAAAATGGAAAGAATATGTCACCACTACAAACCTGACAAGAGAAGGCGGCCCAACAAAACTCACAGACCGGGCAAGGAGGGCATTAATCAGAAATACAACAAAGACACCAAATATACTGTAGCACTGAAGGAGCTGCAAAGATCCATGGCAGAGATGGGAGTATCTGTCTATTGGACCACTTTATGCCGTACACTCCACAGAGTGGCGCTTTAAGGAATATTGGCCAGAAAAAAGTCATTACTTAAGAAAGCACGTTTGGAGTTTGCCCAACAGCATGAGGCAGACTCCCCAAACACATGGAAGAAGATTCTCTGGTCAAATGAGACTAAAACTGATGATCTTGGCCATCATGGGAAATGCTGTTTGTGGCGCAAACCTAACACCCTGAGAACACCATTCCTACAGTGAAGCATGGTGGTGGCAGCATCATGCTGTGGGGATATTTTTCATCTGCAGGAAACCTGGTCAGGACTGAAGGAAAGATGGATGGCACTAAATACAGGACAGTTCTGGAGGAAAACCTGTTTCAGTCAGCCAGAGGTTTGAGACTTAGATGAAGGTTTATGTTCCAGCAGGACAATGACCTTAAACATACTGCTAAAGCTACACTGGAGTGGTTTAAAGGGAAACATTTAAATGTCTTGGAATGGCCTAAGCAAAGTCCAGATCTCAATCCAATTGAGAATCTGTGGCATAACTTGAAGATTGCTGTACACCAACACAACCCATCTACCTTGAAGGAGTTGGAGCAGTTTTGCCTTGAGGAATGGGCAAAAATCCCAGTGGCTAGATGTGCTAAGCTAATAGAGGCATACCCCAAGAGACTTGCAGCTGTAATTGCAGCAAAAGGTGGCTCTACAAAGTATTGACATGGGGGAGTGAATACCTCTGCACACTCCAGAGTTCTGTTTTTTTTTTATCTTAATTATTGATTGTGTCACAATAAACAACAATTTTCACCTTTAAAGTGGTAGGCATGCTGTGTAAATCAAATGGTGCGAACCCCCACAAAATCCATTTTAATTCCAGCTTGTAACAAGACAAAACAGGAGAAACACCAAGGGGGATGAATACTTTTGCAAGACAATGTACATATGGTCCAAGTGCCACAAAAGGTCACTATCTTCGCTTACATTCAACAAAGTAACATACATTTTATGTACATGCATCATGAATGAATGAATGAATGAATGAATGAAAATTGAGCACTCTGCATCATGGGGAACGCCAGCCAGAAAAGTTCAGTATCTTTAATTCAAAGTAATTCACACCAACACCTGACACAATTAAAGCATTTTGAAAAATGCAGGTTTGTTAATTTACTGTGATAAATGTGTACTTGTTTAAAGTTGTCTTTTGCCCACCGTGCTGGCACACCACCACTCTGGATGCCTCGGGAGATGAAAGCAACTAAATAGTCACTCATCACTCCCCCTAAAAAAAATCCCTAAAAAATCTTCTAACAGAGCCAGATGTGTCATTGCTGAGATTTGACGGATGGCTCTTGTTTACCAGTCACCAGTAGCCGAACCTAAAAAGTAGGCTCAAAATGAAAGAGAAATTAATTTTACACCAAAAAACTGTCAACCTTGTTAATTACAAACAATTTGAAAATTACCTATTTGGCCTGTGTTGCAGATATATGACTTGTTATCAGTGTAAGCATTTGCAAAATGTGATATTTTGCCATATGCTCCATATTTTAAGTAATGAACATGTGGCTGTATATGTTTAGATGCCAGTCAGTATATATGGTCTAATAACACTTCTCCACTCAGCCAGACTTACTGTGCTACACAGCACATCTGCACTGATTCAGTACTTAGATACATGAGGTAAGACTTGACATGAGATTTGATCAAAGACTCCGCTCACGTTCACATTGATAAATGCCGAGCTTTGCGTGGAAATGACCGTATGCTCAGTTTTCTTCGCCCAGTGTTCAATTCATAAATGAGGGCCAATTATTTGTTTTATACAGCACATAATGTATTAATATTACAAAGTTTACACGTCTTCATATTAACCTTCCTGACACATTCACTGTGTCCAAATTCACACAGCAAGCGTTGTCCCAAAACTCACCCACTGATGTGTAAGAAGTTAACAGTTTGTCTTAGTTTTAACACATCCTTTCTAAGAGTGTATGCACTTATTACTCACTTCAATATAAAGTACATAATTTTATCTCTCAAATTTAAGAAAAAAAAAAAAAACACATAGCAACCAGGTCCAGGCCCGTAGCCAGCATTGTGGAGGGGGGGATCTTTTTTCCCCAAAAGTGGACTTCATCTGGCCCCCTACTCCCGTACCCCCCAAATACACGAGCACACTTCAAATCTTCTAATTTAGACATTTTTTTATCCGTTATAAGTTCTCTGTTGTCTAACTTATTATTATCTTCCTACAACTGTGCTGTGACTTCATTGTCTGTCTCTGTTGCTCACATCAGTTGTCTGTTGTTGCTCTCCTTCATTGTCTGTCTCTGTTGTTGCTCTCCTTCATTGTCTGTCTCTGTTGTTGCTCTCCTTCATTGTCTGTCTCTGTTGTTGCTCTCCTTCATTGTCTGTCTCTCTGTTGTTGCTCTCCTTCATTGTCTGTCTGTTGTTGCTCTCCTTCATTGTCTGTCTCTGTTGTTGCTCTCCTTCATTGTCTGTCTCTGTTGTTGCTCTCCTTCATTGTCTGTCTCTGTTGTTGCTCTCCTTCATTGTCTGTCTCTGTTGTTGCTCTCCTTCATTGTCTGTCTCTCTGTTGTTGCTCTCCTTCATTGTCTGTCTCTGTTGTTGCTCTCCTTCATTGTCTGTCTCTGTTGTTGCTCTCCTTCATTGTCTGTCTCTGTTGTTGCTCTCCTTCATTGTCTGTCTCTGTTGTTGCTCTCCTTCATTGTCTGTCTCTCTGTTGTTGCTCTCCTTCATTGTCTGTCTGTTGTTGCTCTCCTTCATTGTCTGTCTCTGTTGTTGCTCTCCTTCATTGTCTGTCTCTGTTGTTGCTCTCCGTCATTGTCTGTCTCTGTTGTTGCTCTCCTTCATTGTCTGTCTCTGTTGTTGCTCTCCTTCATTGTCTGTCTCTCTGTTGTTGCTCTCCTTCATTGTCTCTCTGTTGTTGCTCTCCTTCATTGTCTGTCTCTCTGTTGTTGCTCTCCTTCATTGTCTGTCTCTGTTGTTGCTCTCCTTCATTGTCTGTCTGTTGTTGCTCTCCTTCATTGTCTGTCTCTGTTGTTGCTCTCCTTCATTGTCTGTCTCTGTTGTTGCTCTCCTTCATTGTCTGTCTGTTGTTGCTCTCCTTCATTGTCTGTCTCTGTTGTTGCTCTCCTTCATTGTCTGTCTCTGTTGTTGCTCTCCTTCATTGTGTCTCTCTGTTGTTGCTCTCCTTCATTGTCTGTCTCTGTTGTTGCTCTCCTTCATTGTCTGTCTGTTGTTGCTCTCCTTCATTGTCTGTCTCTGTTGTTGCTCTCCTTCATTGTCTGTCTCTGTTGTTGCTCTCCTTCATTGTCTGTCTGTTGTTGCTCTCCTTCATTGTCTGTCTCTGTTGTTGCTCTCCTTCATTGTCTGTCTCTGTTGTTGCTCTCCTTCATTGTCTGTCTGTTGTTGCTCTCCTTCATTGTCTGTCTCTGTTGTTGCTCTCCTTCATTGTCTGTCTGTTGTTGCTCTCCTAAATTGTCTGTCTCTGTTGTTGCTCTCCTTCATTGTCTGTCTGTTGTTGCTCTCCTTCATTGTCTGTCTCTGTTGTTGCTCTCCTTCATTGTCTGTCTGTTGTTGCTCTCCTTCATTGTCTGTCTCTGTTGTTGCTCTCCTTCATTGTCTGTCTGTTGTTGCTCTCCTTCATTGTCTGTCTCTGTTGTTGCTCTCCTTCATTGTCTGTCTCTGTTGTTGCTCTCCTTCATTGTCTGTCTCTCTGTTGTTGCTCTCCTTCATTGTCTGTCTGTTGTTGCTCTCCTTCATTGTCTGTCTCTCTGTTGTTGCTCTCCTTCATTGTCTGTCTGTTGTTGCTCTCCTTCATTGTCTGTCTCTGTTGTTGCTCTCCTTCATTGTCTGTCTGTTGTTGCTCTCCTTCATTGTCTGTCTCTGTTGTTGCTCTCCTTCATTGTCTGTCTGTTGTTGCTCTCCTTCATTGTCTGTCTGTTGTTGCTCTCCTTCATTGTCTGTCTCTGTTGTTGCTCTCCTTCATTGTCTGTCTCTGTTGTTGCTCTCCTTCATTGTCTGTCTCTCTGTTGTTGCTCTCCTTCATTGTCTGTCTGTTGTTGCTCTCCTTCATTGTCTGTCTCTGTTGTTGCTCTCCTTCATTGTCTGTCTGTTGTTGCTCTCCTTCATTGTCTGTCTCTGTTATTGCTCTCCTTCATTGTCTGTCTGTTGTTGCTCTCCTTCATTGTCTGTCTGTTGTTGCTCTCCTTCATTGTCTGTCTCTGTTGTTGCTCTCCTTCATTGTCTGTCTCTGTTGTTGCTCTCCTTCATTGTCTGTCTCTGTTGTTGCTCTCCTTCATTGTCTGTCTCTGTTGTTGCTCTCCTTCATTGTCTGTCTGTTGTTGCTCTCCTTCATTGTCTGTCTCTGTTGTTGCTCTCCTTCATTGTCTGTCTCTGTTGTTGCTCTCCTTCATTGTCTGTCTGTTGTTGCTCTCCTTCATTGTCTGTCTCTGTTGTTGCTCTCCTTCATTGTCTGTCTGTTGTTGCTCTCCTTCATTGTCTGTCTCTGTTGTTGCTCTCCTTCATTGTCTGTCTCTGTTGTTGCTCTCCTTCATTGTCTGTCTCTGTTGTTGCTCTCCTTCATTGTCTGTCTGTTGTTGCTCTCCTTCATTGTCTGTCTCTGTTGTTGCTCTCCTTCATTGTCTGTCTCTGTTGTTGCTCTCCTTCATTGTCTGTCTCTCTGTTGTTGCTCTCCTTCATTGTCTGTCTCTGTTGTTGCTCTCCTTCATTGTCTGTCTGTTGTTGCTCTCCTTCATTGTCTGTCTCTGTTGTTGCTCTCCTTCATTGTCTGTCTCTGTTGTTGCTCTCCTTCATTGTCTGTCTGTTGTTGCTCTCCTTCATTGTCTGTCTCTGTTGTTGCTCTCCTTCATTGTCTGTCTCTGTTGTTGCTCTCCTTCATTGTCTGTCTCTCTGTTGTTGCTCTCCTTCATTGTCTGTCTCTCTGTTGTTGCTCTCCTTCATTGTCTGTCTGTTGTTGCTCTCCTTCATTGTCTGTCTCTGTTGTTGCTCTCCTTCATTGTCTGTCTGTTGTTGCTCTCCTTCATTGTCTGTCTCTGTTGTTGCTCTCCTTCATTGTCTGTCTGTTGTTGCTCTCCTTCATTGTCTGTCTGTTGTTGCTCTCCTTCATTGTCTGTCTCTGTTGTTGCTCTCCTTCATTGTCTGTCTCTCTGTTGTTGCTCTCCTTCATTGTCTGTCTCTGTTGTTGCTCTCCTTCATTGTCTGTCTCTGTTGTTGCTCTCCTTCTTTGTCTGTCTCTGTTGTTGCTCTCCTTCATTGTCTGTCTCTGTTGTTGCTCTCCTTCTTTGTCTGTCTCTGTTGTTGCTCTCCTTCATTGTCTGTCTCTGTTGTTGCTCTCCTTCATTGTCTGTCTCTCTGTTGTTGCTCTCCTTCATTGTCTGTCTCTCTGTTGTTGCTCTCCTTCATTGTCTGTCTCTCTCTTGTTGCTCTCCTTCATTGTCTGTCTGTTGTTGCTCTCCTTCATTGTCTGTCTCTGTTGTTGCTCTCCTTCATTGTCTGTCTGTTGTTGCTCTCCTTCATTGTCTGTCTCTGTTGTTGCTCTCCTTCATTGTCTGTCTGTTGTTGCTCTCCTTCATTGTCTGTCTGTTGTTGCTCTCCTTCATTGTCTGTCTCTGTTGTTGCTCTCCTTCATTGTCTGTCTCTCTGTTGTTGCTCTCCTTCATTGTCTGTCTCTGTTGTTGCTCTCCTTCATTGTCTGTCTCTGTTGTTGCTCTCCTTCTTTGTCTGTCTCTGTTGTTGCTCTCCTTCATTGTCTGTCTCTGTTGTTGCTCTCCTTCTTTGTCTCTGTTGTTGCTCTCCTTCATTGTCTGTCTCTGTTGTTGCTCTCCTTCATTGTCTGTCTCTCTGTTGTTGCTCTCCTTCATTGTCTGTCTCTCTGTTGTTGCTCTCCTTCATTGTCTGTCTCTCTGTTGTTGCTCTCCTTCATTGTCTGTCACTGTTGTTGCTCTCCTTCATTGTCTGTCTCTCTGTTGTTGCTCTCCTTCATTGTCTGTCTGTTGTTGCTCTCCTTCATTGTCTGTCTGTTGTTGCTCTCCTTCAATGTCTGTCTGTTGTTGCTCTCCTTCATTGTCTGTCTGTTGTTGCTCTCCTTCATTATCTGTCTCTGTTGTTGCTCTCCTTCATTGTCTGTCTGTTGTTGCTCTCCTTCATTGTCTGTCTGTTGTTGCTCTCCTTCATTGTCTGTCTGTTGTTGCTCTCCTTCATTGTCTGTCTCTGTTGTTGCTCTCCTTCATTGTCTGTCTCTGTTGTTGCTCTCCTTCATTGTCTGTCTGTTGTTGCTCTCCTTCATTGTCTGTCTGTTGTTGCTCTCCTTCATTGTCTGTCTCTGTAGTTGCTCTCCTTCATTGTCTGTCTCTGTTGTTGCTCTCCTTCATTGTCTGTCTCTCTGTTGTTGCTCTCCTTCATTGTCTGTCTCTGTTGTTGCTCTCCTTCATTGTCTGTCTCTGTTGTTGCTCTCCTTCATTGTCTGTCTCTCTGTTGTTGCTCTCCTTCATTGTCTGTCTCTGTTGTTGCTCTCCTTCATTGTCTGTCTCTGTTGTTGCTCTCCTTCATTGTCTGTCTCTGTTGTTGCTCTCCTTCATTGTCTGTCTCTGTTGTTGCTCTCCTTCATTGTCTGTCTCTCTGTTGTTGCTCTCCTTCATTGTCTGTCTGTTGTTGCTCTCCTTCATTGTCTGTCTCTGTTGTTGCTCTCCTTCATTGTCTGTCTGTTGTTGCTCTCCTTCATTGTCTGTCTCTGTTGTTGCTCTCCTTCATTGTCTGTCTGTTGTTGCTCTCCTTCATTGTCTGTCTGTTGTTGCTCTCCTTCATTGTCTGTCTCTGTTGTTGCTCTCCTTCATTGTCTGTCTCTGTTGTTGCTCTCCTTCATTGTCTGTCTCTCTGTTGTTGCTCTCCTTCATTGTCTGTCTGTTGTTGCTCTCCTTCATTGTCTGTCTCTGTTGTTGCTCTCCTTCATTGTCTGTCTGTTGTTGCTCTCCTTCATTGTCTGTCTCTGTTGTTGCTCTCCTTCATTGTCTGTCTGTTGTTGCTCTCCTTCATTGTCTGTCTGTTGTTGCTCTCCTTCATTGTCTGTCTCTGTTGTTGCTCTCCTTCATTGTCTGTCTCTGTTGTTGCTCTCCTTCATTGTCTGTCTCTGTTGTTGCTCTCCTTCATTGTCTGTCTCTGTTGTTGCTCTCCTTCATTGTCTGTCTCTGTTGTTGCTCTCCTTCATTGTCTGTCTCTGTTGTTGCTCTCCTTCATTGTCTGTCTCTGTTGTTGCTCTCCTTCATTGTCTGTCTCTGTTGTTGCTCTCCTTCATTGTCTGTCTGTTGTTGCTCTCCTTCATTGTCTGTCTCTGTTGTTGCTCTCCTTCATTGTCTGTCTCTGTTGTTGCTCTCCTTCATTGTCTGTCTGTTGTTGCTCTCCTTCATTGTCTGTCTCTGTTGTTGCTCTCCTTCATTGTCTGTCTGTTGTTGCTCTCCTTCATTGTCTGTCTCTGTTGTTGCTCTCCTTCATTGTCTGTCTCTGTTGTTGCTCTCCTTCATTGTCTGTCTGTTGTTGCTCTCCTTCATTGTCTGTCTCTGTTGTTGCTCTCCTTCATTGTCTGTCTCTGTTGTTGCTCTCCTTCATTGTCTGTCTCTCTGTTGTTGCTCTCCTTCATTGTCTGTCTCTCTGTTGTTGCTCTCCTTCATTGTCTGTCTGTTGTTGCTCTCCTTCATTGTCTGTCTCTGTTGTTGCTCTCCTTCATTGTCTGTCTGTTGTTGCTCTCCTTCATTGTCTGTCTCTGTTGTTGCTCTCCTTCATTGTCTGTCTCTGTTGTTGCTCTCCTTCATTGTCTGTCTGTTGTTGCTCTCCTTCATTGTCTGTCTGTTGTTGCTCTCCTTCATTGTCTGTCTCTGTTGTTGCTCTCCTTCATTGTCTGTCTCTCTGTTGTTGCTCTCCTTCATTGTCTGTCTCTGTTGTTGCTCTCCTTCATTGTCTGTCTCTGTTGTTGCTCTCCTTCTTTGTCTGTCTCTGTTGTTGCTCTCCTTCATTGTCTGTCTCTGTTGTTGCTCTCCTTCATTGTCTGTCTCTCTGTTGTTGCTCTCCTTCATTGTCTGTCTCTCTGTTGTTGCTCTCCTTCATTGTCTGTCACTGTTGTTGCTCTCCTTCATTGTCTGTCTCTCTGTTGTTGCTCTCCTTCATTGTCTGTCTGTTGTTGCTCTCCTTCATTGTCTGTCTGTTGTTGCTCTCCTTCATTGTCTGTCTGTTGTTGCTCTCCTTCATTATCTGTCTCTGTTGTTGCTCTCCTTCATTGTCTGTCTGTTGTTGCTCTCCTTCATTGTCTGTCTGTTGTTGCTCTCCTTCATTGTCTGTCTGTTGTTGCTCTCCTTCATTGTCTGTCTGTTGTTGCTCTCCTTCATTGTCTGTCTCTGTTGTTGCTCTCCTTCATTGTCTGTCTCTGTTGTTGCTCTCCTTCATTGTCTGTCTCTGTTGTTGCTCTCCTTCATTGTCTGTCTGTTGTTGCTCTCCTTCATTGTCTGTCTGTTGTTGCTCTCCTTCATTGTCTGTCTCTGTTGTTGCTCTCCTTCATTGTCTGTCTCTCTGTTGTTGCTCTCCTTCATTGTCTGTCTCTGTTGTTGCTCTCCTTCATTGTCTGTCTCTCTGTTGTTGCTCTCCTTCATTGTCTGTCTGTTGTTGCTCTCCTTCATTGTCTGTCTCTGTTGTTGCTCTCCTTCATTGTCTGTCTGTTGTTGCTCTCCTTCATTGTCTGTCTCTGTTGTTGCTCTCCTTCATTGTCTGTCTGTTGTTGCTCTCCTTCATTGTCTGTCTGTTGTTGCTCTCCTTCATTGTCTGTCTCTGTTGTTGCTCTCCTTCATTGTCTGTCTCTGTTGTTGCTCTCCTTCATTGTCTGTCTCTGTTGTTGCTCTCCTTCTTTGTCTGTCTCTGTTGTTGCTCTCCTTCATTGTCTGTCTCTGTTGTTGCTCTCCTTCATTGTCTGTCTCTGTTGTTGCTCTCCTTCATTGTCTGTCTGTTGTTGCTCTCCTTCATTGTCTGTCTCTGTTGTTGCTCTCCTTCATTGTCTGTCTGTTGTTGCTCTCCTTCATTGTCTGTCTCTGTTGTTGCTCTCCTTCATTGTCTGTCTCTGTTGTTGCTCTCCTTCATTGTCTGTCTGTTGTTGCTCTCCTTCATTGTCTGTCTCTGTTGTTGCTCTCCTTCATTGTCTGTCTCTGTTGTTGCTCTCCTTCATTGTCTGTCTCTCTGTTGTTGCTCTCCTTCATTGTCTGTCTCTCTGTTGTTGCTCTCCTTCATTGTCTGTCTGTTGTTGCTCTCCTTCATTGTCTGTCTCTGTTGTTGCTCTCCTTCATTGTCTGTCTGTTGTTGCTCTCCTTCATTGTCTGTCTCTGTTGTTGCTCTCCTTCATTGTCTGTCTCTGTTGTTGCTCTCCTTCATTGTCTGTCTGTTGTTGCTCTCCTTCATTGTCTGTCTGTTGTTGCTCTCCTTCATTGTCTGTCTCTGTTGTTGCTCTCCTTCATTGTCTGTCTCTGTTGTTGCTCTCCTTCATTGTCTGTCTCTCTGTTGTTGCTCTCCTTCATTGTCTGTCTCTCTGTTGTTGCTCTCCTTCATTGTCTGTCACTGTTGTTGCTCTCCTTCATTGTCTGTCTCTCTGTTGTTGCTCTCCTTCATTGTCTGTCTGTTGTTGCTCTCCTTCATTGTCTGTCTGTTGTTGCTCTCCTTCATTGTCTGTCTGTTGTTGCTCTCCTTCATTATCTGTCTCTGTTGTTGCTCTCCTTCATTGTCTGTCTGTTGTTGCTCTCCTTCATTGTCTGTCTGTTGTTGCTCTCCTTCATTGTCTGTCTGTTGTTGCTCTCCTTCATTGTCTGTCTCTGTTGTTGCTCTCCTTCATTGTCTGTCTCTGTTGTTGCTCTCCTTCATTGTCTGTCTCTGTTGTTGCTCTCCTTCATTGTCTGTCTGTTGTTGCTCTCCTTCATTGTCTGTCTGTTGTTGCTCTCCTTCATTGTCTGTCTCTGTTGTTGCTCTCCTTCATTGTCTGTCTCTCTGTTGTTGCTCTCCTTCATTGTCTGTCTCTGTTGTTGCTCTCCTTCATTGTCTGTCTCTCTGTTGTTGCTCTCCTTCATTGTCTGTCTGTTGTTGCTCTCCTTCATTGTCTGTCTCTGTTGTTGCTCTCCTTCATTGTCTGTCTGTTGTTGCTCTCCTTCATTGTCTGTCTCTGTTGTTGCTCTCCTTCATTGTCTGTCTGTTGTTGCTCTCCTTCATTGTCTGTCTGTTGTTGCTCTCCTTCATTGTCTGTCTCTGTTGTTGCTCTCCTTCATTGTCTGTCTCTCTGTTGTTGCTCTCCTTCATTGTCTGTCTCTGTTGTTGCTCTCCTTCATTGTCTGTCTCTGTTGTTGCTCTCCTTCTTTGTCTGTCTCTGTTGTTGCTCTCCTTCATTGTCTGTCTCTGTTGTTGCTCTCCTTCATTGTCTGTCTCTCTGTTGTTGCTCTCCTTCATTGTCTGTCTCTCTGTTGTTGCTCTCCTTCATTGTCTGTCACTGTTGTTGCTCTCCTTCATTGTCTGTCTCTCTGTTGTTGCTCTCCTTCATTGTCTGTCTGTTGTTGCTCTCCTTCATTGTCTGTCTGTTGTTGCTCTCCTTCATTGTCTGTCTCTGTTGTTGCTCTCCTTCATTGTCTGTCTGTTGTTGCTCTCCTTCATTGTCTGTCTGTTGTTGCTCTCCTTCATTGTCTGTCTGTTGTTGCTCTCCTTCATTGTCTGTCTCTGTTGTTGCTCTCCTTCATTGTCTGTCTCTTTGCTCTCCTTCATTGTCTGTCTCTGTTGTTGCTCTCCTTCATTGTCTGTCTGTTGTGCTCTCCTTCATTGTCTGTCTGTTGTTGCTCTCCTTCATTGTCTGTCTCTGTTGTTGCTCTCCTTCATTGTCCTGTCTCTCTGTTGTTGCTCTCCTTCATTGTCTGTCTCTGTTGTTGCTCTCCTTCATTGTCTGTCTCTGTTGTTGCTCTCCTTCATTGTCAGTCTCTGTTGTTGCTCTCCTTCATTGTCTGTCTCTGTTGTTGCTCTCCTTCATTGTCTGTCTCTGTTGTTGCTCTCCTTCATTGTCTGTCTCTGTTGTTGCTCTCCTTCATTGTCTGTCTGTTGTTGCCTCTCCTTCATTGTCTGTCTGTTGTTGCTCTCCTTCATTGTCTGTCTCTGTTGTTGCTCTCCTTCATGTGTCTGTCTGTTGTTGCTCTCCTTCATTGTCTGTCTCTGTTGTGCTCTCCTTCATTGTATGTCTCTGTTGTTGCTCTCCTTCATTGTCTGTCTCTCTGTTGTTGCTCTCCTTCATTGTCTGTCTCTGTTGTTGCTCTCCTTCATTGTCTGTCTCTCTGTTGTTGCTCTCCTTCATTGTCTGTCTGTTGTTGCTCTCCTTCATTGTCTGTCTGTTGTTGCTCTCCTTCATTGTCTGTCTCTGTTGTTGCTCTCCTTCATTGTCTGTCTCTGTTGTTGCTCTCCTTCATTGTCCTCTCTCTGTTGTTGCTCTCCTTCATTGTCTGTCTGTTGTTGCTCTCCTTCATTGTCTGTCTCTGTTGTTGCTCTCCTTCATTGTCTGTCTGTTGTTGCTCTCCTTCATTGTCTGTCTCTGTTGTTGCTCTCCTTCATTGTCTGTCTGTTGTTGCTCTCCTTCATTGTCTGTCTGTTGTTGCTCTCCTTCATTGTCTGTCTCTGTTGTTGCTCTCCTTCATTGTCTGTCTGTTGTTGCTCTCCTTCATTGTCTGTCTGTTGTTGCTCTCCTTCATTGTCTGTCTCTGTTGTTGCTCTCCTTCATTGTCTGTCTCTGTTCTTGCTCTCCATCATTGTCTGTCTCTGTTGTTGCTCTCCTTCATTGTCTGTCTCTCTGTTGTTGCTCTCCTTCATTGTCTGTCTCTCTGTTGTTGCTCTCCTTCATTGTCTGTCACTGTTGTTGCTCTCCTTCATTGTCTGTCTCTCTGTTGTTGCTGTCCTTCATTGTCTGTCTCTCTGTTGTTGCTCTCCTTCATTGTCTGTCTCTCTGTTGTTGCTCTCCTTCATTGTCTGTCTCTCTGTTGTTGCTCTCCTTCATTGTCTGTCTGTTGTTGCTCTCCTTCATTGTCTGTCTCTGTTGTTGCTCTCCTTCATTGTCTGTCTCTCTGTTGTTGCTCTCCTTCATTGTCTGTCTCTCTGTTGTTGCTCTCCTTCATTGTCTGTCTCTCTGTTGTTGCTCTCCTTCATTGTCTGTCTCTCTGTTATTGCTCTCCTTCATTGTCTGTCTCTCTGTTGTTGCTCTCCTTCATTGTCTGTCTCTCTGTTGTTGCTCTCCTTCATTGTCTGTCTCTCTGTTGTTGCTCTCCTTCATTGTCTGTCTGTTGTTGCTCTCCTTCATTGTCTGTCTGTCTGTTGTTGCTCTCCTTCAATGTCTGTCTGTTGTTGCTCTCCTTCATTGTCTGTCTCTGTTGTTGCTCTCCTTCATTGTCTGTCTGTTGTTGCTCTCCTTCATTGTCTGTCTCTGTTGTTGCTCTCCTTCATTGTCTGTCTGTTGTTCCTCTCCTTCATTGTCTGTCTGTTGTTGCTCTCCTTCATTGTCTGTCTGTTGTTGCTCTCCTTCATTGTCTGTCTCTCTGTTGTTGCTCTCCTTCATTGTCTGTCTCTGTTGTTGCTCTCCTTCATTGTCTGTCTCTCTGTTGTTGCTCTCCTTCATTGTCTGTCTCTGTTGTTGCTCTCCTTCATTATCTGTCTCTGTTGTTGCTCTCCTTCATTGTCTGTCTGTTGTTGCTCTCCTTCATTGTCTGTCTGTTGTTGCTCTCCTTCATTGTCTGTCTGTTGTTGCTCTCCTTCATTGTCTGTCTCTGTTGTTGCTCTCCTTCATTGTCTGTCTCTGTTGTTGCTCTCCTTCATTGTCTGTCTCTGTTGTTGCTCTCCTTCATTGTCTGTCTCTGTTGTTGCTCTCCTTCATTGTCTGTCTCTGTTGTTGCTCTCCTTCATTGTCTGTCTCTGTTGTTGCTCTCCTTCATTGTCTGTCTGTTGTTGCTCTCCTTCATTGTCTGTCTGTTGTTGCTCTCCTTCATTGTCTGTCTCTGTTGTTGCTCTCCTTCATTGTCTGTCTCTGTTGTTGCTCTCCTTCATTGTCTGTCTCTGTTGTTGCTCTCCTTCATTGTCTGTCTCTCTGTTGTTGCTCTCCTTCATTGTCTGTCTGTTGTTGCTCTCCTTCATTGTCTGTCTCTGTTGTTGCTCTCCTTCATTGTCTGTCTGTTGTTGCTCTCCTTCATTGTCTGTCTCTGTTGTTGCTCTCCTTCATTGTCTGTCTGTTGTTGCTCTCCTTCATTGTCTGTCTGTTGTTGCTCTCCTTCATTGTCTGTCTCTGTTGTTGCTCTCCTTCATTGTCTGTCTCTCTGTTGTTGCTCTCCTTCATTGTCTGTCTCTGTTGTTGCTCTCCTTCATTGTCTGTCTCTGTTGTTGCTCTCCTTCTTTGTCTGTCTCTGTTGTTGCTCTCCTTCATTGTCTGTCTCTGTTGTTGCTCTCCTTCTTTGTCTGTCTCTGTTGTTGCTCTCCTTCATTGTCTGTCTCTGTTGTTGCTCTCCTTCATTGTCTGTCTCTCTGTTGTTGCTCTCCTTCATTGTCTGTCTCTCTGTTGTTGCTCTCCTTCATTGTCTGTCTGTTGTTGCTCTCCTTCATTGTCTGTCTGTTGTTGCTCTCCTTCATTGTCTGTCTGTTGTTGCTCTCCTTCATTGTCTGTCTGTTGTTGCTCTCCTTCATTGTCTGTCTGTTGTTGCTCTCCTTCATTGTCTGTCTGTTGTTGCTCTCCTTCATTGTCTGTCTCTGTTGTTGCTCTCCTTCATTGTCTGTCTCTGTTGTTGCTCTCCTTCATTGTCTGTCTCTGTTGTTGCTCTCCTTCATTGTCTGTCTGTTGTTGCTCTCCTTCATTGTCTGTCTGTTGTTGCTCTCCTTCATTGTCTGTCTCTGTTGTTGCTCTCCTTCATTGTCTGTCTCTCTGTTGTTGCTCTCCTTCATTGTCTGTCTCTGTTGTTGCTCTCCTTCATTGTCTGTCTCTGTTGTTGCTCTCCTTCATTGTCTGTCTCTGTTGTTGCTCTCCTTCATTGTCTGTCTCTGTTGTTGCTCTCCTTCATTGTCTGTCTGTTGTTGCTCTCCTTCATTGTCTGTCTGTTGTTGCTCTCCTTCATTGTCTGTCTGTTGTTGCTCTCCTTCATTGTCTGTCTCTGTTGTTGCTCTCCTTCATTGTCTGTCTGTTGTTGCTCTCCTTCATTGTCTGTCTCTGTTGTTGCTCTCCTTCATTGTATGTCTCTGTTGTTGCTCTCCTTCATTGTCTGTCTCTCTGTTGTTGCTCTCCTTCATTGTCTGTCTCTGTTGTTGCTCTCCTTCATTGTCTGTCTCTCTGTTGTTGCTCTCCTTCATTGTCTGTCTGTTGTTGCTCTCCTTCATTGTCTGTCTGTTGTTGCTCTCCTTCATTGTCTGTCTCTGTTGTTGCTCTCCTTCATTGTCTGTCTCTGTTGTTGCTCTCCTTCATTGTCTCTCTCTGTTGTTGCTCTCCTTCATTGTCTGTCTGTTGTTGCTCTCCTTCATTGTCTGTCTCTGTTGTTGCTCTCCTTCATTGTCTGTCTGTTGTTGCTCTCCTTCATTGTCTGTCTCTGTTGTTGCTCTCCTTCATTGTCTGTCTGTTGTTGCTCTCCTTCATTGTCTGTCTGTTGTTGCTCTCCTTCATTGTCTGTCTCTGTTGTTGCTCTCCTTCATTGTCTGTCTGTTGTTGCTCTCCTTCATTGTCTGTCTGTTGTTGCTCTCCTTCATTGTCTGTCTCTGTTGTTGCTCTCCTTCATTGTCTGTCTCTGTTCTTGCTCTCCATCATTGTCTGTCTCTGTTGTTGCTCTCCTTCATTGTCTGTCTCTCTGTTGTTGCTCTCCTTCATTGTCTGTCTCTCTGTTGTTGCTCTCCTTCATTGTCTGTCACTGTTGTTGCTCTCCTTCATTGTCTGTCTCTCTGTTGTTGCTGTCCTTCATTGTCTGTCTCTCTGTTGTTGCTCTCCTTCATTGTCTGTCTCTCTGTTGTTGCTCTCCTTCATTGTCTGTCTCTCTGTTGTTGCTCTCCTTCATTGTCTGTCTGTTGTTGCTCTCCTTCATTGTCTGTCTCTGTTGTTGCTCTCCTTCATTGTCTGTCTCTCTGTTGTTGCTCTCCTTCATTGTCTGTCTCTCTGTTGTTGCTCTCCTTCATTGTCTGTCTCTCTGTTGTTGCTCTCCTTCATTGTCTGTCTCTCTGTTATTGCTCTCCTTCATTGTCTGTCTCTCTGTTGTTGCTCTCCTTCATTGTCTGTCTCTCTGTTGTTGCTCTCCTTCATTGTCTGTCTCTCTGTTGTTGCTCTCCTTCATTGTCTGTCTGTTGTTGCTCTCCTTCATTGTCTGTCTGTCTGTTGTTGCTCTCCTTCAATGTCTGTCTGTTGTTGCTCTCCTTCATTGTCTGTCTCTGTTGTTGCTCTCCTTCATTGTCTGTCTGTTGTTGCTCTCCTTCATTGTCTGTCTCTGTTGTTGCTCTCCTTCATTGTCTGTCTGTTGTTCCTCTCCTTCATTGTCTGTCTGTTGTTGCTCTCCTTCATTGTCTGTCTGTTGTTGCTCTCCTTCATTGTCTGTCTCTCTGTTGTTGCTCTCCTTCATTGTCTGTCTCTGTTGTTGCTCTCCTTCATTGTCTGTCTCTCTGTTGTTGCTCTCCTTCATTGTCTGTCTCTGTTGTTGCTCTCCTTCATTATCTGTCTCTGTTGTTGCTCTCCTTCATTGTCTGTCTGTTGTTGCTCTCCTTCATTGTCTGTCTGTTGTTGCTCTCCTTCATTGTCTGTCTGTTGTTGCTCTCCTTCATTGTCTGTCTCTGTTGTTGCTCTCCTTCATTGTCTGTCTCTGTTGTTGCTCTCCTTCATTGTCTGTCTCTGTTGTTGCTCTCCTTCATTGTCTGTCTCTGTTGTTGCTCTCCTTCATTGTCTGTCTCTGTTGTTGCTCTCCTTCATTGTCTGTCTGTTGTTGCTCTCCTTCATTGTCTGTCTGTTGTTGCTCTCCTTCATTGTCTGTCTCTGTTGTTGCTCTCCTTCATTGTCTGTCTCTCTGTTGTTGCTCTCCTTCATTGTCTGTCTCTGTTGTTGCTCTCCTTCATTGTCTGTCTCTGTTGTTGCTCTCCTTCATTGTCTGTCTCTGTTGTTGCTCTCCTTCATTGTCTGTCTGTTGTTGCTCTCCTTCATTGTCTGTCTGTTGTTGCTCTCCTTCATTGTCTGTCTCTGTTGTTGCTCTCCTTCATTGTCTGTCTCTGTTGTTGCTCTCCTTCATTGTCTGTCTGTTGTTGCTCTCCTTCATTGTCTGTCTCTGTTGTTGCTCTCCTTCATTGTCTGTCTCTGTTGTTGCTCTCCTTCATTGTCTGTCTCTCTGTTGTTGCTATCCTTCATTGTCTGTCTCTGTTGTTGCTCTCCTTCATTGTCTGTCTCTGTTGTTGCTCTCCTTCATTGTCTGTCTCTGTTGTTGCTCTCCTTCATTGTCTGTCTGTTGTTGCTCTCCTTCATTGTCTGTCTGTTGTTGCTCTCCTTCATTGTCTGTCTCTGTTGTTGCTCTCCTTCATTGTCTGTCTGTTGTTGCTCTCCTTCATTGTCTGTCTCTGTTGTTGCTCTCCTTCATTGTCTGTCTGTTGTTGCTCTCCTTCATTGTCTGTCTCTGTTGTTGCTCTCCTTCATTGTCTGTCTCTGTTGTTGCTCTCCTTCATTATCTGTCTGTTGTTGCTCTCCTTCATTGTCTGTCTGTTGTTGCTCTCCTTCATTGTCTGTCTCTGTTGTTGCTCTCCTTCATTGTCTGTCTCTGTTGTTGCTCTCCTTCATTGTCTGTCTCTGTTGTTGCTCTCCTTCATTGCCTGTCTCTGTTGTTGCTCTCCTTCATTGTCTGTCTGTTGTTGCTCTCCTTCATTGTCTGTCTGTTGTTGCTCTCCTTCATTGTCTGTCTCTGTTGTTGCTCTCCTTCATTGTCTGTCTCTGTTGTTGCTCTCCTTCATTGTCTGTCTCTCTGTTGTTGCTCTCCTTCAGTGTCTGTCTCTGTTGTTGCTCTCCTTCATTGTCTGTCTGTTGTTCCTCTCCTTCATTGTCTGTCTCTGTTGTTGCTCTCCTTCATTGTCTGTCTCTGTTGTTGCTCTCCTTCAGTGTCTGTCTCTGTTGTTGCTCTCCTTCATTGCCTGTCTCTGTTGTTGCTCTCCTTCATTGTCTGTCTGTTGTTGCTCTCCTTCATTGTCTGTCTGTTGTTGCTCTCCTTCATTGTCTGTCTCTGTTGTTGCTCTCCTTCATTGTCTGTCTCTGTTGTTGCTCTCCTTCATTGTCTGTGTCTGTTGTTGCTCTCCTTCATTGTCTGTCTCTGTTGTTGCTCTCCTTCATTGTCTGTCTCTGTTGTTGCTCTCCTTCATTGTCTGTCTCTCTGTTGTTGCTCTCCTTCATTGTCTGTCTGTTGTTGCTCTCCTTCATTGTCTGTCTCTGTTGTTGCTCTCCTTCATTGTCTGTCTGTTGTTGCTCTCCTTCATTGTCTGTCTCTGTTGTTGCTCTCCTTCATTGTCTGTCTGTTGTTGCTCTCCTTCATTGTCTGTCTGTTGTTGCTCTCCTTCATTGTCTGTCTCTGTTGTTGCTCTCCTTCATTGTCTGTCTCTGTTGTTGCTCTCCTTCATTGTCTGTCTGTTGTTGCTCTCCTTCATTGTCTGTCTCTGTTGTTGCTCTCCTTCATTGTCTGTCTCTGTTGTTGCTCTCCTTCATTGTCTGTCTCTCTGTTGTTGCTCTCCTTCATTGTCTGTCTCTCTGTTGTTGCTCTCCTTCATTGTCTGTCACTGTTGTTGCTCTCCTTCATTGTCTGTCTCTCTGTTGTTGCTCTCCTTCATTGTCTGTCTCTGTTGTTGCTCTCCTTCATTGTCTGTCTCTCTGTTGTTGCTCTCCTTCATTGTCTGTCTCTCTGTTGTTGCTCTCCTTCATTGTCTGTCTCTCTGTTGTTGCTCTCCTTCATTGTCTGTCTCTCTGTTGTTGCTCTCCTTCATTGTCTGTCTCTCTGTTGTTGCTCTCCTTCATTGTCTGTCTGTTGTTGCTCTCCTTCATTGTCTGTCTCTGTTGTTGCTCTCCTTCATTGTCTGTCTGTCTGTTGTTGCTCTCCTTCAATGTCTGTCTGTTGTTGCTCTCCTTCATTGTCTGTCTCTGTTGTTGCTCTCCTTCATTGTCTGTCTGTTGTTGCTCTCCTTCATTGTCTGTCTCTGTTGTTGCTCTCCTTCATTATCTGTCTCTGTTGTTGCTCTCCTTCATTGTCTGTCTGTTGTTGCTCTCCTTCATTGTCTGTCTGTTGTTGCTCTCCTTCATTGTCTGTCTGTTGTTGCTCTCCTTCATTGTCTGTCTGTTGTTGCTCTCCTTCATTGTCTGTCTCTGTTGTTGCTCTCCTTCATTGTCTGTCTCTGTTGTTGCTCTCCTTCATTGTCTGTCTCTCTGTTGTTGCTCTCCTTCATTGTCTGTCTCTGTTGTTGCTCTCCTTCATTGTCTGTCTGTTGTTGCTCTCCTTCATTGTCTGTCTGTTGTTGCTCTCCTTCATTGTCTGTCTGTTGTTGCTCTCCTTCATTGTCTGTCTCTGTTGTTGCTCTCCTTCATTGTCTGTCTCTGTTGTTGCTCTCCTTCATTGTCTGTCTCTCTGTTGTTGCTCTCCTTCATTGTCTGTCTGTTGTTGCTCTCCTTCATTGTCTCTCTGTTGTTGCTCTCCTTCATTGTCTGTCTCTGTTGTTGCTCTCCTTCATTATCTGTCTCTGTTGTTGCTCTCCTTCATTGTCTGTCTGTTGTTGCTGTCCTTCATTGTCTGTCTGTTGTTGCTCTCCTTCATTGTCTGTCTGTTGTTGCTCTCCTTCATTGTCTGTCTGTTGTTGCTGTCCTTCATTGTCTGTCTCTGTTGTTGCTCTCCTTCATTGTCTGTCTCTGTTGTTGCTCTCCTTCATTGTCTGTCTCTGTTGTTGCTCTCCTTCATTGTCTGTCTCTGTTGTTGCTCTCCTTCATTGTCTGTCTCTGTTGTTGCTCTCCTTCATTGTCTGTCTCTGTTGTTGCTCTCCTTCATTGTCTGTCTCTGTTGTTGCTCTCCTTCATTGTCTGTCTCTGTTGTTGCTCTCCTTCATTGTCTGTCTCTGTAGTTGCTCTCCTTCATTGTCTGTCTGTTGTTGCTCTCCTTCATTGTCTGTCTGTTGTTGCTCTCCTTCATTGTCTGTCTCTGTTGTTGCTCTCCTTCATTGTCTGTCTCTCTGTTGTTGCTCTCCTTCATTGTCTGTCTCTGTTGTTGCTCTCCTTCATTGTCTGTCTCTGTTGTTGCTCTCCTTCATTGTCTGTCTCTGTTGTTGCTCTCCTTCATTGTCTGTCTCTGTTGTTGCTCTCCTTCATTGTCTGTCTCTGTTGTTGCTCTCCTTCATTGTCTGTCTGTTGTTGCTCTCCTTCATTGTCTGTCTGTTGTTGCTCTCCTTCATTGTCTGTCTCTGTTGTTGCTCTCCTTCATTGTCTGTCTGTTGTTGCTCTCCTTCATTGTCTGTCTCTGTTGTTGCTCTCCTTCATTGTCTGTCTGTTGTTGCTCTCCTTCATTGTCTGTCTCTGTTGTTGCTCTCCTTCATTGTCTGTCTCTGTTGTTGCTCTCCTTCATTGTCTGTCTCTCTGTTGTTGCTCTCCTTCATTGTCTGTCTCTGTTGTTGCTCTCCTTCATTGGCTGTCTCTGTTGTTGCTCTCCTTCATTGTCTGTCTCTGTTGTTGCTCTCCTTCATTGGCTGTCTCTGTTGTTGCTCTCCTTCATTGTCTGTCTCTGTTGTTGCTCTCCTTCATTGTCTGTCTGTTGTTGCTCTCCTTCATTGTCTGTCTGTTGTTGCTCTCCTTCATTGTCTGTCTCTGTTGTTGCTCTCCTTCATTGTCTGTCTCTGTTGTTGCTCTCCTTCATTGTCTGTCTCTGTTGTTGCTCTCCTTCATTGTCTGTCTGTTGTTGCTCTCCTTCATTGTCTGTCTCTGTTGTTGCTCTCCTTCATTGTCTGTCTCTGTTGTTGCTCTCCTTCATTGTCTGTCTCTGTTGTTGCTCTCCTTCATTGTCTGTCTCTGTTGTTGCTCTCCTTCATTGTCTGTCTGTTGTTGCTCTCCTTCAGTGTCTGTCTCTGTTGTTGCTCTCCTTCAGTGTCTGTCTCTGTTGTTGCTCTCCTTCATTGCCTGTCTCTGTTGTTGCTCTCCTTCATTGTCTGTCTGTTGTTGCTCTCCTTCATTGTCTGTCTGTTGTTGCTCTCCTTCATTGTCTGTCTCTGTTGTTGCTCTCCTTCATTGTCTGTCTCTGTTGTTGCTCTCCTTCATTGTCTGTGTCTGTTGTTGCTCTCCTTCATTGTCTGTCTCTGTTGTTGCTCTCCTTCATTGTCTGTCTCTGTTGTTGCTCTCCTTCATTGTCTGTCTCTCTGTTGTTGCTCTCCTTCATTGTCTGTCTGTTGTTGCTCTCCTTCATTGTCTGTCTCTGTTGTTGCTCTCCTTCAGTGTCTGTCTCTGTTGTTGCTCTCCTTCATTGCCTGTCTCTGTTGTTGCTCTCCTTCATTGTCTGTCTGTTGTTGCTCTCCTTCATTGTCTGTCTGTTGTTGCTCTCCTTCATTGTCTGTCTCTGTTGTTGCTCTCCTTCATTGTCTGTCTCTGTTGTTGCTCTCCTTCATTGTCTGTGTCTGTTGTTGCTCTCCTTCATTGTCTGTCTCTGTTGTTGCTCTCCTTCATTGTCTGTCTCTGTTGTTGCTCTCCTTCATTGTCTGTCTCTCTGTTGTTGCTCTCCTTCATTGTCTGTCTGTTGTTGCTCTCCTTCATTGTCTGTCTCTGTTGTTGCTCTCCTTCATTGTCTGTCTGTTGTTGCTCTCCTTCATTGTCTGTCTCTGTTGTTGCTCTCCTTCATTGTCTGTCTGTTGTTGCTCTCCTTCATTGTCTGTCTGTTGTTGCTCTCCTTCATTGTCTGTCTGTTGTTGCTCTCCTTCATTGGCTGTCTCTGTTGTTGCTCTCCTTCATTGTCTGTCTCTGTTGTTGCTCTCCTTCATTGTCTGTCTCTGTTGTTGCTCTCCTTCATTGTCTGTCTCTCTGTTGTTGCTCTCCTTCATTGTCTGTCTCTGTTGTTGCTCTCCTTCATTGTCTGTCTCTCTGTTGTTGCTCTCCTTCATTGTCTGTCTCTCTGTTGTTGCTCTCCTTCATTGTCTGTCTCTCTGTTGTTGCTCTCCTTCATTGTCTGTCTCTCTGTTGTTGCTCTCCTTCATTGTCTGTCTCTCTGTTGTTGCTCTCCTTCATTGTCTGTCTGTTGTTGCTCTCCTTCATTGTCTGTCTCTGTTGTTGCTCTCCTTCATTGTCTGTCTGTCTGTTGTTGCTCTCCTTCAATGTCTGTCTGTTGTTGCTCTCCTTCATTGTCTGTCTGTTGTTGCTCTCCTTCATTATCTGTCTCTGTTGTTGCTCTCCTTCATTGTCTGTCTGTTGTTGCTCTCCTTCATTGTCTGTCTGTTGTTGCTCTCCTTCATTGTCTGTCTGTTGTTGCTCTCCTTCATTGTCTGTCTGTTGTTGCTCTCCTTCATTGTCTGTCTCTGTTGTTGCTCTCCTTCATTGTCTGTCTCTGTTGTTGCTCTCCTTCATTGTCTGTCTCTCTGTTGTTGCTCTCCTTCATTGTCTGTCTCTGTTGTTGCTCTCCTTCATTATCTGTCTCTGTTGTTGCTCTCCTTCATTGTCTGTCTGTTGTTGCTCTCCTTCATTGTCTGTCTGTTGTTGCTCTCCTTCATTGTCTGTCTGTTGTTGCTCTCCTTCATTGTCTGTCTGTTGTTGCTGTCCTTCATTGTCTGTCTCTGTTGTTGCTCTCCTTCATTGTCTGTCTCTGTTGTTGCTCTCCTTCATTGTCTGTCTCTGTTGTTGCTCTCCTTCATTGTCTGTCTCTGTTGTTGCTCTCCTTCATTGTCTGTCTCTGTTGTTGCTCTCCTTCATTGTCTGTCTCTGTTGTTGCTCTCCTTCATTGTCTGTCTCTGTTGTTGCTCTCCTTCATTGTCTGTCTCTGTAGTTGCTCTCCTTCATTGTCTGTCTGTTGTTGCTCTCCTTCATTGTCTGTCTGTTGTTGCTCTCCTTCATTGTCTGTCTCTGTTGTTGCTCTCCTTCATTGTCTGTCTCTCTGTTGTTGTTCTCCTTCATTGTCTGTCTCTGTTGTTGCTCTCCTTCATTGTCTGTCTCTGTTGTTGCTCTCCTTCATTGTCTGTCTCTGTTGTTGCTCTCCTTCATTGTCTGTCTGTTGTTGCTCTCCTTCATTGTCTGTCTGTTGTTGCTCTCCTTCATTGTCTGTCTGTTGTTGCTCTCCTTCATTGTCTGTCTCTGTTGTTGCTCTCCTTCATTGTCTGTCTGTTGTTGCTCTCCTTCATTGTCTGTCTCTGTTGTTGCTCTCCTTCATTGTCTGTCTCTGTTGTTGCTCTCCTTCATTGTCTGTCTCTCTGTTGTTGCTCTCCTTCATTGTCTGTCTCTGTTGTTGCTCTCCTTCATTGGCTGTCTCTGTTGTTGCTCTCCTTCATTGTCTGTCTCTGTTGTTGCTCTCCTTCATTGTCTGTCTCTGTTGTTGCTCTCCTTCATTGTCTGTCTCTGTTGTTGCTCTCCTTCATTGTCTGTCTGTTGTTGCTCTCCTTCATTGTCTGTCTGTTGTTGCTCTCCTTCATTGTCTGTCTCTGTTGTTGCTCTCCTTCATTGTCTGTCTGTTGTTGCTCTCCTTCATTGTCTGTCTCTGTTGTTGCTCTCCTTCATTGTCTGTCTGTTGTTGCTCTCCTTCATTGTCTGTCTGTTGTTGCTCTCCTTCATTGTCTGTCTGTTGTTGCTCTCCTTCATTGTCTGTCTCTGTTGTTGCTCTCCTTCATTGTCTGTCTGTTGTTGCTCTCCTTCATTGTCTGTCTCTGTTGTTGCTCTCCTTCATTGTCTGTCTCTGTTGTTGCTCTCCTTCATTGTCTGTCTCTGTTGTTGCTCTCCTTCATTGTCTGTCTGTTGTTGCTCTCCTTCATTGTCTGTCTCTGTTGTTGCTCTCCTTCATTGTCTGTCTGTTGTTGCTCTCCTTCATTGTCTGTCTCTGTTGTTGCTCTCCTTCATTGTCTGTCTGTTGTTGCTCTCCTTCATTGTCTGTCTCTGTTGTTGCTCTCCTTCATTGTCTGTCTCTGTTGTTGCTCTCCTTCATTATCTGTCTGTTGTTGCTCTCCTTCATTGTCTGTCTGTTGTTGCTCTCCTTCATTGTCTGTCTGTTGTTGCTCTCCTTCATTGTCTGTCTCTGTTGTTGCTCTCCTTCATTGTCTGTCTCTGTTGTTGCTCTCCTTCATTGTCTGTCTCTGTTGTTGCTCTCCTTCATTGCCTGTCTGTTGTTGCTCTCCTTCATTGTCTGTCTGTTGTTGCTCTCCTTCATTGTCTGTCTGTTGTTGCTCTCCTTCATTGTCTGTCTCTGTTGTTGCTCTCCTTCATTGTCTGTCTCTGTTGTTGCTCTCCTTCATTGTCTGTCTCTCTGTTGTTGCTCTCCTTCATTGTCTGTCTCTCTGTTGTTGCTCTCCTTCATTGTCTGTCTCTCTGTTGTTGCTCTCCTTCATTGTCTGTCTCTGTTGTTGCTCTCCTTCATTGCCTGTCTCTGTTGTTGCTCTCCTTCATTGTCTGTCTGTTGTTGCTCTCCTTCATTGTCTGTCTGTTGTTGCTCTCCTTCATTGTCTGTCTCTGTTGTTGCTCTCCTTCATTGTCTGTCTCTGTTGTTGCTCTCCTTCATTGTCTGTCTCTCTGTTGTTGCTCTCCTTCATTGTCTGTCTCTCTGTTGTTGCTCTCCTTCATTGTCTGTCTGTTGTTGCTCTCCTTCATTGTCTGTCTCTGTTGTTGCTCTCCTTCATTGTCTGTCTCTGTTGTTGCTCTCACTCATTGTCTGTCTCTGTTGTTGCTCTCCTTCATTGTCTGTCTCTGTTGTTGCTCTCCTTCATTGCCTGTCTCTGTTGTTGCTCTCCTTCATTGCCTGTCTCTGTTGTTGCTCTCCTTCATTGTCTGTCTGTTGTTGCTCTCCTTCATTGTCTGTCTCTGTTGTTGCTCTCCTTCATTGTCTGTCTCTGTTGTTGCTCTCCTTCATTGTCTGTCTCTGTTGTTGCTCTCCTTCATTGTCTGTCTCTGTTGTTGCTCTCCTTCATTGTCTGTCTGTTGTTGCTCTCCTTCATTGTCTGTCTCTCTGTTGTTGCTCTCCTTCATTGTCTGTCTCTGTTGTTGCTCTCCTTCATTGTCTGTCACTGTTGTTGCTCTCCTTCATTGTCTGTCACTGTTGTTGCTCTCCTTCATTGTCTGTCTCTGTTGTTGCTCTCCTTCATTGTCTGTCTGTTGTTGCTCTCCTTCATTGTCTGTCTGTTGTTGCTCTCCTTCATTGTCTGTCTCTGTTGTTGCTCTCCTTCATTGTCTGTCTCTGTTGTTGCTCTCCTTCATTGTCTGTCTCTGTTGTTGCTCTCCTTCATTGTCTGTCTCTGTTGTTGCTCTCCTTCATTGTCTGTCTCTGTTGTTGCTCTCCTTCATTGTCTGTCTCTCTGTTGTTGCTCTCCTTCATTGTCTGTCTCTGTTGTTGCTCTCCTTCATTGTCTGTGTCTGTTGTTGCTCTCCTTCATTGTCTGTCTGTTGTTGCTCTCCTTCATTGTCTGTCTCTGTTGTTGCTCTCCTTCATTGTCTGTCTCTGTTGTTGCTCTCCTTCATTGTCTGTCTGTTGTTGCTCTCCTTCATTGTCTGTCTCTGTTGTTGCTCTCCTTCATTGTCTGTCTCTGTTGTTGCTCTCCTTCATTGTCTGTCTCTGTTGTTGCTCTCCTTCATTGTCTGTCTCTGTTGTTGCTCTCCTTCATTGTCTGTCTCTGTTGTTGCTCTCCTTCATTGTCTGTCTCTGTTGTTGCTCTCCTTCATTGTCTGTCTGTTGTTGCTCTCCTTCATTGTCTGTCTCTGTTGTTGCTCTCCTTCATTGTCTGTCTCTGTTGTTGCTCTCCTTCATTGTCTGTCTGTTGTTGCTCTCCTTCATTGTCTCTCTGTTGTTGCTCTCCTTCATTGTCTGTCTCTGTTGTTGCTCTCCTTCATTGTCTGTCTCTCTGTTGTTGCTCTCCTTCATTGTCTGTCTCTCTCTTGTTGCTCTCCTTCATTGTCTGTCTCTGTTGTTGCTCTCCTTCATTGTCTGTCTCTGTTGTTGCTCTCCTTCATTGTCTGTCTCTCTGTTGTTGCTCTCCTTCATTGTCTGTCTCTCTCTTGTTGCTCTCCTTCATTGTCTGTCTCTGTTGTTGCTCTCCTTCATTGTCTGTCTCTGTTGTTGCTCTCCTTCACTGTCTGTCTGTTGTTGCTCTCCTTCACTGTCTGTCTGTTGTTGCTCTCCCCTCCTCTGTCTGTCTGTTGTTGCTCTCCTTCACTGTCTGTCTGTTGTTGCTCTCCTTCACTGTCTGTCTGTTGTTGCTCTCCCCTCCTCTGTCTGTCTGTTGTTGTCTGTCTCTGTTGCTCACTTCAGTTGTTGTTTATGGCATCAGAACACTCCTGATCTGCCCATGCTTTAGCCTAAAAAACAACAATAATTTCTAACTGAGATAAATGTTTCAAGTAATCCTGAGATTGAAATAATATCGCACAGCCCTATAAGGACAATTGATTTAAAATTGCCCAAATGCAGCAACAGTGGGTGTTTTCACACACACTGGTCTGAACATTTTCATTTTTCAGCTAGTGCACACGTTTCTTTTCACTCTGATCCAAATGCCAAACCACTGACAGGGCATCATGTTACCATGACGACTGAAAAACACGTGCTCTTAAAGTCTCGCATTTTACTGTCTTCACACCACACCACAGCTCCGATTTCCCAAGTTGAAAAAAAATAAAAGCAGCCCCAGGTCCGACGCTACTAGTACCTAGCCATCGAGCCACCTGACTCATCTCTGTGTGTGCGTGTCACTGACACACAGACTGACGGACGGGCTGACGCTACCCGCACTGATCACTCTGACAGATCGATCTACCACTACTGTTGTAAACGAAAGAAAAACAAAGTCCTGCACTCAGCACCTTACCCATTTTGGCCCTTTTTTGGAACATGGCGCCAATATTTTGGGACAAAGTAGCAGCAGATTTCTTGCGTTTTCTGTCTTTATCTTCTTTTATAGAGGGCTAGTGCGTGACGTCACCGTACCGCGAGATTGTGCTAGGGCGCCATACTGGAAGACCAAGTACATGCATACATACATACTCACAATATAAAACAAAGTACGAGCGAGAGTAAAGTGACACGATGGCTGACAATTCGGGTTACGTGAGTACATTACCAGCTGCAGAAAGGGCACTGTATGTGGAGAAACTGGCTGTGATTGATGGGTTTGACCCATATGATAAGACTCGCGGCAAGGGAGAGTGGGTTTTTTTATTTCATAATTTATTTTTAATTTACTACTTATCTGTTTTTATTTATATATATTTGAATTATTTGGACATGGGGAAAAACTATATTTAAAATCCAAAGAGGGATGGAGGGAGGAAAATTAAAACAAAAGAAAGAAATGAAATATAGAGTAGAGAATATTTGATAAAATTAAGGATGTTTTTATTCAGTAAACATTTAAAAAAATGTTCTACAACACTCTAGCCTAGTGACTTACCAGTAACAAAATAGACTTGAAGTATTCAGATCCGCTCTGCATAAAGCAGCTAAATCCTCTCTCTGTCTCCCGGCAGAAAGCTCCTTGAACACCCTAACACAGCACAAAAGTTTACCATTGTAGGTTTATGATGAACCAAGTGCCTCGTGGGTTCACATACCGCGCGCTGCCGTTATTTCCCCCTAATCACGAGTTTATGGTCTTCCAATATGGCGCAGGGTTTGTTTACTTCCGGTTTCGGGTGACGTCAGTGAAAGGGGTCTAATGGGGGCATTACCGCCACCCACTGGATTGGGGTGTAAAGCAGTCTGAACAAAACGTGTAAACATAAACAGGAGAAATGAACCCGTTTTTCTAACTCGTCCTCACTTAGTCTACTTTTCTTTTTTGATTAGTCTGGATTTGATATTGTAAATTTAAATGTGAATCAATGTATATTCATCGGACATGAACAAATGAATAAATCTTGAGGGGCGTGTGTGTCCGGGGGGGCGGGGTCGCGGGGGGGGGGGGGGGGATCCAACGAACCCTCCGATCCCCCCTGGCTACGGGCCAGAGGTCATTCTAAGTTTTCCCCCTTAAAATGTATTTATTTGTTTTTCACATTGATTTTGATGGTTTCTATATCACATTAATAGGTGGAATAAGATCTGGCATGATTGATCTGACTTTTATTTTGGATGTATTTATTTTTTACATCAAAAACTAACATTGTAACAGGGGTTAAACACATTAAACACATCTCATTTCTACTTCCATTTACATACTGAATAACCAAGGAAAGGGAACTCTGCCCCCCATTTAATACCTGCCTACAATTTGTTTTTGAGAAGCATACTGAGTCATTCAGACAGCAAATAGCTTCAGCAATAATAGCTAATAATTGTAATTCTGTGTGGTTTATAATATGCTTGTATGTCCAGAGCAACTTAGAGAGGATCAGCAATGTTCAAAAGCATCCAACTGAATATTTATTTTGAGAGTATATATTGAACTGCTATGCCCCTTATATTGCTAAAATACACTATAATTTTTGTCAACAAGCAAAACAAATCTTGTTGGGCAGAAATATATTAAATTAGTTCACAGATTATTGTCTGCACATCATTTTACGAGTAGCGCAGGCATCAGGATGAGAGACTGAGGGACTCGGGTTTGTAAAGGAAAGGATTAACTGACTCAGGGAAGGTGGAAGTGTGTAAAGCGCACACAACTGCAATTACAACTTATACACAATTCACAGACAGACTGAAAAAAAAATGCATGATGTGAACAAATCTACATTGTGTGATAATTATATTGTGGGGAAAGTCAAGAGCAAGAGTTGGCTTAGAGATTTCTTTTTCAGGTTCTTTTCTATCTGAATGATTGTATGCATGTACCGCTGCCATTTTATTATTCATACATTTCATCTTTGTAAAAGGCCACTGCCTGAGCTCCCATCCAGCAAAATAACATGCATTTTATGCACATGCATAATTAATTAATTAATTAAAATAATTAAAATTGAGCACTGTGTATTGTGGGGAAAACTGGCCAGAAAAGGTCAGGACCTTTAATTCAGAGTAGTTCACACCAACAACACCTGACACAATGGCTCTGGTAATGTCAGTAAAACATTTTTGAAAAATGTCAATTTGTGAATTTACTGTGATAAATGTGTACTTGTTTAAAGTTGTACCATATTTAAACTGCCTTTATTTTAATTTGCTTTGACTTTTAGCTGTAGATGTTACCACAGCCTTTGTTTGTGTGTGTGTGGTTAACTGATAATAATTTGGTAAAGAGAGTATCTTTGATGAGGTTTTAGAAACTTCCTGTGTAACATTTGTATGTTTTTGTAAAGCCTTTCATTGACTCTGTATTACTGTGGTCCGTCTCTAAGAGCACAGTGATAGAGCGCAGAATCTGAGAGCTTTAGACCTCTGATAGTGAGTTCAGTGGAGTCTCTGGTTGCTTTTGACTCGAATCGAGGATCATCAGGAGTGCTATCATAACCTGTAGTTGACCTTGCGCCTTTATTCAGTAAAAACTGTGGTGCGCTGTTCGGATATTGTTTGTACCAGGAAAGATCAACGTACTCACTGCTTGACTCAAATGAACATTTCAGAGTAACAGTGTCTGTTTCTTTCCTGACAATGGCATCTTCATCTGTCAGCCAAATTTTACCAGCGAAACTGCCTGTTGTAAAGAGAAACATAAAGAAATAAATCTGTGAAGTATTTTTGGAAACAAATCCTAAATAATCATTTCAATAATTGATGCTTAAAAATGGGTATTAAGGAATATAATTAATTATCTGATGAAAGTTAATTACCTGTTGTGACAGTGAGAATCAGTGGGATGTATCTCACTATGTACAGGAAGTTGTATAGTTGAGCCATTTCTGAACACAGCTCTGTGAGGATCCTGTATAATAGTGCTTGCTGTATGTGCTGTACTTTACACATGAGGGAACCCATTTCTAGAAGGCCACACCCAGGAAGTTCTGCTGTTGGAGCATAACTTTGTACAGATCATCACTTCACAGTATCAGTCACAGTGAACTAAATCACCAATACAACACAGAACAATCCCACTGTTGCTGATCAACTCACTGCATCCAACTTCACCTCTTAAACATTGTAGACACTTCACATAATGTAAGATTTACAATAAACAGAGTCCAATTATTTCAGTTTAGTTTTCCACTGTGTGCATTATTGTGGTATAACAGCACAGTATGTTGTGTGTAATTCCTCACCTCATGCTTATGGAATGGGATGTTCAACAAACTCATCAGACTGGTCAGGTCTCCTATATTACAGTGTCATACACTACCGTTCAAAAGTTTGGGGTCACTTTGAAATGTCCTTATTTTTGAAAGAAAAGCACTGTTCTTTTCAATGAAGATCACTTTAAGCTAATCAGAAATACACTCTATACATTGCTAATGTGGTAAATGACTATTCTAGCTGCAAATGTCTGGTTTTTGGTGCAATATCTCCATATAGAGGCCCATTTCCAGCAACTCTCACTCCAGTGTTCTAATGGTACAATGTGTTTGCTCATTGCCTCAGAAGGCTAATGGATGATTAGAAAACCCTTGTACAATCATGTTAGCACAGCTGAAAACAGTTTAGCTCTTTAGAGAAGCTATAAAACTGACCTTCCTTTCAGCAGATTAAGTTTCTGGAGCATCACATTTGTGGGGTCGATTAAATGCTCAAAATGGCCAGAAAAATGTCTTGACTATATTTTCTATTCATTTTACAACTTATGGTGGTAAATAAAAGTGTGACTTTTCATGGAAAACACAAAATTGTCTGGGTGACCCCAAACTTTTGAACGGTAGTGTATATAATCACTGATTATATACACTACTGTTCAAATCACATACAGACCCAGTCTACCATATAAACAATATAAGCAGCCGTTCACCAATGAAAATACATTTCTAGAGATAACAAATAGTGTTAGCTTAAAGTTTAGAGGCATCTATGATCTAATAATGATGCTCTCAATTTTATAAAATTAAACTTTGCCTTAGGATGTAGCACAAGTGAATATTTTTGCCTCGAGCCCCAGGAAAAAGTTGTCAATAATTATTTAGGTTTTCAGTCCAGTGATCAGAATATTTTTAAAGAAATATTGCTGCTGGTTCATTCAAGTTTAATACTTCATTGAAATGTGCTTTGATTTGTTTATTTGAGGGTGGCACGGTGGTGTAGTGGTTAGCGCTGTCGCCTCACAGCAAGAAGGTCCTGGGTTCGAGCCCCGGGACTGGCGAGGGCCTTTCTGTGTGGAGTTTGCATGTTCTCCCCGTGTCCGCGTGGGTTTCCTCTGGGTGCTCCGGTTTCCCCCACAGTCCAAAGACATGCAGGTTAGGTTAACTGGTGACTCTAAATTGACTGTAGGTGTGAGTGTGAATGGTTGTCTGTGTCTATGTGTCAGCCCTGTGATGACCTGGCGACTTGTCCAGGGTGTACCCCGCCTTTCGCCCGTAGTCAGCTGGGATAGGCTCCAGCTTGCCTGTGACCCTGTAGAAGGATAAAGCGGCTAGAGATAATGAGATGAGATGAGATTGCTGCTGGCTCATTCAAGTTTAATACTTCATTGAAATGTGCTTTGATTTGTTTATTTGAGGGTGGCACGGTGGTGTAGTGGTTAGCGCTGTCGCCTCACAGCAAGAAGGTCCTGGGTTCGAGGGCCTTTCTGTGCGCAGTTTGCATGTTCTCCACGTGTCCGTGTGGGTTTCCTCCGGGTCCCCCGGTTTCCCCCAAAGACATGCAGGTTAGGTTAACTGGTGACTCTAAATTGACTGTGAGTGTGAATGGTTGTCTGTGTCTATGTGTCAGCCCTGTGATGACCTGGCGACTTGTCCAGGGTGTACCCCGCCTTTTGCCCGTAGTCAGCTGGGATAGGCTCCAGCTTGCCTGCGACCCTGTAGAAGGATAAAGTGGCTAGAGATAATGAGATGAGATTTGTTTATTTGTATGTTGGTCACATTTGGCTTGTGTTTCTAAACTTATACTTTTGTAATGTCAGGGTTCAAAGCTCACACAGCTGCAGTCACGTGACCGCGCCTTTTGCTATGACTTAGTGTTCCGACTGATTCACAAATCCCAACAAAGGAAGGAGGACAAGGACAGAGACTGAAGATCTTAATTCATTTACTTAAAGAAAATAGAAATATTTACTAAATGAATGAATGGTGTGAGTAAGGCAATTAATCAGTAGTGTTAGACAGTGCAAGCATGTGATGATAGTGGAGTGAAGAGCTGTAACATGAAAGAAAAACCAAATACAAAACAAAGCCATAACAAATAGCCAAACCCAAGCCAGCAGGTGATGAGCTCCAAGCCCCCGCCATTTCCCAAAGGCTCCTCCTTTTAAAGGAGATCCCAGGTGTTTCCGTAATGAGCTCCTCAGCCACAACTCCAAGCATCACAGCGGCAGCGCTGAGAGTCTCCCAGCCTCCAATCCAGTGTCACTAACCTGATCCAGTGTTCAGTGCAGCTCAGGTTTCTCTGCACTGACCGCAAATCTTTCACCTTTTACTAAACATTTCCGGGGAGAGGGATGTTAATGAGCTCAGCTTATTTTTGCAGGCTTTGCTCTGGTAGAGCTGGACATGTTTCATGGTCAAATGTTAGAAATATCGAGCCTTTTGCATGGAACCCCCCCAACACACACACACACACACACACACCAAGCCGATATCTCTCTTCAAAAGGATCCAGCTGTTGGGGGCGGAGTCTAGCTGTGTTTACCTTTCTGGAGTTTAATATTTGGAAGTGGTTTATTTAAAGCTGTTTACTAGAAGACTTTATCGCGTTTTGGTCTTTTGGCTAAGATCAAGTGTAGTATCTGATATGTTCTCTAAGTGAGAATGATATATTAAACAGATTTTTAGAACAGGGAGTTGTCCTTGTTTAGAGACTTAAAAAAACAAACTTTTTCCCTTTAATATGTCAGTTTAACGTTTGTATTTTCTATATAAGAGTAGATGTTTGATAGCAGAGAGCTAAAAGTGGGGTTTGCTTTTTCTGTTCCATGTATCTGTGTGACATTATAGTAGTTCTAGAAAGAGTTATTTTGTTTAAAAAGGAAAGAAAGAAAAACTTTTTTGTTTGGTCTGACTCTTCCCCGTTTTCTGGTTTTCTTCATGTTTAACAAGCAACTGGACTGTTAATCTGCAGTAATTCTTTTTCTTAGTTTTTCATGAGAATTCTTGGAATTCTGGTATGAGGGTTGAGCCAAGCCTTGTCTTTAGTGCACTGGCTATTGAGGAATATGGAATTGTACCATGAGGGTACAAAGATTTCTTTATGATAAAAAAAGACATAACAGCACACCACAACACATTTTAAGCAGACAATTTGTAAAAATGTGATAATTTGATGAGTATTTGTTTTACTCGCAGCACTGTGACACAAGCAGTTTTACATCACCCCACATGGGTTCTTTAGTTTCATTCCACCTCCAAAAAAACAAGACTGTAGGAAATTTGCTGGGATAAAATGCCCCTAGGTGTGAATGAGTGTGCGAAATGGTTTGTACATGGTGCTCTGTGAAGGACTGACATCCCATTCAGGGTTTATTCCCACATTATGCCCAGGAGATTCCAGGACAGGCTCCATAATCACCCCGACCCTGACCAGCATATAATGGTTACCAAAGAATGAATTCTGCCTCCTAATAATGTAACATGTGGCAAAAATATAATCCCTTTATAAATCTTCAGAGAGAAAGAGAGATTCCTGCTAAACATTTCTCAAAATCATCCGCAGAACTGCCTACAATATAAACAAAACTGTGTGAAAGTTTTTGTACAGTGCAGTTGGATTTCCTGTCACTGTGGGCGGCAGAGCGCAGTAGTATAGTGCAGAGTCTGATACAGCAGCAGAGGAGATGAGCAGATCCACTTCTTTCTTCTTTTCATTAACTTTAGCAGACATTCTTGGGGGATGGTTGGAACTTAGAGTTCCACTTTGAACATAAAGAAGGAACTCAGGTTTAGATTTTGGATATTGTCTGTACCAGTGCAGGGTGGGTGATATCTTACTTGTTTCATATTTGCAGGACAGAGTAACATCACCACCTTCATGAACAACTTCATGGGTGAAAAGTGGCTCTATTGAATCTGCCATGGAGTCACCTGTCATAGAAAGGAGAATATAATGGTTTTAACCTTTACATAATCAAGCCAGAACTACATAAGTCAGACCCCTATTCTGCTGTTTTTAACACCACACAGACTAATTAATCACTAATTCAACACTTAATATTTCTGAAGTCACAGAAAAATGTTAACTCACCGAGTGAGAGCCACAGACACATGAATATAACAGTGAACATGACGAATGGTCTCAGCTGAATGAGAATATTCTTTCTGTGCTCTGATATATTAAGATCATAAAGGTTCCTGAAGCTCCGCCCCACAGCATCACATGACAGTGTCACCAATGTTATTGACTGATTGATGATTCTTACTGAATAATCCTGGCTTTACATTCAGCCTCACATATGGAACCTGATTTTAGCACATTGTAAGCAAATGCAAACTGGAAGCAGGAACAGCTAATAGTCAACTATGCAGTGCAAATAATTTAATTTTAAAATCAATTATTATTCAATAATTACATCAGGATTTAAAAAAAAAATCAGGTTTCTGTTAGACAGTTGTGGTGAACCTTTGGCAATGTTGCCACAAATTTGTGGCAAGGTCGTATTTTTACATGCAAATTAATTTTGTGTCAAACCTCTGGTGCACTTGTGGCTAACTTTGTGGAAAACTTAAGGCAAACACTTGATCCCTAATTCTATTTTTTGCCACAGGTTTGCTAGAATGTTTACTGTTTGCAGTAAATTTGCTGGCTGTGAGATGAGTGCTCAGGGACTGTGTACAAAGTGCAACACCGAAAAGATTTATGACAAAGATATTCAACCACTTCACTCTTACACAGTGTAGAATCATCAACATCACTGCACATATCGATTATTATTATTATTATTATTATTATTATTATAGAAAATATTAAATAAACACAATTATATCAAAAACACAAAAAGCAAACAAGTAGAAGGAAAAAAACTAATTTGTATGCTATAAACCAATCACAAGTTTGCTGCAAACATTTTGCATTTATACAAATCGCCACATGTGTGAATGAGTATCTGCATTGTGCCAAGTTATTTCAATGATTTTCCTCAAATAAATATTAATTTCCTCTGATTTTATTCAGGAAAGTTCATATAGTATAATTATGTAGCACAAAAGTGAAACTGTGATTGCACCGGTGCAAGTAGAAATCATCGTGTTCCCAAATAGAATAATATAGATATTTAGGCACTGCCTAAAAGTGGAGCTCCTGATGAGTGTATGAGCAAAATATTTACAAGGACACAAAATCAGCCTGACTAGAATAATAATGTTATAGCATATGAACCATCAAATTGTGCAGTGTAGTGGATTTCATGTCAAGAATTGCTACACTGTCTTGTCACATTGACACCAAAAAAGAGATACACATCACAGTTATGAATACATATTTATTCCTTTCTTTGACACCGCATCCCATGCGCCAGACACCATGACATTATTATGGTGTGACTCTGTTGGGTGCCTGGTGGACAGCAGGGAACCAGTGCTTTCACTTGATATGTCACACAGTTTTCTGGTTAAATCTTTCAGAGTTATTGGTCCGGGAAGTTTGAATTTATGAATATATTTATAAGTTTACCACAGTTCAACTCAAGCATGAAATAGAACTTGATTAAATCATGTTAATGAGCCATATTACCCAGTTTATTCTTCACACACCTCATTCAAGCCCTTGGTTCAAAAATGAGTTTAAAGTTATCGCATTTTCATGTGAAAAGTTTCACGTTTTAACAATATAAATTATCATGTCATAAGGTAAAATGTTTCATGTAATAACATGAAAATATATTGTTATAGGATGAAAAATATATTGTTATAACAATAAATTTTTCAAATTATGATGTGATACTGATTTTTACTCTTTTTTTTCTGGTGTGGCATCAATACGCTTCCATATTTTATACAGTGTCCTTCTTGTGTCAGGAATCTTCAGAACTTTTGCACATGCAAAGAGAAAATAGTCACAATATTTCTGCTATTTGTTTTAGTCATGAGACACTCAAGTCTTGCCCTAGAGGATCTTAAACAATGTTTTGAAACACACATGACTGTCAAAAGCTGCCAGTAAAAACACTTTTGTCTTTGGTTAAACAATCTATTATGTCATTTTACATACCCTAAAATCAAATCCTGTTCAGAATTAGGAATTGTGGGTGAAATTTGTGTTTGTAAAAATCCCTGTTGGGTTTAAGCTCTCCAGTGCTTGAGTTTCACTCCCCTGATGTGATGTATGCCAGGGGTTCTCAACCTTTTCTGCTTTTCTGCCCATTAAAAAAGATCCCCAATTATTTTGGCTCATCTATTCTATTAGAATCTAATAATCTATTGTAAAGTGTATTAATGGGATGCAACAAATGAAGTTTGGCGGGGGATATAGAAACAGGTTCTGTCCATCCATCCGTCTGTCTGGCTGTTCATCCAGTGTTGTTGATGGTATCAAAGGCTCAAAGAGAGAGATTTGAGTGCAACATGTTTTGAAGAAACTGCACCTTCCTCAGCAGCAGTGAGAACTCACAAGCAACAATACATGCACCACTTCCCTCAGGTCCCAATATTTTCAGATCGGAGCCTGAGAGGCTTCAGCTGGCATGCCTTTGCAAAAATAAGTGCTTGAAAAACATTTTGGCGTGGAATGCTTAGAGAGTATTTGGAATCCTACTGCAATAAATAGAATGAGATCAGAATTAAATTCCTAGCATATACAAAATTACAAGCTTGAAATATTCATATTTTTCTATTCCATTCAGATTAAATTTTATTTATGTGTGTATTTATTTATTTTTCAGCTTGTTGTAAATATCTACCACATATTACAACATCAGTAGATATTTTATATTTTTAGATGGAAAATATAAAGTTTTATTTCATGGAATAACATGTGACCTTTGACCTGGATTTTCATGTGGCTGCAATGTAAATTGGCTGTTGACATTGATTGAAAAACTACAAAACTAGAAATTAATACAAACAGCAACAAATGATATGGTGGTGTAGTGGTTAGTGCTGTTGCCTCACAGCAAGAAGATCCAGGTTCAAGCCCTGTGGCTGGGTAGGGCCTTTCTGTGCGAAGTTTGCATGTTCTCTGCATGGGTTTCCTCTGGGTGCTCTGGTTTTCCCCAAAGACATGCAGGTTAGGTTAACTGGTGACTCTAAAGTGAGTGTGAATGGTTGCCTGTGATGACCTGGTGACTTGTTGAGGGTGTATCCCACCTTTTGCCTATAGTCAGCTAGGCTCCAGCTTGCCTGCGGCCCTGTAGAACAGGATAAAGTGGCTAGAGATAATGAGATGAGAACAACGAATGATTAACCATGTAGCCAGCAGTCCAGGGTTCTTTTAATTTGTTTTTGTTTTTTTCCAACAGGTTGATGATTTAAGGTAAAACCTTAAATCATATGCTGCTGGAATTTCATTATATCCTTCAAAGGTTTGGCTTTTTCATGTCTGCACGATCCTGCTCCAAGTTTCAGATGGTTGCATGAGATGTGTGGAGGAAAGCAGGTTCATGTTACTTTTGCTTTCTTTCAGCATTGAGGAGTGTAGTTTGTGTATGTCTCAGCCTCTGACCAAGGACATGTTTATTTTTTTGCCAGGTAGTAATTTGGTGGTGAAAACAATCTTCCAGCTATGTCTTGGGTCCATGGTGTAATGGTTAGCACTCTGGACTTTGACTCCAGTGATCTGAGTTTAAATCTCAGTGGAACCTCTGAAGGCTTCTGAGGTAAAATGTGCAGACTGTCTCAAGTGCAAGCTCCTTTTGGTCAAGCAAGCTGTCACGTCCCAAACCCTCTGTTTCCGTCGACGTGTTAGCCTTCTGAAAATTAGCTCAGTGGTGAGAGCACCGGCCTTATAAATCGAGGGTTGTTAGTTCAATCCTCACTGGGGCCTATAAGGGACACTTTGAAGGTAGAAAGATGATCCACACAAAAGAGGGAATATTGAGGAGGCTGACACCAGAAGGTGAGAAAGTGCTGCTCATGATTTCTCATCACCTGAAGACCACTTTCTGCTGGTGAGGAATGGCCCCAGATGGACAGTTTGAAAATCAATGAGTACAGACTGCAGTTGATCCTGGGAGCTATGTTGTCGGAGGCATTACACCCCTGTTAGGGTCTCCCAAGGCAGACAGGTCCTAGGTGACAGGCCAGACCAAGAGCAGTTCACCAAAGCCCCTTATGGATAATGCTCAATCAAGGACCGTGACGTCGCCCGGTATGGTGCAGCCAGGGCCCCACCCTGGAGCCAGGCCTGGGGTTGGGGCTCGTATGCGAGCGCCTGGTGGCTGGGCCTTTGCCCACGGGGCCCGGCTGGGCTCAGCCTGAAGTGGTGACGTGGGCCCGACCTCCTGTGGGTTCACCACCCACAAAGGTAGCTGTAGGGGGCCGGTGCAGTGTGGATCCGTGACCCGGCCCCAGATAAGTGGAAGAAGATGAGACGAGACAGACTGCAGTTTGCTGCCATGATCTTGCCATTTTATTCACCAACAATCCACAGAGTTAGAAGTTTTTCAGTCATTCTTTGCGAGTGCTTAACCTGGAATAGAACAGAGGTTGTATTCATTCATGTAATTTGCATGTGAGTTTACTATCGGTGAATGAAATGGTGGTCAGGAAAACTGATTTGGCTGCTGGCATTTAAAGAGTTAGTGAAACTGTCTCTGATTCTTGCTTTTTGCAGGCGTATTTGCAGTGATTGCTAGGATGCCAGAAGTTTTAGTACTGGGTGTAAACAAACCACAGCTGCTGGATTCTCAATCCTCCCTGCCCTTCTCTTTCAGCAAACAATAAGTTTTGTTTTTTTATTATTTTTTTATTAAAACAGAGAAAATGCTGTGAGAAGCTACATTCCAACATCCATGGAGGTAAACCTAGGCCACAAATGGACTTCATCACTCCAATCATTTCGAGTAATTTTGCACGGATCATAACCATAAATAAACTCTAACTTCTGCATGTATCTATCCTTTGCTTCTCTCATCCAAGCAATCCAGTAGTAAAGCTTTTTTAGTGATAGCTTTCTTTGAACTGCAGATGTCTGACATCTGCAATATCGCTTGCCTTAAGTATGTAAACAAAGTTCACTTCTCCCCCAGGACAAGGGCAGAAATGGTTGCTAATGTAAGTGTGATGTCAGTGCAAGGGGTCTGTTGCAAATTTTGACAATGTGGCACAAAGTTATAGAAGGGAACTTATTTATAATCTCACTATCTGGTGTGACCCAGATGAGGATGGGTTCTCTTTTGAGTTTGGTTGCTCTCAATGTTTCTTCCTCATGTGAAGTTTTTGGTTGTTTCTCAGAGATGAACCCTTAAAGGAACAGTCCACCGTACTTCCATAATGAAATATGCTCTTATCTGAATTGAGACGAGCTGTACCTCTCCGAGCTTTGCGCGACCTCCCTGTCAGTCAGACGCAGTCAGATGCGCTGTCACTCCTGTTAGCAATGTAGCTAGGCTCAGCATGGCCAATGGTATTTTTTGGGGCTGTAGTTAGATGCGACCAAACTCTTCCGCGTTTTTCCTGTTTACATAGGTTTATATGACCAGTGATATGAAACAAGTTCAGTTACACAAATTGAAAAGTGGCGATTTTCTATGCTATGGAAAGTCCGCACTATAATGACAGGCGTACTAACACCTTCTGCATGCTTCGGCAGCGCATTGATATCTGAGCTCCGTATCAATGCGCTGCTGAAGTGCACAGAAGGTGTTAGTATGCCTGTCATTATAGTGCGGACTTTCCATAGCATAGAAAATCGCTACGTTTCAATTTGTGTAACTGAACTTGTTTCATATCACTGGTCATATAAACCTATGTAAACAGGAAAAACATGGAAGAGTTTGGTCGCATCTAACTACAGCCCCAAAAAATACCATTGGCCATGCTGAGCCTAGCTACATTGCTAACAGGAGTGACAGTGCATCTGACTGCGTCTGACTGACTGGGAGGTCGCGCAAAGCTCGGAGAGGTATGGAGCAGCTCATCTCAATTCAGATAAGAGCATATTTCATTATGGAAGTATGGTGGACTGTTCCTTTAAATGTTGTACAAAAAAAAAACCCCTTCAAGATTGTTTCCCAGCAAAACAAGTCCTAGCCACTGACATAAGCGTTTTTTGGTTCTAGACCAGCAAAGATTTGGTGGCACTCTGGGACCAGTTTTCCTGGCTGAGAGCTGGTTCTTTGGCTGTGGAAACTTCAAGAACTGGCTCAAGATTAGGCACCAGCTTGGAACCAGCCCTCAGTGGAAAAGTGGTGACTTGGTGGACAAGTGGTATTTTAGGATAAGCAGAGGGTCCTCAAGGTTCTGCTTTGGGCTGAATCTATGCTAGATAGGTACATGCTTAAGGCTCCATAGCTCAGTGTTTAGAGTACTGGTTTTGTAAACCAGGAGTGGTGAGTTCAATTCTCACTGTGGCCTTTGACCTACCTTCTGAAGTTAGAGAGTTCTGATCAGAGATGTTGGGACTGGGGAACAGTGGTGCTTGTGAGTTCTCACTGTTTCCTCAAAACAGTCAAGTTTATTTGTATAGTGCTTTTAACAATAAACATTGTCGCAAAGCAGCTTTACAGAATTTGAATGACTTAAAACATGAGCTAATTTTATCCCTAATCTATCCCCAATGAGCAAGCCTGCAGCGACGGTGGCAAGGGAAGACTCCCTCAGATGACATGAGGAAGAAACCTTGAGAGGAACCAGACTCAAAAGCGCAGCTGAAACTCTAAAGGATTCTTATTGTGCTGCACATATTTATAACTTCCTGGTTACACAATTATAATTTTGGACTATGTAGCACTAGGAAACTTGGAAAAAGAAGTCTATGAGATATGCATGGAAAAAGCATGAGGTTGAGAAAATTACTTTTTTTTTAAAGAACCAAAAATACTGGTCAGCTTTTTTTGGTTGGAGTTCTCATCACCTGGTAACCACTGGCTGCTGCTGAGGATGGCCCCACATGAAGAACTTGAAGATCAGTGAGGTCACTCATGGTGCTTATGGTTTGTCTCTTGAGGGCTTGGCTTGTCCAGTGTTTTTGTTAGCTCAGATGAGAAAGTAGCCAGAATGTACAGCCCACAGCCCACTCTATGATTGACACACCGCATTATTTAAAATGTGTGTCAATTTTTTGTGAGGCAAATAATAAACAGACATTAACTGCAGCTAGGAACTAAAGTTGTGAGTGAGGTTACAGCAGTTTCTGTGGGCTGTTTTTGAGGATTGGCACAGGGGCTTCAAAGTTCTGCTGTAGCCCCAATCTTTAGCTGCTGTGAAAGCATAAAGGCTCCATAGCTCAGTGGTAAGATCGCTGGTCTAGTAAACCAGAGGTTGTGAGTTCAATCCTCACTGGGGCCTATAATGGACATTTTGAATGCAGAAAGATGATCCAGCCAAAAGAGGGGACATTGAGAACATTGACACTAGAAGGTGAGCAAGTGCTCAAGATTTCTCATCACCTGAAGACCACTTTCTGCTGGTGATGGTGGCTCCATTTGGACAGTTTGAAGATCAATGAGCTTACTGAAGATCTGAAGGTGTCTTTGGTGTGCAATTTCTGCAAAACACTTTGCATTCAAGTCTCCATCAATGTACAGTTGATAACATCAACAAAAAAGACTTCAAGGGGAACCACGTGATGATGGCTGGTGAGAAGACATGTTTGGACACCATGCAGTCATCTTATCAGAGAAGTTTGCTTTTTATCCATTTGTCTTTAGGTTTAAACTTTTTTTTAATTATTATTATTTTTTAGTTCTAAACAAAAAATACTGAGGTCCAGACCTCAGTGACCTCATAGCTGCAGATGGACATGATTTTAATACAGCCTAATTCCCAATAAAGCTGTTCTCATTTACATTTTTTTTCTGTTTCTGTGATCAGGCAATGGAACAAGTATGAAATAGTGGCTAAAACGTGGCCCAGTAAAACAACATGTTCACCAGCAGTAACATCCAAGCCATTTTCACGCTGCTACTCTGCACTGAGAAAATTCCTATTTTATAACCTCAGTGTCATTGGACAAAATCACCATGCACATAATTTTAAAGAAAACAACTGTGCAGTGATAGTTACGATATTCATCTCATTATCTCTAGCTGCTTTATCCTGTTCTACAGGGTCGCAGGCAAGCTGGAACCTATCCCAGCTGACTACGAGCGAAAGGCGGGGTACACCCTGGACAAGTCACCAGGTCATCACAGGGCTGACACATAGACACAGATGACCATTCACACTCACATTCACACCTATGGTCAATTTAGAGTCACCAGTTAACCTAACCTGCATGTCTTTGGACTGTGGGGGAAACCAGAGCACCCGGAGGAAACCCACATGGACACAGGGAGAACATGCAAACTCCGCACAGAAAGGCCCTCGTCAGCCACGGGGCTCGAACCCAGACCTTCTTGCTGTGAGGCGACAGTGCTAACCACTACACCACTGTCCAGGGTGTACCCGGCCTTTCGCCCGTAGTCAGCTGGGATAGGCTCCAGCTTGCCTGCAACCCTGTAGAACAGGATAAAGTGGCTAGAGATGATGATGATGATGATGAAAATCCCTGACTAAGAAATAATTATTTTTCATAAAATCACCTGTTCCACAATTATTGGCATCCATAACAATTCCTAGAAAATAAATGTAATTGAAGCATTTCTGTCATTTCTACTGTAGTTTATAAAGTTGATCAGATTATCTAGGAACCTTTAATTAGTAATTCATCACATCCTGTTTTCCTGGGGTATAAATATGATGTGACACAGAGGTCTATTTCTCTTATCCACTCTTCAACATAGGAAAGACAAGAGAACACACCATTCAAGTAAGGCAGATGTGTGTCGACCTTCATAAGTCAGGCAATGGCTACAAGAAAATAGCCACTCGCCTACACCGGCCCATATCTACAGTCAGAGGAATCATCAAGAAGTTTAAAACAACTGGAACAGTGGCAAACAAGCCTAGACGAGGATGCAAGTTTATCTTGCCACCACACACAGTGAGGAGGATGGTAAGAGAAGTAAAAAGTTCTCCAAAGCTCACTGTTAGAGGATTGCATCAAAGAGTAGCATCTTGGGGTCACAAAGTCTCCATAACAACCATCAGGTGCTATCTCCATGCCAACAAGCTGTTTGGGAGGCATGCACAGAAAACGCCTTTTCTCACTTACAAGCATAAACGTAAACATCTGGAGTTCACTAAGTGGTACTGGGACTTCAACTGGGACCGTGTGCTTTGGTCAGATGAGACCAAGATAGAGCTTTTTGGCAATACTCTTAATACATTACAAAAGATGAGTATGCAGAAAAGCACCTCATGCCCACTGTGAAGTATGGGGGAGGATCGGTGATGCTGTGGGCCTGTTTCTTTTCCAAAGGCCTTGTTAGCGTGCATGGCATCACAAACTCTTTGAAATACCAAGACATTTCAAATCAAAATCTGGTGGCCTCTGCCCAAAAGCTGAAGATGGGTCATCACTGGGTCTTTCAGCAAGATAATGACCCTAAACATGTGGCCAAATCTACACAAAAATGGCTCACCAGACACAAAATCAAGCTCCTCCCATGGCCATCTCAGTCCCCAGATCTCAACCCAATTGAAAACCTGTGGGGTGAGCTGAAGAGGAGAGTGCATAGGAGAGGACCCAGGACTCTGGATGATTTAGAGAGATTGTGCAAAGAGGAATGGTCGAATATCCCTCTCCCATCTTGTGAAATGTTATAGGAGAATATTAAGTGCTGTCTTGTTGGCAAAAGGGAGTTGTACAAAGTATTAACATCAGGGGTGCCAATAACTGTGGCACACATGATTTCATGTAAAATAATTATTTCTTAATGTGGGATTTTTCCCACTGAATAAATGCACTTGAATTAAAGGTTGGAGTTTTCTCTTTTTTTGGCATTGTTGTCCTATATTATTTATAAAAAAATGAATTTATTAGAAGCCTAAGAACATATCTTAATGAGGGGTACCAATAATTGTGGAGGGTGCTGTACAATTAAATTCAATTTTGCCTGTAAAATGCTTTTAACCATGGACATCATCACAAAGCAGCTTTACAGAAATATATAAATTCCGGATATAAATGTTACATATATAGAATTTATCCTGAAGGATGAAGCCAGAAGGTGATGGTGGCAAGACGGGGTCACTGGGATCTCAGGAGTCGCATGTGTAGCGAGAGAGGGAGGGAGGGAGGGGGTTGGGCAGATGGAAAGAGAAACTAAATACACACAATTTCAAACTGAAAGTCTGCAATGTAATCTCACAGCCAATTCAAAATAATTTTGGTTGTTTATTTTATAACAGACATTTTCTGGAGTATTTCATTAAAGTGAGAGAAAAAAAAACAGCTGCTGGTCTTCGTAATACCAGTAGATTCAGGCACTGCCTAAAAGCGGAGCTCCCATCTGTTTCTGGGTTGTAGAATTTTCTTATATCATAGACAGCCTCTTTTGTTTTATATCAAAAATTGCCAAAAAAAATAAGGCAAGGCAAGTTTATTTGTATAGCGCATTTCATACACACAGGCAATTCAATGTGCTTCACAAAATTAAAAGCATAAGAACAGTAACAAAGAATTAAAGTAAAAGTGAAATCATTAAAATCCAAAATTAAAAAGAAATTAAAATAAAGAATTAAAGTAAAATCATTAAAATCAAAATTAAAAGAAATTATGTTAAAGGAAATTAATTACACTTTAGGTAAAAATTAATCAAGTGAAAGCATCTGAAAACAGCTTTGTCTTGAGCCTGGATTTAAAACTAACAACAGTAGGAGCATTTTTGATATCATCTGGAAGTTGGTTCCAAAGCTTAGCAGCATAGCAACTAAAGGCTGCTTCACCACACTTTATTTTGACAGCTGGTATTACTAGCAAGTTTTTCTCCTGTGATCTTAGATACCTAGTTGGTGCATATAATTGAAACATATCCAGTAGGTAGCTGGGTCCCATCCCATTTAATGTTTTAAATAGAGGAAGTAATGCCTTAAAGTCAATTCTATAGCTCACTGGGAGCCAGTGCAGAGACCTTAGGATTGGAGTGATATGGACTACCCTTTTTGTTCTTGTAAGAACCCTTGCTGCTGCATTTTGGATTAGTTGAAGCTCTTTGATGGTCTTTTTTGGAAGACCTGTGAAAAGGCTATTGCAGTAATCAACCCTACTGGAGATGAAAGCATGAATAAGTTTTTCTAGATCATGCTTTGACATGAGACCCCTGAGTTTAGAAATGTTTTTTAGGTGATAGAATGCAGACTTTTTTACCACTTTCATATAACTGTTGAAGTTAAGTTCACTGTCAATAAGGACACCAAGGTTTTTGACAGTATCCTTTGCTTTAAGCCCCTTAGTTTCAAGAACAGTGGCAATCCTAAGCCTTTCCTCCTTTTTGCCAAATATAATTACTTCAGTTTTATCTGTGTTCAGCTGAAGAAAATTGTGAGACATCCATTTGTTAATTTGGTCAATGCATCTATGAAGAGACTCAAGAGGGGCATAGTCATTAGGTGACATAGCTAAGTAAAGCTGAGTGTCATCTGCATAGCTATGGAAGTTTATTGAGTTATTCTTAATAATTTGTCCAAGTGGGAGCATATAAAGATTGAATAGTAATGGTCCCAGGATTGAGCCCTGGGGAACCTCACAGTTCAAGGACACGGGTGATGAACTGTGGCCTCCAATGGCCACATAAAAAAAAATCTTTGTTGTAGGTAAGATTTTAACCAGTTGATTACTATACCAGTAAATCCAACCCAATGCTCCAGTCGATGTAACAGTATGAAATGATCTACCATGTCAAATGCAGCACTTAAGTCTAAAAGCACCAAGACTGATGTTTTACCAGCATCAGAATTAAGACGTAGGTCATTCATGACTTTAGTAAGAGCTGTTTCAGTGCTATGATTGGCATGAAAACCTGACTGAAACTTATCAAAACATCCGTTTGATGTCAGGAAGGCAGTTAATTGATTAAAACCAATTTTTTCAATTATTTTACCAACGAATGACAAATTGGATATGGGCCTGTAGTTGTTGAGTACTGAGACATCCAGGTTATTCTTTTTCAGTAGGGGTTTTACAACCGCTTTTTTCAGAGATGAGGGAAACATGCCAGTTCATAAGGAGGTGTTGATAATCTGAAGTACCTCATCTGATATTAGGTGAAGAACAGATTTGAAAAAGACTGTAGGTAAAATGTCCAGTTCAGATGTGGAGGAGCTGAGACTTTGTACTGTTTTTCTCAGAGTCTCAACATCAATTAAACTAAATGTTGACATTGTATTACGACCCCCTCTCTTGTTATCCAATGGTTCCAGATTTTGAAGTGTTTGCACCTGTGTGGCTATATTCATACGTATTTTATCAATCTTTCCTTTGAAAAAAGATGCAAAGTCGTTGCATGTATTAACTGAGAGAAATTCAGAAGGCAATTGTCTTGATGGGTTTGTTAGCTTTTCAACTGTAGAAAATAGCACATGGGCATTGTTGATATTCCTATTAATAATGTCAGCAAAAAAAGACTGTCTTGCTTTAGAAATTTCTAAGTTGTATTTACATAACATCCCTTTGTAGATTTGATAATGAATCTGGAGTTTAGATTTACACCATTTTCTTTCAGACTTTCTACATTCCCTCTTTAACATTTTAACTGCTGGATTTAATTTCCAGGGTGCTTTTCCTTTGTCTATGACTCTTTTGGTTTTTAAAGGAGCAATAGCATCCATAATATGATTCATTCTTGAATTAAAAATTTCCATTAGATCATCTGCACAATCTAAAGATTGACATGGGAGTTCTGAGAGTGCCTGCTCAAAAACAGCTGCTGTGCCATTGGTAATTACCCTGTGTGGATACATAAAGAAACCCATCAAGTTGTTTTCTGATGGTTTCGGTCCTGTGTGCCTGCCACCATACCAATGCTAGTAATTACCAGTCATACACACGGGGCGGTTCTAGCCATTTTGGGGCCCTAGGCGAAATACAGACATGGGGCCCTCAAAAGTCAGTCTTGAAACACACATACAGAATAATGGTCATCCCTACTTGGCACATGCCATATCTCCTTGCTGTAAATTCAGAAAAAAAGATAGCAAACTGCCACTAACAGTGTGCCCCAAATAAGCTCCACAGTGAAACAGGTTTGAGATTACTCCAGCATTTGCCAAAATTCTGACAGTGTTTATTGCTCAGATAAAACCAGAAAGAGAGAGCGACAAGGCAACCAACAGAAGAAGAGACAGTAGACAGAGAGAGAGACAATTTTTAGAGTCAATCTCCATATTTTAATAAAACAAGGATACCTGAAATCCAATTATTATTTTTACTCCACAGATACATATTACCAGATATAAAATGATCTTATTCTTATCAGAAGTAGAACACAAATGGATCCATATTACCAGATACACATTACCAGAGATACAAAATGTTCTTACTGTTATCAGAACTACAACACAAATGAATATTACTCTATCGAAACCTCTACATTTCAATGGGATAAGACTGATGCCAAGATAAATGTACGAGAGAGAGAGAGAGAGAGAGAGAGAGAGAGAGTTTGTGTGTGTGAGAGAGTGTGAGTGAGGCAGGGAGTGAGGGAGGGAGGGAGTGAGAGAGTTTGTGTGTGTGAGAGAGTGTGAGTGAGGCAGGGAGTGAGAGAGCCATTTAGTGACAGGCAATACAGTGGTTGAGAGACAGATACGGAGGGATTGTGAGTTTGTAAAGGATGCAGCCAGTACATTATTGAAATGTCCTTAATCTTCAAAATTCCATTGTTCTGGCTTTGATCTGTTTGACCTGTTGCCCTCAGGGAGGCGCTACAGGTGCATCAGGACAAAGACAAATCGATTAAAAAACAGCTTCTTTCCAAAAGCCATAACCGCCCTGAACTCGGATATGCTCTGACATTATAGTTTATTTACTTTACTATTTTACTATTTACTAATTTATAATGTGCAGTACTTTATAAGGTGACTCTCTCTGTGCAATACCTCACTCCATAATGTGAAATGCAACACATACACCTCAGGACTGTGCACCTTACACACAGCACATACACCTCAGGACTGTGCACCTTACACACAGCACATACACCTCAGGACTGTGCACCTTACACACAACACATACACCTCAGGACTGTGCACCTTACACACAGCACACACACCTCAGGACTGTGCACCTTACACACAGCACACTCACCTCAGGACTGTGCACCTTACCCACAGCACATACACCTCAGGACTGTGCACCTTACACACAACACATACACCTCAGGACTGTGCACCTTACACACAGCACATACACCTCAGGACTGTATACCTTACACACAACACATACACCTCAGGAGTGTGCACCTTACACACAACACATACACCTCAGGACTGTGCACCTTACACACAGCACACACACCTCAGGACTGTGCACCTTACACACAGCACACTCACCTCAGGACTGTGCACCTTACCCACAGCACATACACCTCAGGACTGTACACCTTACACACAGCACACTCACCTCAGGACTGTGCACCTTACACACAACACATACACCTCAGGACTGTGCACCTTACACACAGCGCACACACACCTCAGGACTGTGCACCTTACACACAGCACACACACCTCAGGACTGTGCACCTTACACACAGCACACACACCTCAAGTCTGTGCACCTTACACACAACACATACACCTCAGGACTGTGCACCTTACACACAGCACACACACCTCAAGTCTGTGCACCTTACACACAACACATACACCTCAGGACTGTGCACCTTACACACAGCACACAGACCTCAGGACTGTGCACCTTACACACAGCACACACACCTCAGGACTGTGCACCTTACACACAGCACACACACCTCAGGACTGTGCACCTTACACACAGCACACACACCTCAGGACTGTGCACCTTACACACAGCACACACACCTCAGGACTGTGCACCTTACACATAACACACACACCTCAAGTCTGTGCACCTTACACACAACACATACACCCCAGGACTGTGCACCTTACACACAGCACACACACCTCAGGACTGTGCACCTTACACACAACACACGCACCTCAGGACTGTGCACCTTACACACAACCCATACACCTCAGGACTGTGCACCTTACACACAACACACACACCTCAGGACTGTGCACCTTACACACAACACACGCACCTCAGGACTGTGCACCTTACACACAACCCATACACCTCAGGACTGTGCACCTTACACACAACACATACACCTCAGGACTGTGCACCTTACCTTACCTTGCAATACTTCATAATGTGTAATATTTTATCTTATAATGTGACTGTCTCTGTGCAATACTTTATATGTGCAATACCTCACTCCATAATATGTAACACAACACCAGACTGTGCACCTTACACACAACACATACACCTCAGGACTGTGCACCTTACCTTACCTTGCAATACTTCATAATATGTAATATTTTATCTTATAATGTGACTGTCTCTGTGCAATACTTTATATGTGCAATACCTCACTCCATAATATGTAACACAACACCAGACTGTGCACCTTACACCCCCTCCCTTTTATTTTATTTATTTTTTATTTTTATTTATTTAATTAATTATTTTTTTTTTCTTTTTCCCTCTTCCCCTCTCTCTCTCTCTCCTCACTGTTTGCACTGTTATTGGAGATGCTTTAATCTCATTGTACATGTGTATAGTGACAATAAAGGCATTCTATCTATCTTCTATTCCATAATGGAGTGTAGGTGTGTGTGTGTGTGTGTGTGTGTGTGTGTGTGTGTGTGTGAGAGAGAGAGAGAGAGAGCGAGGGGGGTAGAGAAAGAGAGAGATATGAGTTTTTAAAGGTTGCAGCCAGTACATTACTGAAAAGTCCTTAATCTCCAAATGTCCATTGTTCATCATAATCATATGAGAAAGAAAGTCCTACTTGAAAGTCTACCTCCTCCACAAAAACACATTCCTCAACAGAGTCAACAGCAGAGGTTGAGGCTGTAGCAGACTCAGGCGATTTGAAAAAGGTAGTTAGTTTCAGAAGTGCAGCTGCATTCTTTTTGCTTTGTGCCCTTTTTTTCCGTTTAGCGCAAACACTGTCATAACTGCGCTTCATCTTGTTTACGGTTCCCGCTGCTTTGGTTTGAATTTCCGTCGCGCACCTGTCTACGTCGTCAGATCATGGACTAGTCCAATGTAAAACAACCGGGGGGTGCTGAGACAAATACTATATATACATGAATTCGATATTCTGATGCTATTTTGGTGTGTTTTTCCATTTATATCGTTGACTACTTAATATCAGAGACAAATTAAGATTACATATATATATTGTTTGGTGTTTACCGTGACGGGGCTGACCGTTAGGGGCCCCCAAATTTGGGGGGCCCTAGGCAACCGCCTTGGTTTGCCTAATGGTAAGTCCGCCCCTGCATACACACTGCCTAGTAGCCCTTCCATCCATTATCTGTGACAGATGCTCACACAATTGGTTGAGAATGAGGGAAATGCAGCAACCATGCTGCTTTCCCAGGTTCTCAACTTTTCCTGTCTGACCTCTGCCACACACACACGCGCGCACACACACAGCAGGCAGTATTACACACACACACACACACACACACACAAAGTTGAGAACCTGGGAAAGCAGCATGGTTGCTGCATTTCCCAGGTTCTCAACTTTTCCTGTCTGACCTCTGACACACACACACACACACACACACACACACACACACACACACACACACACACACTGCAGTATTACACACACACACACACACACTGCAGTATTACACACACACACACACACACACACACACTGCAGTATTACACACACACACACACACACACACACACACACACACACACACACACACACACACACACAGCATGCAGTATTACACACACCCACCCACACACACACACACACACTGCAGTATTACACACACACACACACACACACACACACAGCATGCAGTATTACACACACCCACACACATACACACACAGAGCATGCAGTATTACACACACACACACACACACACACATACTCACACACACACACCATGCAGTATTACACACACAGAGACACACACACGAACACACACACAGACAGATGCTCACACAATTGGTTGAGAATGAGGGAAATGCAGCAACCATGCTGCTTTCCCAGGTTCTCATCTTTTCCTGTCTGACCTCTGCCACACACACACACACACACGCACACGCACACTTAGACAAAACTTTATTTATCCCCGAAGGGCAATTAGAAGGGCGAAGAGCGGTACATTACAAGAGCAAAAAAAAGGTGTATTATGTACAATATACAATGGCAGGACTGTTGCCAGTAACAAAGTAAAAGAAAAAATAAATGAATTAATTAAATAAAGGCAGCAGATAAAATATGACAAATAAATAAAATGACATGAGGATAAAATTAAAATGACAATATGATTAGAGTGGCATTGTAGTTAAAGTGCCAAGGTGATATTGTAATATTGCACATCAGGACAGCAGGTAGTCCTCTCTTTCTCAGTCCTCTCTCTCTCTCTCTCTCTCTTTGATGACGGTTAGGTCCTGACTTATTAATTTATGAGGCATAACCCTAACCCCGGGTCTGGGACATGAATTTTCTCAAAACATTTTTTTAAACCTTCATCACACTCACACACAGCAGCAGCAGCAGCAGCAGCAGCACAGAGGAGCATTCGGCCCATTAGGGAGGAAGGGGGCCAAAGATCATGTAGACGTAAATAGGTCGTTAAGTGGCATAACCCTTTTCAACCGTGTTCTCTCTTTTTAAATGTAAATATGGCTGAACATTCACAGGACAGATCACTCTCAACTCTCAGCACCAAAGCCTCTGTCCCCACTTACATCAGTGGTGTACAGCGTGCTGGGGTCAGATACAAGCATCACTGGTATTGAGGGTGCTGCTTGACCCAGCAATGCAGTTATTTTTACAGATAGAGGCGTAAGCATTGTGCAATAATCAGACACTGAAATGTATGCATAGTGATATTTAATGAAAGAGTAAACAACACCCAGCTCTCAAAAATGTGCTCACAAAGTTATCCTAATAAAAATATCTCCTCCCTAGGACACAGGAGGATCAACACCCAGCAGATCCTCCTCTTCCTCTCCCACGTCCTCGTCTCCCACGTCCTCCTCCATCTCCTCCATGCACTCTTCCTCTTCCAGCTGCAGCGTCTCCCTCAAGTGGGCCTCTGTCTCCTCCTGCCACCCCTCTCCTTCCTGCTGCAGGTGCCAGTTCTTCACCTCTGGTGGAAAAAAAAATGAAGATGGAAATACCCATGCTTAGAAGGCAAAAGAAGGTTTGAAGGAAAAAGAGAGGCTCTTGAAATTAAAGAGCGATTATTACACGTTGCTAATAGACAAAATGAAAAAATGACACCCAATAAATGAGCCAGGATGAAATGTTTTGCTGTCTTATTTTTTTTCTTACCAGTGTGTATTCACAAAGTGATCCCTGTATGCCAGGGATCACTTTGTTCCATTTCATCCAAGCTTATCACTTATCAGTCTTTAAGTCATGATATGGAATTGTATGAATTGTAAATAGCCTTCATACTGTACGGTCATGACAACCTTACCTGTTATAACTTAACTGTGGTCCCAGCTGTGGGTTGAGGTAAGGAGTCAGTAGCCACCTTTGGCATGTCAAAAAATGGAATTAAAAGTTAAATCTATCCCAAAGCCTCCAAAGTTGTTATATGAATATTGGCCAGTATACTACTCAGTGGGTCCAAGGGTCCAGGGATTGGGTTGCTTTCAGCAAAGCTTTGGCCTAAGCTGTGACTGTCTCTCTTGGCAGAGAACACCGGACTTATGGTTAGTTCCCTGTAATCTAATGTCTTTTCATTTTTTCTGCATTTCCTGCTAAGAACCTAAGAACCCTTTATTTGTCACATGCCCATTTCAAGCACAGTGAAATTCATCCTCTGCATTTAACCCATCTGAAGCAGTGAACACACTCAGAGCAGCAGGTACTCCTCTCTTTCTCAGTCCTCTCTCTCTCTCTTTGATTAATTCCTGACTTATTAATGTATGAGGCATAACCCTAACCCCAGGTCTGGGACATGACTTTTCTCAAAACATTTTTTGAAGCATTCATCACACTCACACACACACACACAGCTGCACAGAGGAGCATTCGATGTAAAGAGATGTAAATAGGTCGTTGAGTGGCATAACCATTTCAAACGTGTCCTCTCTTTTTAAATGTAAATCTGGCTGAACATTCACAAGGACAGATCACTCTCAACTCTCAGCACCAAAGCCTACACATCAGTGGTGTACAGCCTGCTGGGGTCAGATACAAGGCATTACTGGCATTGCTGCTTGACCCAGCAATGCAGTAATTTTTACAGATAGAGGCGTAAGCATTGTGCAATAATCAGACACTGAAATGTATGCATCGTGATATTTAATGAAAGAGTAAACTACACCCAGCTCTCAAAAATGTGCTCACAAAGTTATGCTAATAAAAATATCTCCTCCCTAGGTCACAGGAGGATCAACATGCAGCAGATCCTCCTCTTCCTCTCCCATGTCCTCCTCTCCCATGTCCTCTTCTCCCATGTCCTCCTCCATCTCCTCCATGCACTCTTCCTCTTCCAGCTGCAGCATCTCCCTCAAGTGGTCCTCTGTCTCCTCCTGCCACCCCTCTCCTTCCTGCTGCAGGTGCCAGTTCTTCACCCCTGGTGGAAAAAAATGAAGATGGAAATACACATGCTTAGAAGGCAAAAGAATGTTTTGAAGGAAAAAGAGAGGCTCTTGAAATTAAAGAGCGACTATTACACGTTGCTAATAGACAAAATGAAAAAATGACACCCAATAAATGAGCCAGGATGAAATGTTTTGCTGTCTTATTTTTTTCTTACCAGTTTCTTACCCTGTATGCCAGGGATCACTTTGTTCCACTTCATCCAAGCTTATCACTTATCAGTCTTTAAGTCATGATATGGAATTGTATGAATTGTAAATAGCCTTCATACTGTACGGTCATGACAACCTTACCTGTTATAACTTAACTGTGGTCCCGGCTGTGGGTTGAGGTAAGGAGTCAGTAGCCACCTTTGGTATGTCAAAAAATGGAATTAAAAGTTCAATCTATCCCAAAGCCTCCAAACTTGTTATATGAATATTGGCCAGTATACCGGTACTACTCAGTGGGTCCAAGGGTCCACAATAATTAATTAATAAGTCAGGACTTAATCAAAGAGAGAGCTCTTTGATTAAGTCCTGACTTATTAATGTATGAGGCATGACCCTAACCCCAGGTCTGGGACATGACTTTTCTCAAAACATTTTTTTAAGCATTCATCACACCATGGGTGCAGATAGAGGGGGGGACGGGGGGATTCGTCCCACCCAGATTTAAATTCACCTCGTTCGGTCCCCCCCACTTATAGGGAGGAAAAAACGTCTATGCTGTCTTTCTTTGCATAAGGCAAACCTCACGGAAAAATCAAAAGACTAATTACCATTCGGTTTATTGAGCTGCACAGCAGTACAGACATAGTTGCAACTGCGCAGCCTGCACAGGTTGCGAGCTCGAGCTTGGTTGCTATGGTTACCCACAACAAGTTTGACAGGCATATCGGGGACAGCTCCTCCTAGTTCAGGACCCCAACACGGCATGATGAAGGGTGCCAAAAGGCAGAAAATGATTGCATCATTTTTTTTCAAAACAAAAAATGACTGTAAGTAAACTGTGCCTTACTTTATCATATCACCTTGCAATTTTTTGATAGTCTGTTCAAAGTAATGTCGTAGTGAAAGTAAAATCGTACGGAGTAGAGATGCCTTTCTGGTAGCCTCCTTCTTCCGGTGGTAGCCTGTAGATACAGTGCTCAGAAGGCAGTTTTAATGCTTAATCTGGCGTTCCCTGCCATAATTTCAGCGAGCATATTGTTTCATAAGGAAACTTTGCGAAGAGTTGTTGACTGACTGCCGCTGACGCAACACACAGGCATAGTTAGAAAGTCAGGATGCACTGGTTTACACTTTACACACACACACGTAGCCCAGCCTCTCGCTATGTTTAACAGTTGGAACTTAGCGGTTTTAAAACTAGTTTTGCAGTTTTGCAATTGTTGTGCGTGATGATAATGTGTAAACTTTGGATTTCCATAGGCTATGTTAAAATGTTATCATTGTCCTGGCCTGCAGGTAGTTCCTGGTGATGGCAGTGAGGGAGGTGAAATAACATGTATACACACTACCATTCAAAAGTTTGGGGTCACCCAGACAATTTTGTGTTTTCCATGAAAAGTCACACTTTTATTTACCACCATAAGTTGTAAAATGAATAGAAAATATAGTCAAGACATTTTTCTGGCCATTTTGAGCATTTAATCGACCCCACAAATGTGAAGCTCCAGAAACTCAATCTGCTCAAAGGAAGGTCAGTTTTATAGCTTCTCTAAAGAGCTAAACTGTTTTCAGCTGTGCTAACATGATTGTACAAGGGTTTTCTAATCATCCATTAGCCTTCTGAGGCAATGAGCAAACACATTGTACCATTAGAACACTGGAGTGATAGTTGCTGGAAATGGGCCTCTATACACCTATGTAGATATGGAGCACTTGCATGTGACATCACAGCCGATCCAGATTGTGACAGACGCCATCTTGTCGGTCAAACGCCATATTCCGCCTTCTACTTCTACTTCTGCTTTTACTTCTACCTTTTCTTCTGGAAAAACCTACTATATACAATTCTACTACAACAGCTGCAGCTACAAGCTCTCCCTACCTGTGCACATTTTTTATGTTTTTTGTGTGTATTTTTGCGTGTTGTTCGTCTGTACCGGACTTCAATATCCACTACAACCGTATGGACTTACTGGACATTGGTTTCCAGCAGAAAATGACGGTTTGTAGTGATTTCCATCGCATGCACAACATTCCAGACAAGAAAAAAAAAAAAAATTCCGGACGAGATAGCGAGACCAGCGGGGTCTCCATGGATTGTTATTGGAAGCAAAGCGAAGGAGGCGGCACCGGGAGCGGAAGCAAAAGCGAGGCTACAGGCAGAGCCGGCCTGTTGACTAAGCTCAGAAAACAGCCACTCAAACCTCCACTGCCAAGCCTCTACCTCTCCAACGCCAGATCCATGTAAACAAGACGGACGATTTGGAATTACAGCTGGAATTACCTTATTCTATTCTATAATCGGCTGGTCAGTGCTATACTCAATACTTAAGTGAATTACCCGTTCAATGAGGATTCTTGTTTACAAGATGCCACATCTGAGTCGCTGACAAATCCTGAATTTCTGTAAAGATAACTGTCCAGAGATTTATAGGCACGCAGTGCTTCACCACTGAACAGCGAGGGAAAGTTGATGAGGTAATTATACACGTCCCGGTATTCCTCTGGCAGTTCAAAATCCGGTCATGAAAACTCTGTCCGGTAAGCCATAAGGGTCACAACTCTGTAGATCGTTTATTTTAGACATATATCTAGTTATCTGTTCATTAGAAAAATGAGCCGTGTAGTCCGTCGGTTGAAATTGATCCATTCTGTACACGAGTGCAGCAGTATTCAGCTGTGTTTTTGACCAACAAGATGGCGGTTGTGTACTTTCCGGTCACGTGACTGCAAGATCTCTATTGCACCAAAAACCAGACATTTGCAACTAGAATAGTCATTTACCACCTTAGCAATGTATAGAGTGTATTTCTGATTAGTTTAAAGTGATCTTCATTGAAAAGAACAGTGCTTTTCTTTCAAAAATAAGGACATTTCAAAGTGCCCCCAAACTTTTGAACGGTAGTGTGTGTATATATATATATATATATATATATATATATATATATATATATATATATATATACACACACACACAAAATTGAATCATTTGCTGACAGCTCAGTCCCCCCCAGTTCAAAAATCCTATCTGCGCCCTTGCATCACACTCACACACACACAAACACAGCTGCACAGAGGAGCATTCGATGTAAAGAGATGTAAATAGGTCGTTGAGTGGCATAACCTTTTCAAATGTGTTCTCTCTTTTTAAATGTAAATCTGGCTGAACATTCACAAGGACAGATCACTCTCAACACCAAAGCCTACACATCAGTGGTGTACAGCCTGCTGTTGTGTCCAACACCACCCAGTGGCCACTGTAGAGATTACACTCTAATACATCACATCACAGAAATAAGGACACAGTGACTTCATACATCTCATCTCATTATCTCTAGCTGCTTTATCCTTCTACAGGGTCGCAGGCAAGCTGGAGCCTATCCCAGCCAACTATGGGCAAAAGGCGGGGTACACCCTGGACAAGTCGCCAGGTCACCACAGGGCCGACACATAGACACAGACAACCATTCACACCTACGGTCAATTTAGAGTCACCAGTTAACCTAACCTGCATGTCTTTGGACTGTGGGGGAAACCGGAGCACCCGGAGGAAACCCATGCGGACAGTATGCAAACTTCGCACAGAAAGGCCCTCGCCAGCCACAGGGCTCGAACCCGGACCTTCTTGCTGTGAGGCGACAGCGCTAACCACTACACCACCGTGCCGCCCCGACTTCATACATATTTGTCATTTTTTCAGCCTGATGCCCATGGTAAAACTGAGCAGTGGGACTTGGCCATTTTTTTCTGAACTGTGGGACTTTTTTTTTTTATTTAAGGTTAACCCTAACCCTAGTTCCCTTTGTGGACTTAGAAATAATAAAGTTTTAAAAGTTTAAAACTTTGTGTGTGTGTGTGTGTGTGTGTGTGTGTGTGTGTGTGTGTGTGTGAGTGAGAGAGAGTGAAAAAGATATTTATGGTCATTTATTGTGTCATGCACCACCCAGTGGCCACTGTAGAGATTACACTCTAATACATTACATCACAGAAATAAAGACAAAGTGACATATATATTTGTCATTTTTCAGCCTGATGCCCATGGTAAAACTGAACAGTGGGACTTTGTCATTTTTCCGCCTGATGCCAATGGTAAAACTGGGCATCAGCCTGATGCCCATGGTAAAACTGAGCACTGGCACTTTGTCATTTTTCCGCCTGATGCCCATGGTAAAACTGGGCATCAGCCTGATGCCCATGGTAAGACTAAGCACTGGCACTTTGCCATTCTTTCGACTGATGCCCATGGGATTCAAACATGTGGCCTTTTGGTATAAATTTTGTGATGCATGTAGCTCTGATGAGTTTTTGAAATCGGTGGTGGTGGGGTCTGGGTGTGTCGGAACAGAATCATGGGGAATTAAATAAGAGCCACACCTTCTGAGTTGTTAAAAAAAATTACGACTGAGATCTCTCACTATGATAATATTGAGGTATCGTGAGGATTCGAGACCCTGCCTGGGCTTGGATCTCCCTTCCTGATTTTTCCGAACAGAATAATCACTGAATGAATGGATGTGTGTAAGAGTTAGAGAATGTGTATTACACTTCAGAAGAGACGAGTATCGCTTGTTTTTATAGTGTTTTAAACAACAGACAATCACAAAGCACTGTTTCAAAATAAAACAAACAGCCATGAACATTCTCTTTTTTTAATTCATATTATTTTATGCCTTCAAGATACATAGCCACGTGTATTGGAGACACATTAAAATGTCAATATGTTTTCCATTGCATTATTATTTCTGCCAATACAGAAATGCAGTGTTTGAGTCTACAGCACTATGTGAACACTTTCTTTGCTGTGCAAGAGGTTTTTGTACAATGTTAGCAAGTTTCCTGTCGCTGTGGGCCTCAGAGCGCAGTAGTACACTGCAGAGTCTGATACTGCAGCAGAGGAAATCTGCAGATCCTCAGGCTTTTTATCAGCGTTTGCAGATTGCTGTCCAGATGAATAGACAGAGACACGAAACTCTGGTCTGGATTTGGGATACTGGCGATACCAGTGTATGTAACTACCTGTAGTTGCCTTTAAATTGCAAGACAGAACAACATCATTTCCTTCCAAGACATGCTTTTCTGATATACGCTGCTCAGTCATTTGCAGTAATGTGCTCCCTGGGGAAAAAAAGAGAAAAGAAATGAAATAAATAAATGAATGAAATATGAAAACATATTATGACTAAAATTAAGATGAACATACCCAGAAGACGCATGAGTAGAAAGAGTTGAAAGAGCAGCATGATGGAGATGATAAGTTGCTGAAAGATGAAGGTGAATAAGTGCAGTTTACTGTCGTAGCCTGTGGAGCTCCACCCTTTCTGTAGCTGACACTGCTGATCAGAATATGTGTCACCAGGGGGTATAGTGACACCAGGGGGTATAGTGTAGTGACACCAGGGGGTATAGTGTCACCAGGGGGTATAGTGACACCAGGGGGTATAGTGTCACCAGGGGGTATAGTGACACCAGGGGTTTTTATTTATAATGACTGCACCACACAACCAATATCAACAACATTACAGTCTTACAGCCCTTATAACATGTAATAATAATAATAATAATAATAATAAGTTTTAGCTTCTTTTACTTCCTCGATCTAGGATATTCCAGTGTGCTTAAACAAGATTTCATTATTGTGCTCCAAACTCAATAACAGTTTAACAGGAAATGTGATGGTCTTTTTTTTCTTTAACAAATCTATTCTAGGAGCGGCACGGTGGTGTAGTGGTTATCACTGTTGCCTCACAGCAAGAAGGTCCAGGTTCGAGCCCTGTGGCTGGCAAGGGCCTTTCTGTGCGGAGTTTGCATGTTCTCCCTGTGGTTTCCTCCGGGTGCTCCAGTTTAACCCACAGTCCAAAGACATGCAGGTTAGGTTAACTGGTGACTCTAAATTGACCGTAGGTGTGAGTGTGAATGGTTGTCTGTGTCTATGTGTCAGCCCTGTGATGACCTGGCGACTTGTCCAGGGTGTACCCCGCCTTTCACCCATAGTCAGCTGGGATAGACTCCAGCTTGCCTGCGATCCTGTAGAACAGGATAAAATGGCTAGAGATAATGAGATGAGAAATCTATTCTAGTAAATAACTGGAAAAAAAACCCCTCAATATTTTTAATACAGCTTTGGTAAGAATGATGTTTAGGTCTAATTTAGAAATAAACTTCAGCAGATTCATACACAAATGATGGTTTATCTACAAAAGCAAACTGACATCATAGACTGAGGGTTGAGCCTGCAGAGGTAAACATGTAAAGAGCTCCATCGTGTGAGAAAAGCACGACTCTGCTCCAGTCATGTGTAGTGCTTTTTGTACAGTGTAGTTGGGTTTCCTGTCACTGTGGGCCCCAGAGCGCAGTAGTACAGTGCAGAGTCTGTCACTGCAGCAGAGGAGATGAACAGATCCACTTTCTTACTCGTTTTATTAAGTTTGATGGACACTCCTGGATGAGGTGGTTGAGCCTTTGTGACCTGTCCACCGTTTTCAACAATCAACAGCAGAAACTCTGGTCTTGATCCAGATTTTTGTTGGTACCAGTGGAGACGGTGATCTGATCCAGTATATGTGCAGGACAGTGTGATGTTGCTGCCTTCAGTTCCAGATATAGTGGTTTGTTCTGGTTTAATGCTGTTGTCAGCAGCTTCTGCTATAAATACATTAACATAATATCATGACCATTTATTATTAATAAACTGTGATTAAAAACATTGTTCTTTTTGTTTGTTAAATAATTAAACATTTAATGTATAATGTATCTGACTTACCAATGACAGCATGAGTGAGGAAAAGCAAGAAGAAGAGTAACATTGTTGTTATGAGTGTTTAGTTCAGACCTCTAGTTTTAGAAATAAATGCCAGTGTTGTGTATTTGAGATTATCTCTGATGTCGCCACATGTAGCTCCACCCACATGATGTCGCCACATGTAGCTCCATATTTATTCATATTCACCACGACTCTGCTTCAGCTTAGAATACACAAGGCTTTATTTGCATGTCTGTGACTTTAATCAATTGCCTCATGAAGCTGGTTAAGATAATGCCAATAGTATGTAAAGCATCATCAAGGTAAACAGTGGCTACTTTGAAGAATCAAAAATATGAAACGTTTTTGTTTTTTTAACACTTTTATTGACCACATAATTCCATATATGTGCCATGTGTTATTTCATAGTTTTGATGTCTTCAATATTGTTCTACAATGTAGAAAATAGTCAAAATACAGAAAAAAAAACTATGAATGAGTCGGTGTGTTCAAACTTTTGACTGGTACTGTCTATAAAAATCTATAAGGAAAGAGTTGTTGAATACAATTGTAAACATCAACAACTAAAATGAAATATTCACATGACATACTTTCTGATCTATCTGTGGATTAAAAATGCAAAATTCTCTTTCCATAAATTTACTTAATTGCTTGATCATTCATACTTTTAAAAATGATTTTTAGTCTTTGCTTAATGCTTCATACTGAAGACTGTGCGAAACAAACAATGCATTAGTAAATAGGCCAGTTCTATTCATTTGGTGAAAATACAAGTAATTGGTTTGTAGTGTTTATTCTAGCTGATATGTGAATAACAAGATGTGGAGTGCAGGCCAGTCAGTGGTTTCCTCTGTAAAGCTTTAATATTTAAAACAAACAAATCAAAGTCCATGCCATATAAATTAATATGACAAAACTTTAAATCACACAAACTGCAGTGGTAAATTGCATGGGTAAACTCCGAAGTGCCAAAGTGTGTGAGGTTTATCCATCCAGTGGCAGTTCTTGCTTGTATGGTGCCCTGAGCCAAATAGAGCAGGAATCATAATCCGGAAACGAGCGAGGGTCAGTCAATCAGCAAACAATGCAACAGAGAGCAAGCAAAAGACAAGGTCGAGGATAAATGTAAACACGGGTTGTACACTGGAAATCAGGCGGAAAACAAACGGCTCGGTAAAGTTAGACATGGGGTACTAGACAATACTTTGTGAAGTGGGGAAGTGAGAGCTGAGTATATGTAGGAGAGAGGAGGGTGTACCCCGTCTCTCACCCATAGTCAGCTGGGATAGGCTCCAGCTTGCCTGCGACCCTGTACAGGATAAGGGGTGACAGATGATGGATGGATTAATGGATGATAACAGTGACCCAGTGGGCAGCATTGCTGCATCACAGCTTCAGGGTTCTCAGTTGGATGCTGAGGTCAGGTTGCTGTCAATTTGTGTGCAGTTTTACATGTTTACTTCATGTCCGTGTGGGTTTAAAAAACAAAACCTTGCAGTAGGAAGTTTGCTTGGAGAAATTGCCTGAAGGTGTGAATGAGTCTGTGAAAGGGTTTGTGCATGGTGCTCTACGAAGGGCTGACAGTCCATCCAGGGTGAATTCCCACCTCACAGCTGGGAGCCCCAGGATAGGCTTTGTGTTCACGACAACACTGACCAGAAAACAGTGGTAACCAAAAAATGAAAACTGTTTACTAATAATGGAATATGTGCCAGTAATATAAACTCTTCATAAATTTTGACAGAGAAAGATTCCCACAAAAGTGCATGCCAATTTCTTAAAATCATCAGCAGAACAACCAACAATACAACAAAACTGTGTGAAAGTTTTTGTACAGTGCAGTTGGATTTCCTGTCACTGTGGGCGCCAGAGCACAGTAGTATAGTGCAGAGTCTGATACAGCAGCAGAGGAGATGAGCAGATCCACTTCTTTCTTCTTTTCATCAACTTTAGCAGACATTCTTGGGGGATAGTTAGAACTTAGATCTCCACTTTGGTAAATATAAAGAAGGAACTCAGGTTTAGATTTTGGATATTGTCTGTACCAGTGCAAGTAGTTTCCTGTACCACTTGAGTCATAGCTGCAGGACAGAGTAACATCACTGCCTTCATCTCTCACTGTCTGAGTGAAAAGTGGCTTTATTGACGCTGCCATGGAGTCACCTGTCATAGAGAAGAGAACATAATGTGTTTAACCTTTACACCATCAAACCAGAACTACATGTCACACCCACATTCTGATTTTTCTAACCACCACACAGACTAATTAATCACTCATTCTACAATTAATATTTCTGAAATAACAAAAAAATAAATGAATAAATGGATAACTCACCTAGTGAAAGCCACAGACCCATGAATATAACAGAGAACATGATGAACGGTCTCAGCTGAATGAAACTATTATTTGTGTCTCCAATATTGTTCACATCATGCAGGTTGATGAAGCTCCGCCCCACAGCATCACATGACAGTGACACCTACAGAATGTCACAGACTGATTTTGGGGGTGTGCCTTCAATTTAAATATGTAAATATGTCCACTGTGATTGGTTAACAGAATCCACGTGTGTGGATGGCAGATTTGGATATTAGCCAATCAGACTGAAGCTATTTACATATTTTGAGAGTTCAAGCTGCAGCTGCATAATCAGCCTGGAGTGTTTACATCCCATGATAAAACAGCATGAGGCAAAAGAACCAAGGTGCTTTTTCAATCAAAACAATATCGCAAACTTTATAAAAGCACCTCAGAGAATAATACATATTAATTGAAAAGAGTATGGCATGTCCCTTTGAACACTCTCAATCAATTTATAATAATAATAATAATAATAATAATAATAAGCATGGTCTTGGAACATATGAGACACTGGTTTTGAACTTCCCATGTGAAGAATAAACATGTCAGGGTCTGTCCATTCTTCATCAAAAGCTCTGCTTTTTTGTCCGTGTTTCTCTTTTTAGAGCACCATGTGAAATTACTTTCCTCTGTTTCTCTGACTGTCTCTTGTCTTTCCCCTGTGTGTGTGTGTGTGTGTTTCACTGACTCGAGTCCTTGACTTGAGGACTACACAGATTTCATTGGCCAAAGAAACACACAGCATAATTATTTTTTATATCCTTATCATAAATTGCTGTGAATAAGTCATTATAAATAATTTAGTATTTACATTATCCAATCACAAACACCTCCATTACAAGTGAACCTGTCCAGAGCCCATTTTATTCACTGCAGCTGTAATGTGCTTGTCCATGCTGGAGACAAATATATTACACATCACACATTATTAAGAAACTGTATTTATAACCCGACTGCAATTGAAATTTTCTTCATTAATTCAGAGAAACAAGTCATTTTGTTGACGATGAGTTGACAATTATACTTTTCAGCTCAATCAAATAATCAGATTATTTATTATAGTAAAAAGTAGTATTCATAATTAAAGAAGTTGAACTCTTTGGGGATGTGATTAGGGCCCTCGTGCTTGGCCCACAGTAAGATAACTGACGGTGTCATCTTGTGGAGAAAGGTGAAAGACTTTAACACACCAAGGTTGTTTTGTTTTCTTAAAATGAACCTTGTCCCAGTTTACCCTGAGAACAAAAGTGTTGCTGGGAAAAAGAAGTCTTTTTTTTAATTCACAAATCATTACAGCAAATAACCGAACTTGAAAAAACTCATGAGCTTGTACAGATCCTCAGCTCCATCACTCAGGTTCAGTATTGGTCTCAACCACAAACCCTGTGGACCTTTCTGTAAAGCCTTCTGTCTGCTGGAACTGAGTAAGCTAGAAAGTCTTCTTGTGTCTAAAAAAAAAATCAGGAAATCTTTATGATTTCGACAGTGAAAATTGGTCCATGCGGACAGCGGAAGTTATACTTGAAAGTTTTGGCACAAGTCTATAAAAATCAAATTTCTATATTTTGTTTTAATTTTATTAATATATTTACATTTTTACACAGACAACTACTTTACACTTAAAGTGTGTAATTCAAAATGTGCCATTAATCCAATCATCCAAAAAATGTGTTAACCACCATGAGATAAAAGTGACGCATTTGAGATCAGTTATTGACTGACCTGAGAGTTATATTCACTATAGATCATCCCTGAAGCCTTTAGCAACCTGAGACCTTTAACTGTGAAATGTTACCATCTAATAAGATAATCTGCTTTGGAAATCCTGAGTAATGTGTATTCGTTTTTCCACAAAAAGGATATAATTCATAAGTATTGAAAATGTGTCTAATCCAGTAGCCTGCTGAATGCGTGTACATGCACTGAATATGGCAATAATTCAACTGGGCATTTATATGCACAGCAATACCATGATTAGAATTAAAAACAAACAAACAAACAAACAAAGTGGATCAGTGAAGTAGAGCAGCGGCTACAATTATCAACACCTTAATGATCTTTTGGCTGTTGCAAAAGTAGAAACGATTTTCAATACATAAATTGTGCATAAATAATTACTCAAACTTCCACTGGAAAAAAAAAATGAGTTGATTCCTGATTACTTAGCGTGTCAGATCACGTGACACCATTCCACAAGTACCTTTGTCCACAGTTATCGACACCGTTCCACAATTATCAACACCCAGATGATTATTTATTTTTAAAAAAATAATCAGTATGTGGTATTAAGTTAACAAAACATAGTTCTTTTTTAAAATTTGTTTTACATAGACATATTTCGTACCAAATATATATTTATATAAATATATAGATGTCGGTGCTTACGCAAATGAGGAAGTAATTCTAATGTTTGGAAACAAATGAACTGATAATGTTTAACCTGTCAGAAAATATTTTTGTTCCACTTTCTACCCACTTTCTAAGTATTTTCATAGATCACATTTTATTCATCATTCATTGTTGTTTGTATGAATTTCTAGTTTTGTAGTTTACCAATAAATGGCAACAGGCCATTGATATTGTAACTGCATGAAACTCCAGGTCAAAGGTCGCATGTCATTCCTTGAACCAAAATATAAAATGTCTACTGATATTGTAATATGTGGTAGATATTTACAACAAACTGAAAAAAAAAAAATTCTGAATGGAATGGAAAAATCTGAATATTTCAAGCATGTAATTTTTATATACTAGGAATGTAATTCTGGTCTAATTCTATTTTTTTGCAATCAGATTCCAAATACTCTATAAACATTCCATTCTGGTATGAATCAGAAAAAAAAAGTACTTCATCTACTTCAACAATGTTACACAAAGATCGATCCATAACAGTTGTAAATGTCACTTAATTCCACAGGGTGTCGATAATGGTGGACACCAGTGAAAGCGATCATTATTATCGAAACATCACATGACTTCTCAAACATGCGTTTAGATACAAAATGGCGACTGTCAAATGAAAGAGTAAGAAATGAAGTAGGTTTAGACAGGATATCATGAAATATCGGTGAATTTGATAAGTAAAAACATGTCCATGATCTTTCCACCATGCTTTCCTGTGATGATAACATCCGGGTTTTTCTCAACTTGCTGATTGTGCTGAAAAAAATTCCATCTCAGGTAACGAGCATGTCATCAGACGACAAGATCAAAGGGTGAGGCGGGTCTTCCGGTTGATTAATTAACCAATAATAACTGTTGTAACTGAAACTCACTTTTGTAAAATTGTTTTTTATTGATAAATTTGAAGAGGTGTTGATAATTATGGACTGTCTATAATTGTAGTCATAATAATAACACAAAAAAAAGTTGGCAAAGGGAAAACAAAATACTGGGAAAGTTGTGTAATGTTTAAAAAATATATAGTCATAATAATTAAAAAACTAAAAGTTAATTGGCAACAAGTCAGTAACATGATTGGGTATTGAGGTCTTGCAGTCACGTGACCCGCACGTGTGCTCCGCCCATTCTGGCATATTGGACGGCTTCAGGATTATTTACCTTGAGCAAGCGTAATGGATCCAGGGAGTAATCCCCAAGAAAATTCGGAAAATGCCCCATCTACATCGCGCGATTACTTGTCTAAGTTTGTTCAGCATCTTGAAGGTGACGTGAGGCAGCGTTACGTGGAAAAGTGTTCCAGGTTGGGGATTGCAGATCCGTACAACTTGCCGCAATCCTTGTTCAGGGAAATTCGGAGCTGCAGTGCCGGCGATTTGCCCGATCTGACCTACCACGACATTTACAATTTTCTTGTTCATCGTGAATCGTGTTACACTGGCAAAGCCCTCAAAGCTTACAAGAGCCTGGAAGCTTATAAATATTTTGTTGCGGGATGGGTATCTCAACTATATCTCTGGAAGGTCCCGAAGAAGAATGTCTACTTGATAACCTCACGGGTAAGTGGCATTAAGACGTTTATCATAGAGACTATGCAGGACGTTTTATCTTAATAATGTTCGAAATTTAAACTCAGTTCCAGATCATGACAGGGTTGTAAATATGTATGTTTTTGTCTGAAAAACAGTAAATCAGAAAGCTGCGCACGTTTGCACAGCTTCCACGAAAACGTGGGCAGCTTTCTGATTTACTGTTTTTCTTCTCATACTTCCTATGTTTCATGGACTGTAACGGCAGTTGCTTATTTTGTAATTTTAATACAGAATTTACTCTGATGAAATTATTCAGACACTCCAACGCCCCCCTAAAAAAAACATCGGATCTGTGCGTTTCAGCTGTGAAAAAGGCGCATCCGCCATTTGCATCCCTGTTTAAACTCATAGGTTAACCGACTTTAACCGGCTAATGAGGCTCAGTGGTCGGTCAAGATTTTTTTTTTAGTTTTCGCTATCCCTACTATGGATCGGCCTTTCAAAGGCATATATGAGCCAAAAAGATAAAACATTGTCATAGACTAGGCCAGGGTAGTAGGGCTAGGCATAGCCATTTTAAACGTTAGAGACTGTCTAGTTTCTAAGTATGCAGTTATCATTCAATCCGAAAATCAACTTAACAGATGTACTAGGAGTATTGAATTAGAAGATTACACCAAATGCTGAACAAGATATAACCATTCTCGAAAGATCTACTCCCACACACTTGATAATTAGAACGGGTTCGTCTAAGTTCTATGCGCGGCCTTGCCGTCCAAAATGGCGGATAACGAATATCATGTGACCTCGTGACGTCACGTGCAGGACCTCAATAAAAAGAGCATCCCAGAGAGGCTGAGTCTCTCAGCAGTAAAGATGGGGAGGGGTTCACCGCTCTGTGGAAGACTGCGTGGGCAAATAGTGCAACAATTTAAGAATAACATTCCTCAAAGTTAAATTGCAAAGAATTTGGGATCACGTCCTCTATGGTACATAATATCATTAAAAGGCTCAGAGAACCCAAAGAAATCTTTGTCTGCAAGGGATGAACGTGCGCACGTCGTATGGTTAAAGACATCAAAAATCAGGCCAATGCATTACCATATTCTTTTAAGTATATGGGGCTACGCTCTGCTATAAATGAATGAAAGTTGATTGGAATAAATCATGGGGTAAACTGGGCAACAAAGTCATCTACAATGAATTTAAAACAGTATGCAGCAGTAACACCTGACACACTCCCTCTTTATTTTTATTTTCTGTTATTCAGCTGCATCTGTTACCACAAATGTTGTTTGTATCTGTGGTTAACTGATAACAAATTGGTAAAGGAAGTATCTTTGATACATTCCATTTCACTTCATATGTACTGCTTTTAGGTTTTTGTACAGCCTCTCATTGACTCTGTATTACTGTGCTGCTGTCAGTGCACAGTGATAGAGTGCAGAATCTGAGATCTGTAGATCTTTAATAGTAAGTTCAGTCGAGTCTGAGGATGTTTTTGAATTGAATCGTGAGCCAGAAGGGTTGTAGTCAGCATAACTCCATGACTTTGCGCCTTTATACAGTAAAAACTGTGGTGCGCTGTTAGGATATTGTTTGTACCAGTAAAGTAGAATGTAATCACTGCTTGACTGATATGAACATTTCAGAGTAACAGTGTCTGTTTCTTTCCCCACAATGTTGGTATCTTTGTCCATTGGCCCAATGTTATCTGCAAAGCTGCCTGTTTGCAAAGAAGAATATAAAGAAATAGATCTGTGAAATATTTCTGTAAACAAAATACTGACTTACAAAATTAAGAAATTAATAGATTAACACACACATGAGCATTAGTTAATACAGTGAATGAGCTGATGAAGGTTAATTACCTGTTGCTACAGTGAGAATCAGTGGGATGTATCTCACTGTGTACAGTAAGTTGTATAGTTGAGCCATTTCTGAACACAGCTCTGTGAGGATTCTGTATAATAGTGCTGTATGTGCTGAAGCTGAGGTTGAAACAAGGTTTACACATGAGGGAACATGTGTCTCTAGAAGGCCACACCCAGGAAGTGCAGCTGTTGTAGCAGAACGTTACACAGATCATCACTTCACAGCATCAGTGACAGTGAACTGAGTCACCAGTACAACACAGAACAAGTCCTGCTGCTGATCAACCCAAAACATGCTTTGTTTTTTTTTATTTAAATAGCAATTGTAGTTCATGATGATTTTACCCATGAAATTGATGGATGATCATGATTTGACCCTTAAACAGCATTATTTAAAAAAACAGCACACATCCAGAACTGAATATCTCCGCCTACATACATCCCTTTATCTTTACTAAGTGCACAGTGGATCTGGAACCTTTTCCTGAACACACTGAGTGAGTCGCAGGAATTATCTTCATTTTATTTCAGAGTTTCTGGAGCTTCACAAAAGAAGACTTTTTTGTCGCAACTTGAGGCACAAGCACCTCTGTCAGTTTCTCTGAAATTAAATTTTCCAAACAGGACATAAACAACGTGTGGAAAAAGGTTTACACACAGTGGATAAGTAAAATTTATATATTTTTAAAACAAGATAAAATATCCTTGGCAGTTAATCAGTAGATATCGCCAATGTTGAATAAACACTGATAAACAAGGTTTCAGCAGATAATTATTGTACAACAATCCTAAAATCAAGTCAAGTCAAGTTTATTTGTATAGCGCTTTTAACAATAAACATTGTCGCAAAACAGCTTTACAGAATTTGAATGACTTAAAACATGAGCTAATTTTGTCCCTAATCTATCCCCAGTGAGCAAGCCTGTGGTGATGGTGGCAAGGAAAAACTCCCTCAGATGACATGAAGAAGAAACCTCGAGAGGAACCAGACTCAAAAGGGAACCCATCCTCATTTGGGCAACAACAGACAGCATGACTATAACATTAACAGTTTTAACATGAAGACAGTTTTGTTGATGTTATAATTCTTCATTGATGGAAACTTGAGTGCAAAACTGTTCATTACAACTGCTGTCCTAAAGTTAGCAAGTCAACTGTAGTCCTCAGCCATAAAAGCATTACTGTAAGAGTCCAGAGCGTCCTCCAGGTATAACCCTCAACTGTCCTCATGGGGCCGTCCTTCACAGGAGCGATGCGATAAAACTCCGACCAGACACAGGGCACCAGGATGGATCAAGCAGGTCCAAGGGGCAGAAGAGGCCAGCATCTCAATCCCAGGACCAACATGTAACTCGTGCCTCTTTTCCACCAAATCAGTTCCAGGGCTGGTTCGGGGCCAGTGCTGGTGCTGGTTCACAACTCGTTCAACTCGCGAGCCAGCTGAGAACCAGTTTGCTTTTCCATAGCTCGCGGTGCTAAGGCCAAAAAAAAAAATGTGTGTTTCCGGTTACGTAGATTTCAAAACTAGGGTCGGTAGGCAGGCATTTTTTTTTTTGAATGTTTTTTTTCAAGATGGCTGCCATAACCTATATTTAGACAGGAATAATTTCACAAAATATAATGAATTTCTTTGCAGGTCACCTGAGTTACCACCTTCTGATGAATCTGATGCAGCATGAGACACCTTTTAACATGAATTTTTCTGTAAATATAACAGCTCAATACACCATGAGAGAGAGAGAGAGCAGCCCCTCCCCTCTCTGCTCCCTGAGTGCAGCTCATCGCCTTGGTAACGGTGCAGGGAAAAGACACAATATAACAAGCAAAGAGCGCTTTTTCTCAGAGTTCCCTCTCCTCGAACAACGCTGATTTACACGGAAACGAAAGGAGCTATTCACAAAATTCTTTCACATTGAGTGCTACAAGGCTCCTATGAACACATAAATGTAATTTTTTTTGTCCCTAGTGTAAAAAATGTGGACACTAGAGCGAGTTAAAAACAAGTGACTTTTCTGATTTTGCAGCAAAAGCGCTGCCACGTTTATAATGCGAGTCTATGGGAGAGCGTGGCTGTCCTCTCCTTACTTTCAGGCTTCTCATTCAAAAACTGTAAATCCTATCGCTCAGGGAGACACTTGTCTTGATTCACACAATGTGTGACTACAACTTTTGAGAAAATTGTGTGTGTAGAGTGAAAATTGTGGCTGAGAAAACAGTTTAAATGAGAAAGTTAGAGCTTTTTTTTTTTCAAGCTGCCTCCGCTCTAAACTCCTGAGCGCCACTGGTGTGTAACGCAATAGACACCCATTATAAAGCCTGAATTTCTCCAGATGTGCTCATGGTGTTTGATCTGTGACTGATCCAAAAGTATAGAACCCAGCAAAAAAGTTGAATGCCAGATCCACACAGGAGAATTTTGTCTCCATTTTAAAGTTTGAATCATGTCTCTAGGTGAAAGACAAAATAAGCGTTATCTCTGCTTCTGTTCCCTCCGACGGCCCCGACACACTACTGCCTCCGCCGAGCGCGCGCACACCGCATGTCGGGGCCACGGATGAGTTACTCTCCCTTGGTCAATGAAGTCGGCGGGGAATTTGTGGTTATTATCGGTACAAACAGTGCGAATCACAACTTAAATGAGTGCGGTTCAGTTTGACATTATTGTCAGTCCGTTAGATAAGCATTTAATTTTATTAAAATCGAAAATTTATATTTAGAGCCTGTGGGCTACAAAAATAATAGTCATTAAAGTAGCCGGCTGGACTTAATTGTGTAGTCGGCTGTATGGCCGGCAGCTGGCGCTTGTGGAAAGCCCTGATTTTCCCAGTTAGTGACAAAAACTTCCGGTTCACACAGTTGGGTTATATGTAAAAGTCGCGACTGGGAAAAAATGAAAAAAAAAGTTTAGAATTGGGCGGTACGGATTAGGGTCGGTCGGGTAACTGGAAACACACATTTTTTTTTTGGCCTAAGAGAAGCCACGTCATTACGTCGCTGTATACATCAGTTATGTTGCTGTATACGTCATTACGTCGCTACGTTTGCATAAACCTTAGCGCGAATATCGAAGCAAAAACAACACGGAAGAAGCAGCAGCAACAACAACAATAATAATAATGGATGACTTCGCGTTTGTACAGCTGCTGCTTCTCGTCGCTTAAAAATGGCGATCTTTCACGGTCTTGTTATTGTTGTTGGTCTTAACAACTCCGCCCCCCCCGCTGACATAAGCGGTTCTTTCCTCTGGCCCAGTAGAGAGTTGGTGCTAGCCTGGAACCGTTTTTTCTGGCCCCAGAGCTAGTTCTTTGTCAGTGGAAACAGAAAACCCGGTTCCAAACTAAGCACTGGCCCCGAACCAGCCCTGGAACTGCTTTGGTGGAAAAGGGGCATCAGAGGGACAGATGGGGGGGGGGAACACAGGTTGTTAGGTATGCCCTAAAAATGACACATGTATTAAATCTGTGTGGTAGGCTCACAGAGACGAGAGTCTTGACATCAGGCATAATACACAACAATGGCATGTTAATATGGTTAAAAAAATATCATGACCTGCTCTGGCTGGATGCTTGATTGGGTGATGGGAGCACACTCCTCAGCAATGATGAGATGCAGATGGGACCCTTAGGGCTGGCCAAGACAATTCAGTTACATTTCACCGGGTCTGGGACATGCGACAGGATATTTGACGGCCAATTCCCTGCAGGCTACGATAGCCAGTCGAGGTCTCCACCCTCTCCACCAAAAGATTTCCTGTTGACTCCATGTAACTCAGAGGGACAGATTTTTTTTTTTGGGGGGAGGGAAAGAAACACAGGTTCTTAGGTATGCCCAATGTCACCTGAATAAGTAGGAACAGTATACATATTGCAGTGACTACAAGCAGGGACTCCGGCAACTAACTATGACAGCATAACTAAAAGGGGAGAGCCAGAAGGTAACACAGGCATGAGGGAGCCCCAGAGCATAAAGCAGCAGCCACTACACCGTCAACAAACTCGAGTGAGCAAGCGAGTGGGGACTGACAGCATCCATACATCCCAGTTTACCAAAACACTGAGGACCCTCTAGATCTACACCTTTACCTCATAAACACCATTAACAAAAGGCTTGACTAAACAGATATGTTTTCAGCCTAGACTTAAATGCTGAGACTGTGTCTGATTCCCGAACATTACTTGGAAGGCTGTTCCATAACTGTGGAGCTTTGTACAAAATGGCTCTGCCCCCTGATATAGCCTTCACTACACTGTAAAAAAAGTTACACCATATCTAATCAATAAAAATGAGGCAACCATTTACAGTCAATATTATTAATTAAATTTCACAATGTATTGAGTAAATACAAATTAATTAAGACCCTTAAAATGCATCCATTTAATATGAGTAGATTCAAATAGGAAAACATAACAGAATTAATTAAAACCTAAACAAAAAAATTGATTGGATTTGAAAACTACTAACTATCCATAATGTTTAAAAACTACTCATGAAAATTAATTAAATTCTATCCATAATGTTTAAATACTGCTCATGAAAATTAATTAAATTTTGCCCATAATGTTTAAATACTATTCATACAAAATAATTAAATTCTACCCATCAATGATATATAATTAATAATCAATTATCTACATTAATCTGGGCATTGATTTGAATTCAATTAATGCAATGAATTAAATCCAACTACACTTTCCAAAACTATCCATTGCCACTTACGTCAATCAATGCAATGAATGAAAACTAAATACATTTTTCTAAAGAATACATAAATCTAAATACATTTTTCTAAACAAAAGTACAGAACACAATTGATAGTCAAATTTGTACTTTATTAACCATTAACATAAGATGGACATGTTGCAGCATTGTGACCTTAACATAGGGTGACCAGACGTCCCGGTTACCGGGACAGTCCCGATTTGGGGTTGTGTGTCCCGAGTCCCGACAAAAGTCTGTCGGGACACGGATATGTCCCGGTTTTCGCCACTCGCGACTGAGCAGCGTGGGAATCATAGCGGAGAAATGTCTGCATTTACGATTTTGATGAATTGACCGGTGTGACAGTGGGGGCGTGGTCAAGCGTCGGTCTGTGACCGGAGGGCGGAGTCAGGGAAGGTAAGTGTCAGAATCACTGCACCTGATGTGAATTAATGTGTTTGTGTGTCTCCCCCAGTGACCGCGCCCTATATAAGGAGAGAGCGATGACTGGAGTGTGTGCGTTGGCTGGGAGAGTTAAAAGTTTGCTGAAAAGTGAAAATAAAAAGAGTTTTGTGAACTCAGTTCTGGCCTGCCATCCTTCTGTGCTCCACCCACCCATACAGACTGTCACAGTGGTGCTGAAACCCGGGACCGAGCACAGAAGGACGGCAGGCCAGAACTGAGTTCACAAAACTCTTTTTATTTTCACTTTTCAGCAAACTTTTAACTCTCCCAGCCAACGCACACACTCCAGTCATCTGGTTGGGGAGAGAGCTCGCTCTCTCTCCTTAAATAGGGCGCGGTCACTGGGGAAGACACACAAACACATTAATTCACATCAGGTGCAGTGATTCTGACACTTACCTTCCCTGACTCCGCCCTCTGGTCACAGACCGACGCTTGACCACGCCTCCGCTGCCACACCGGTCAATTCATCAAAATAGTAAATGCAGACATTTCTCCGCTATGATTCCCACGCTGCTCAGTCGCAAACGTCGCGAGTGTCGAAAACCGGGACATATCCGTGTCTGTCCCAACAGACTTTTGTCGGGACTCGGGACACACAACCCCAAATTGGGACTGTCCCGGCACGGGCGCAGATAGAGGGGGGGACGGGGGGATTCGTCCCACCCAGATTTAAATTCACCTCGTTCGGTCCCCCCCACTTATAGGGAGGAAAAAACGTCTATGCTGTCTTTCTTTGCATAAGGCAAACCTCACGGAAAAATCAAAAGACTAATTACCATTCGGTTTATTGAGGTGCACAGCAGTACAGACATAGTTGCAACTGCGCAGACTGCACAGGTTGCGAGCTCGAGCTTGGTTGCTATGGTTACCCACAACAAGTTTGACAGGCATATCGGGGACAGCGCCTCCTAGTTCAGGACCCCAACACGGCATGATGAAGGGTGCCAAAAGGCAGAAAACGATTGCATCGTTTTTTCAAAAAAAAAAAAGACTGTAAGTAAACTGTGCCTTACTTTATCATATCACCTTGCAATTTTTTGATAGTCTGTTCAAAGTAATGTCATAGTGAAAGTAAAATCATACGGAGTAGAGAAGCCTTTCTGGTAGCCTCCTTCTTTCGGTGGTAGCCTGTAGATACAGTGCTCAGAAGGCAGTTTTAATGTTTAATCTGGCATTCCCTGCCATAATTTCAGCGAGCATATTGTTTCATAAGGAAACTCTGCGAAGAGTTGCTGACTGACTGCCGCTCACGCAACACACAGGCATAGTTAGAAAGTCAGGATGCACTGGTTTACACTTTACACACACACACGTAGCCCAGCCTCTCGCTATGTTTAACAGTTGGAACTTAGCGGTTTTAAAACTAGTTTTGCAGTTTTGCAATTTCTGTGCGTGATGATAATGTGTAAACTTTGGATTTCCATAGGCTATGTTAAAATGTTATCATTGCCCTGGCCTGCAGGTAGTTCCTGGTGATGGCAGTGAGGGAGGTGAAATAACATGTATACACACTACCGTTCAAAAGTTTGGGGTCACCCAGACAATTTTGTGTTTTCCATGAAAAGTCACACTTTTATTTACCACCATAAGTTGCAAAATGAATAGAAAATATAGTCAAGACATTTTTCTGGCCATTTTGAGCATTTAATCGACCCCACAAATGTGATGCTCCAGAAACTCAATCTGCTCAAAGGAAGGTCAGTTTTATAGCTTCTCTAAAGAGAGAAACTGTTTTCAGCTGTGCTAATATGATTGTACAAGGGTTTTCTAATCATCCATTAGCCTTCTGAGGCAATGAGCAAACACATTGTACCATTAGAACACTGGAGTGATAGTTGCTGGAAATGGGCCTCTATACACCTATGGAGATATTGCACCAAAAACCAGACATTTGCAGCTAGAATAGTAATTTACCACATTAGCAATGTATAGAGTGTATTTCTGATTAGTTTAAAGTGATCTTCATTGAAAAGAACAGTGCTATTCAAATTTGCCTGATTATATTAATTTGGATTCACTTAATATTCTCTCTGTTTGGAATTACATAACCATATTGTTTTATTAAATTACAGTGTGTTGATTTTATTCTGAACGTTTTTATGTGAAATGTAATTATTTTATTGCCTCAAAATCGAAAACACAATTATATTGAATATATTTTACCTTAGTCATTAATTAAAATCTACTTGACCACAGAATCATTTTTTACAGTGTATACGAGGTACCAGCAGATAGCCTGCACCTTTTGATCTAAGTAGGCGTGGCGGGTCATAGAGGAGCAGAAGTTTACTCAGGTACTGTGGTGCAAGACCATTCAGTGCTTTAAAGGTCAATAGTAGTATTTTATAATCAATACGAAATTTGATTGGGAGCCAATGCAGTGTGGATAAGACAGGCGTGATGTGGTCATATTTTCTAGTTCTAGTAAGGACTCTTGCTGCTGCATTTTGAACTAACTGGAGCTTGTTTATGCACTTATTGGAACATCCAGACAGTAAGGCATTACAATAATCCAACCTGGAGGTAACAAAAGCATGGACCCTAATACCCTAATGATACCCTGAATGAAACCCTGAATACTGCTGGTGTGAAATTATTTTTCTTGTACATTTTTCTTGTACATCAAGTTAATTATTAAATAAATATATGCAAAACATTCTGACTATATTTCAATGTGTTATGGAATTATGTATGGATATTGTAATGTCACATTGATATCACCACATTTTAATCAAATTTAACTCCATTAGCCAAGTGATTATCTCATTTAGTGTCAAATTTCTGCACCTGTAACATTGTGTGTGTTGTAGGTATCATGCCGCCATTCTGTGTCTAAGAACTACAACGCCCAGTCCTCTTCCACGTGACCTACGTCACGCGTGGGCGGGATCATCTACATCAGTCCGCCATGCGCGCATAAGTCTAGGCGGAAGCTCCGCTCTTTGTCTCTCGTGTCCGGATTCTAAGGAATCTAGACGCACAAAAGAGATGCTCTCAAACCCGAAAACACTTCCTTCTTGCAAGATTCACCATCCAGCGCGTTCTGTGCTTAACCACTGGCCAAGGTAAAAGTCCAGAATAACGCGATCTCTAAACTCAACCTGAGTTACAACTGGTTTATTCGTATTAGAAGTGACGTCATGACTGCAGCCCAGGCAGTTAAAAGTTAAGAAGCGATTGAATCCTTTTTAACTCAAAAGCGCTGTGCATCTTATTCTGATCAGAGACTTTTCCTCACGAACGCTGAAGTTCGGACCAAGAATCCTCTGCTTTCCATGGGAACCACCCAAGTGCTCCGCTGGACCAGAAAGTTCTCTACGTCTCCATCACGAGCGGCTCACGTGCTCCAACGGCGAGGCCTGAAACTACAACTGCGAATATTTCTTCATATCTTGCTAAAGGCAGGATTAAGTAAGATTTGGGCATAATTAAGATAGTCTTAGGAATTTGCTTTTATTGAAATGGTGTGAATTTAAACCCAGGTTTATCTGTTACACTGTTAAACACGCAGCATGTTGAATTGTTCTGTTTTTGTTTTAATCTCAATTGTTTTAATAGACAGGCTGTGCATGCTTCTCTCTCTCTTATTCTTACTAACATTTTAATTTCATTATTATACATCTTGATCTCATCAAGATTTCAGTGGATTCAGTATGGTTATGAGCTAGTGGGTTAGCTACAGCTTCCCTTTATCTGCTTAGCAACACAAAGCTAATCTAGGCCTACCTCGTGCTCAGTAGGCCTCACCAGGCCTAACAAACACACTTTAGCTAGGCCATAGGGCCTTTCACAAACACACTAGCAACACAAGGCTAATCTAGGCCTCCACCATGTGTAGTTAGCTACACGAGGCTAAATACATGGTCAAGTCCTTCCCACACACACACAAGCACACATTAGCAACAGAGCTAATCCTTTGTTCTATTTAGATAACATTCCTTTGTTTTAGCTAGCAACAAGCTAGGCCACACACACACACACACACACACACACACACACACCATATCATATTTGTATATATTGATTATCCATTTTTATCTTTGTTATAATAAATCCATTTATTATCAAAGCTGTGTGTATTCATCTTGTTGGTGAACAATATCTGAAGTCCCCAATCTCTCAAAGAATTCAAAAAGGTGCATATAAGTTATGTAATATGGTAAGTGATCGTAATAATTTGGAAATATACCATAATCTAGCTGTTTGGTAATTTATCCAGGATTAATGGTATGATTCACTAAATGATTCATTGAACGATTCACTAAATGATTCATTGAACGATTCACTAAATGATTCACTGAATGATTCACTTCAAATGAGACTGATTCTATGGTATGATTCAATTCAAATGAGTCAAAGTAAACAATTCAATGGGATTGATTCATTTTAATTATTAACCTTCAAATTTAATGAGACTGATTTAATGAGATTGATCACTTAATTTCAATAATTAACTGATTGCACCCACAGTGTGTGTGTGTGTGTGTGTGTGTTTATATATGAGAGGCCATTGCCAACTTGGCATTGTGAATAACAGTTAAAATAATCATAACTCCATGAATCCACTCTGAAGCTCCACTTCTCTGACCAGCAGGTCTAGTTTTGCCTGTTTAAGGCCCATCTGCTCCCGATGGTGCTACTCATACAGGTCTTGGAGTAACTGGAGCTGCTCCTTCTCAATGCTGATCAGCTCCTGGGTGCACTGACGCTCTCGGCCAGCTGTAATCTGGCTGCCTGCAATCTGGGAAGCGGCACTGCGGTCTGGGGAAGTGATGGGATTGATACTGTACCTTCTTCATTTGCCAAACACCACTCAGCTGCATGCCAGTGTATAAGGGACATTAAGCTCTTGATTGGGTAACAATGAAATGAGCAGGCAAAGGAAAAGCATTTTACTGAACTAAAACCCCGATTCCAAAAAGTTGGGACAAAGTACAAATTGTAAATAAAAACGGAATGCAATAATTTACAAATCTCAAAAACAGATATTGTATTCACAATAGAACATAGACAACATACCAAATGTCGAAAGTGAGACATTTTGAAATTTCATGCCAAATATTGGCTCATTTGAATTTCATGACAGCAACACATCTCAAAAAAGTTGGGACGGGGCAATAAGAGGCTGGAAAAGTTAAAGGTACAAAAAAGGAACAGCTGGAGGACCAAATTGCAACTCATTAGGTCAATTGGCAATAGGTCATTAACATGACTGGGTATAAAAAGAGCATCTTGGAGTGGCAGTGGCTCTCAGAAGTAAAGATGGGAAGAGGATCACCAATCCCCCTAATTCTGCGCCGACAAATAATGGAGCAATATCAGAAAGGAGTTCGACAGTGCAAAATTGCAAAGAGTTTGAACATATCATCATCTACAGTGCATAATATCATCAAAAGATTCAGAGAATCTGGAAGAATCTCTGTGCATAAGGGTCAAGGCCGGAAAACCATACTGGGTGCCTGTGATCTTCGGGCCCTTAGATGGCACTGCATCACATATAGGCATGCTTCTGTATTGGAAATCACAAAATGGGCTCAGGAATATTTCCAGAGAACATTATCTGTGAACACAATTCACCGTGCCATCCGCCGTTGCCAGCTAAAACTCTATAGTTCAAAGAAGAAGCCGTATCTAAACATGATCCAGAAGTGCAGACGTCTTCTCTGGGCCAAGGCTCATTTAAAATGGACTGTGGCAAAGTGGAAAACTGTTCTGTGGTCAGACGAATCAAAATTTGAAGTTCTTTATGGAAATCAGGGACACCGTGTCATTCGGACTAAACAGGAGAAGTACAACCCAAGTTGTTATCAGCGCTCAGTTCAGAAGCCTGCATCTCTGATGGTATGGGGTTGCATTAGTGCGTGTGGCATGGGCAGCTTACACATCTGGAAAGACACCATCAATGCTGAAAGGTATATCCAGGTTCTAGAGCAACATATGCTCCCATCCGGACGACGTCTCTTTCAGGGAAGGCCTTGCATTTTCCAACATGACAATGTCAAACCACATACTGCATCAATTACAGCATCATGGCTGCGTAGAAGAAGGGTCTGGGTACTGAACTGGCCAGCCTGCAGTCCAGATCTTTCACGCATAGAAAACATTTGGCGCATCATAAAACGGAATATGCGACAAAAAAGACCTAAGACAGTTGAGCAACTAGAATCCTACATTAGACAAGAATGGGTTAACATTCCTATCTGTTCAGAATTGCGGTGCCAGGTCTTAATTATTTTGACCTTTAAAAGTAGTAAACAGGCACCCTTGTCAGACATAGTGGCTCCCAACTTGTTAGTTGTCAGGGCAACCGACCTCCTCCCTGTTGTTGTGCACGCGCTGTGCACGTGGACTGACCAATCACCCGTTGTTTGTGCACACGCTGTGCGCGTGGACAGGGCATCTTACAACACGCCAACTTCAGACACCCTGGCGCCACCGTCCATCACACTGTGCTGCGTGGACTATATAAGATGCGCACAAACATCGAGGAAAACACGGCACACATCAAACGGGGACTCCATGCAACACCTGCTTCTCATCAGTGAATATTTGGATCCGTTTCTCTCTTTCTCTCTCTGTTTCATTTCTTTCTTGCTTTCTATCTTTCTATCGCGGACGTGTCAGGATCCAACGTCCATCATTTGTGCCGTGTGAGCATTCCGTGCATCCTTGAATGTAAGTTGTTTATTGTTGCGTAGCTACTGTGTTATGTGTGTACTCGCTATCTGTAACTGTTACATGTGGCGGTAAGGCTAGCGAGTATTTCTGCTCTTTTTCTCTCATCCTGTGTCTGTCTATTTTCTTACGTGTTTGTTCTGTTCTGTTCAGTAGCCATGTAATGATAGCGCTTGTCTTCTCGACCGCGGTCTGTTACGGGAGCACATTTCATTATTAGCCATTGCCGTGTTGGGAGTGTAGTGGTGGTATGTACAGTTCATAACCGCGCCACATATTCTAACCTTCTATGCGCAATACAGCGCAGGGCAGCGCTTAAAGGAGCCACGCTCCCCTTCATTCAGCCGACACACTCTGTGTCTTCATGCGGGTGTGACTCGCTGTAAGCAGTTGCACCACGCACCTTGGTAATGATAGCTGCTGTAGGCAGCTATCCTCATCCTCCGTGTACGTTGTACACATTGTACATATTGTGTACATATCGTGTATATAGTCAGTATCTAGTGTGTTGTGTTATTTATTATGGGGTGTAAGTAGCATTCATTGGGCTTTATATTGTTTTACTTATATAGTATTCATTTGTGTGTTTTACATTTGTATTACATTGTATATAATTATTATTCATTTGCGTTAATATATATTTAATGCGATGTGTATTTGTATTTATATCACTGTTATTATTTACATTATTGCTTGTGTGTATATTATTGCTCATGTCTTGTTGTATTTGTATTTTATTCTGTTTTCTAGTAAAACCACGGTTTACACTGTTTCTCATGAGTGGACATCCATTAATTCCTGTTCTAACCGGACAGCCTGTGTAGCTTGCTGTATACCTGAGCCAGTGTCCCTCTTATACAGTCCTTTACCCTGTCCATCACCGGACACCCATTTTTATATGGTCCTTCGAGCCGGATACAGCGTTCTACACAGTCAGGATGTCCACTCATGATGGCAGTGCCCGTCCTCGCCGTGAGCCCCACCACCCCAGGCACCTGGATGACTACGTGGTGACCCAGGCTCAGCGACGACTGCCACAGGACGGCGCACACACCCAGGATGATTCTTCCCACGTGGGAGACAGCAGGCCCCGGGAGCCATCACACACTCCCCCTGCTGGGCAGACTCCCCTGGACACGTCAGCAGCTATCCTCCTCGCCCTTCAGCAGATACGGGAGGACAATCAGCAACTGCAGCGGGATAATCGGCAGATGCAGGAGGACAATCGGCAGCTGCAGCAGGATGTGCAGTACCTGTTGCAACAGCACTATGCATCACCTCCACGCACTCCAGCGAGGGACATCCAGGTTCCAGCCGTCACGCCTGGAACCCCCCCAGCAGTCTTATCATCACCACTGCAGCAGGACAGAACATACAGCCCTGCTGACTCAACCAGTGGACATCGCCGCGCCCCGGTGGCAGAGCAGTCATCACCTCTACCTCGGCCACACATCGCAGGAGCTGAGGCAGCGACGTCCACACCGCCACATGGAGGAGCTCCCCATCTGCCAACACCACTGATGGCAGAGCTGACAGAGCACCTGAGGAGCATGAATCTGCCACGGGGTCACTCATTCAGGTCATCCTCACCCTTTCCTGCCACCCCACAGTACTCAGCACCATTCAGCCCACGGCGCCCTTCGTCTGCTCAGAGACAGCGGACGTCATCACCGGTGTCGGCCGGTCAGAGGGCAGTGGCACCAGATCATCACAGGCTGTCACCTGTCCCACAGTGACTGACATCTCTTCCCCCTCAGGAGCTGACCTACCGCGGGCCCAAGATGAGAATCCCAGCGTTCACCGAGGACGACCCACGGCAGTTCAACAGGATGCAGCTGGCGCTCGACAACGTCCTACCACCCGACGCGACAGAGCGCTTCAAATATCAGATCCTGCTGGACCACCTGAAGCTAGAGGATGCTGTCCTGGTAGCGGATGCTTACTGCCACAGTAGCTATCCCTACAGTGATACGATGGCAGCCCTCACGAAGCTCTTTGGGCAGCCCCGCAAACTGGCACTCAGGCAGATCAACCAGGTCTTGGCTGAGCCCCCTGTCAGGAGCGGTGACCAGAGAGGCTTCAGGAACTTCGCCCTGAAGGTGCAGTCCTTGGTGGGGATGCTGGATAAGATGGGGACCCAGGAACAGCTTGAGCTACGGTGTGGTTCGCATGTGTCTCGGTTGCTGCCCAAGCTGCCTCACGAGCTGTGTACTGCCTTCAGGCGGTACATCGACCCAGACCGTGTGCCTGTCCCCACACTCCTGGACTTCGCCGCATGGTTACAGCACGAGGTTGGTGTGCAGCTGGATGAGACCAACGACCCGCCAAAGGCAACAGCGAGCCAGGCAGAGCGGCAGCGGAGCACCAGAGGCAAGCAGCCGGCAGCCACACGCTCCACCACGGTCCTGCTGGTAGACCCCCCAGCCAAGTCAGCTCAGCAGCCATCAAAGTCAGCTCCACGCACACCCGCCAAGGTGGAGCCTCCAAAGAAGTACTGCCCCTTCTGCAACAGCACGGAGCACTACTTCAACCAGTGCACTGCGTTCAAGAGTATGTCACTGGAACCAAGGCTCCAGTGGATCAAGACCGGGAAGAAGTGCTGGAGGTGTGGACGCGACCATCAAGCAGCTCAGTGCTACCTCAAGGCACGGTGCCCGAAGTGCAATCGCCTGCACCTCGAGGTACTGCATGAGGTGAATGCACAAAGCAGGCCGGAGACTGCGACACTGTCTTCAACCAGCCAGCCATCCACCTACTACCTCGACCCAGCACGGAGAGGTAGTTGTGTGCTGCTGAAGATGGTGAAGGTGCTCCTTCATCACGGGGGCAAGAAGATGGAGACCTACGCCATCCTCGATGACGGGTCAGAGCGCACCATGCTCCTCCACCAAGCAGCGCAGCAGCTTGGCCTCAAAGGACAGAGTGAGAATCTGGCCCTCCGCACCATCCGTCATGACATCAGAACGGTGCCGGGGAGGTCAGTGTCCTTCTCTGTGTCATCACTCAGTCAACCGCAGCAGCGGTACAAAATACAGCGGGCTTTCACATCACCCGAACTGGGACTGTCCCCTCATTCACACCCAGTTGAGGCTCTCCAAAAGACCTACCGCCACCTCAGAGGGCTGCCTCTTCACTCCTTTACTCAGGCCCGTCCGCTGCTCCTCATTGGGTCGGACTACCCAGACCTCCTCATCCCCATCGAGCCTGCGCACATAGGCCCACCAGGTGGACCCATTGCCCTGAAGACACGCCTTGGGTGGACACTTCAAGGCCCTGCCAAGGCTGTCAAGCATCGGTCTTCCACCTCAGCGTGCCTGTTCATCAGTGCACCGTCACCATCAGTGGCGCTGCTGCAGAACGTCACCAGACTGTGGCAGATGGATGTGGTACCGTACCGAAACGAGAAGATCATCACCCGGTCCAAGCAGGATGCTGCAGCTGTCAAGTTGCTGGAGGAGAAGACCATCAGAGTGACAGTCGATGGCGTTCAGCGATATGCCACTCCTCTGCTGTGGAAAGCAGGGAGCCCACAGCTCAGCGCACCGCTTGAGGCTGTACTGGGCCATCTACGCGGCACAGAGAAGCGGCTGTCACAAGACTCCCTCAAGGCCGAGTCGTACAGCCGTGAGGTGAAGAAGCTGGTGGACACCGGCTATGTGAGCAGAATCACTCCTGAGGTGGTCCAGGCGGGAGACAGTGCGTGGTACATCCCTCACCACATGGTCACGCACAACGAGAAGGACCGCATCGTGTTCAACTGCTCTTACACATACCAGGGTGGCAACCTGAATGAGCAGCTCCATCCTGGGCCCACACTCGGATCCTCTCTGCTGGGTGTGCTACTCCGCTTCAGGCAACACCCGGTAGCAGTGTCAAGTGACATAAAGGGGATGTTCCACCAAGTCCGTCTCCTACCTGAGGACAAGCCCTTCCTCCGCTTCATCTGGAGAGACCTGGACCGTAGCAGTGCCCCGACTGTCTACGAATGGCAAGTGCTGCCGTTCGGCACAACGTGCAGTCCCTGCTGCGCCACGTTCGCCCTCCAGAAGCACGTCCTGGATCACAGCAGCACAGAAGACACCCGGTACTCCATCGAGCACTGCTTCTATGTGGACAATCTGCTGCAAAGTTTCCCCTCCACATTAGAAGCCAGGCAGCTGATCAGTAACTTGCAGCATCTTCTCCCCTCTGGCGGGTTCGAGCTACGCCAGTGGGCCACCAACGTGCCACCACTCATTCGGCACATGCCACCTGACATGCGGTCCGAGAGCTGTGAACTCTGGCTCTCCCATGACACAGCTGACCCCCAGGAACGGGCTCTTGGCCTGTTGTGGCACTGCATGTCAGACAGTCTCAGCTACCGTCTTCGCTCCACAGACCATGCTGAGCCCACCATGCGGAGCATCTACCGGGTCCTTGCACGTCAGTATGACCCTCTAGGATTGCTCATCCCATACACCACTCGGGCCAAGATTCTTGTCCAGCGCCTGTGGGACAAGAAGAGGGACTGGGATGATCCACAGCTTCCAGAGGACATTCTACGGTCCTGGCGTGCCTGGGAGAGTGAACTCCAGCACCTCCCCTTCATCACCCTGCCATGATGCTACACCAGACCAGGGACACGGCCCACAACACAGACCATTCACGTGTTCTCAGACGCATCAGAGAGCGCGTATGGATCTGTGGCCTACCTGTGAACAGTGGACGAGTCTGGCGACATCCAAGTGGCCTTCTTGGCAGCCAGATCCCGGGTGGCCCCTGTCAGACAGCAGTCCATCCCCCGACTGGAACTCTGCGCCGCTCATACAGGTGCCCAGTTGGGCTCTGTCCTGCAAAAGGAACTGTCCCTGCCCATCACCAGCATCATCTACTTGACTGATTCATCCACAGTCCTAGATTGGCTTCAGTCCCAGTCCTGCCGCTACAAGGTGTTCGTCAGGACCAGGATCGTGGACATCCAGGAGCTGACGGAGGACAGCACTTGGCGATACGTCCACTCATCAGACAACCCAGCTGATGATATCACCAGGGGGCTGACTCTGTCACAGCTCGTCCAGGAGCATCGCTGGAGTCGCGGACCTCCCTTCCTGTGGCAGGACGAGACCGCATGGCCGACTGGTCCAGGCCCCTCACCCACTATCGCTGCTGACGCCACCGAGCTGCGGAAGTCCCAGTTCTGCGGCCACATCACCGTGACCTCTGACCCTGCGTTGCCTGATGCAGGGACCTTCAGTCAATATCCAGAGCTGCTGGAGGCCACAGTCAGAGCGCGTCACGGGGCGGCCACATCCGCCATCACAGCTGAGGACTACAGGCAAGCGGAACTGGCACTCCTCAGGAAGGCACAGAGTGACTCCTTCCCCGAAGACCTCACCCTGCTCTCAGCGGGGAAGCCAGTCTCCACTGACAGCAGGATCCTCACATTGTCCCCGGAGTACGACGCTGAGACACAGCTGATCCGGGTCGGAGGTCGTCTGCGCAGGTGTGACACGGTTGAGGAGGAGACTCTGCACCCCATCCTGCTTGACCCTCAGCTCCCACGTGCCCTGTGGCCTGTGGGCAAGGTCACTGCTGTCATCCCTGGAGCAGATGGCAGGGTACGTACTGCACAGGTGCAGGTCAAGGACCGGACCTACACACGCCCAGTCTCACGCCTGGTGAGACTCCCTTCACTCCCTCAGGACACCTCTGCCTGACATCATGGACACAACTTTGTTCTACAAAGTTGGGGGCGGCTGTTCAGAATTGCGGTGCCAGGTCTTAATTATTTTGACCTTTAAAAGTAGTAAACAGGCACCCTTGTCAGACATAGTGGCTCCCAACTTGTTAGTTGTCAGGGCAACCGACCTCCTCCCTGTTGTTGTGCATGTGCTGTGCACGTGGACTGACCAATCACCCGTTGTTTGTGCACACGCTGTGCGCGTGGACAGGGCATCTTACAACACGCCAACTTCAGACACCCTGGCGCCACTGTCCATCACACTGTGCTGCGTGGACTATATAAGATGCGCACAAACATCGAGGAAAACATGGCACACATCAGACGGGGACTCCATGCAACACCTGCTTCTCATCAGTGAATATTTGGATCCGTTTCTCTCTTTCTCTCTCTGTTTCATTTCTTTCTTGCTTTCTATCTTTCTATCGCGGACGTGTCAGGATCCAACGTCCATCATTTGTGCTGTGTGAGCATTCCGTGCGTCCTTGAATGTAAGTTGTTTATTGTTGCGTAGCTACTGTGTTATGTGTGTACTCGCTATCTGTAACTGTTACATGTGGCGGTAAGGCTAGCGAGTATTTCTGCTCTTTTTCTCTCATCCTGTGTCTGTCTATTTTCTTACGTGTTTGTTCTGTTCTGTTCAGTAGCCATGTAATGATAGCGCTTGTCTTCTCGACCGCGGTCTGTTACGGGAGCACATTTCATTATTAGCCATTGCCGTGTTGGGAGTGTAGTGGTGGTATGTACAGTTCATAACCGCGCCACATATTCTAACCTTCTATGCGCAATACAGCGCGGGGCAGCGCTTAAAGGAGCCACGCTCCCCTTCATTCAGCCGACACACTCTGTGTCTTCATGCGGGTGTGACTCGCTGTAAGCAGTTGCACCACGCACCTTGGTAATGATAGCTGCTGTAGGCAGCTATCCTCATCCTCCGTGTACGTTGTACACATTGTACATATTGTGTACATATCATGTATATAGTCAGTATCTAGTGTGTTGTGTTATTTATTATGGGGTGTAAGTAGCATTCATTGGGCTTTATATTGTTTTACTTATATAGTATTCATTTGTGTGTTTTACATTTGTATTACATTGTATATAATTATTATTCATTTGCGTTAATATATATTTAATGCGATGTGTATTTGTATTTATATCACTGTTATTATTTACATTATTGCTTGTGTGTATATTATTGCTCATGTCTTGTTGTATTTGTATTTTATTCTGTTTTCTAGTAAAACCACGGTTTACACTGTTTCTCATGAGTGGACATCCATTAATTCCTGTTCTAACCGGACAGCCTGTGTAGCTTGCTGTATACCTGAGCCAGTGTCCCTCTTATACAGTCCTTTACCCTGTCCATCACCGGACACCCATTTTTTATACTATCCCTAAACTTGAGCAACTTGTCTCCTCAGTCCCCAGACGTTTACAGACTGTTGTAAAGAGAAAAGGGGATGTCTCACAGTGGTAAACATGGCCTTGTCCCAACTTTTTTGAGATGTGTTGTCATGAAATTTAAAATCACCTAATTTTTCTCTTTAAATGATACATTTTCTCAGTTTAAACATTTGATATGTCATCTATGACTATTCAGAACTAGACAGAATAGTACCTATTCTGAATAAAATATGGAATTTTGAAACTTCCACATCATTGCATTCCGTTTTTATTTACAATTTGTACTTTGTCCCAACTTTTTTGGAATCGGGGTTGTACATGAGTCCTCAAAGTGCTCATCTTCTCTCTGTATGTAAACTCATCATTTTGCTGATGAGGCTCAACACTGTCGTGTTATCAGCAAGTGCCCAGGGAGCAGTCAGGGGTTAAAGGACATACACAGAACCTTTATTTTTAAATACATTTCTGAGTGGATAGTATCTCCATCCTTGGCTCTTGTATGCTTTGGAATCGGGGTTGTATTTAACTTATTGGTTCATAATTTTGTGTGAACATTTGCTCATTTAATAAAAAAAAAAATGTTTGGAATAAAAAAACAAGTTATTGTCCAAAATGTAAAAAAGTTTCAATGATTTATTCCCACATTATATATGTAATACTTAATGACAACGCAATATATTAACATATTTTGACACTTTATATTTCATTGGTTTTTGATTAAAAACAAATATCATGTGACCTCATCGACTGGATTTAGCAACTACAGTACAAATACCTTTAGCAGTTACTAATGCTTATAGTGAGGATGCACATTGCAAAGTCACTCTAAGCAAAGTTGCGCTTAAGATTCCTTCTTATGAGTGAGTTCAGGAAAACCACGTACAGAGACAACGTTCGTTGCTTAAGAACGTCTTTAAATTTGCTCTTGATCTCTAAAGTGCAACGTTATCAGGAAACCCACCCCAGATCATTAGATAAGTCTATGTTATTGTTTTTAGCAACATAATTGTCATCTTTGTTCTCTTGTACCATAGCCACAAAGTGCAGAAAATTAACAAATTAATGGATAATTAACATCCAAACATGAAGAGGAAAGGAGAATCTTTACCAGTTTCTTCTCTCAGTTAGTGTTGCTGTTGCTCTGCCCCTCCTCTCTCAGCTCTCTTTTTTTACATCCACCAACAAAAAAGAATAAAGACATTTCTGCAGAATCTGCAGCCAAGCAAATGCTTGCTGATGCAAATATGTTGCCAGTAAAGCTAAGAGTGCTCGTTCAAAAAAGATTGAACCATCCCTAATCACAGAATTATTCATCTCATCTCATTATCTGTAGCCGCTTTATCCTGTTCTACAGGGTCGCAGGCAAGCTGGAGCCTATCCCAGCTGACTACGGGCGAAAGGCAGGGTACACCCTGGACAAGTCGCCAGGTCATCACAGGGATGACACATAGACACAGACAACCATTCACACTCACATTCACACCTACGGTCAATTTAGAGTCACCAGTTAACCTAACCTGCATGTCTTTGGACTGTGGGGGAAACCGGAGCACCCAGAGGAAACCCACACAGACACGGGGAGAACATGCAAACTCTGCACAGAAAGGCCCTCGTCGGCCACGGGGCTCGAACCCGGACCTTCTTGCTGTGAGGCGACAGTGCTAACCACTACACCACCGTGCTGCCCACAGAATTATTATTTAAATTAAATAAATGAAACAATGTCCTTACTTATACTTCATCGAATAGCATATAGTCAAATCTGATTAAAAAACAAAAGAAAGCAAACGCCACTGACAGTTTTCTTCTTCATCCATTTTATCTGCTGTATTTACATGATCGTATGAGAAAGTCTCGATGGAGTGTTTTGAAAAGGCCTTTGCCTGAGCTTGATTTGCAGTAAAATCATACATACAGGGACACGCCCTGCGAATTACATACATTTAAATCAAAACATTCCTGCCAGGTTTTTAGTTTTGGCTAGATTAATTTCTTTCCTTTTTTATTCATATGAAATAAGGAAGGTTTATTTCTTCAGGATGGAAACTTGGCTGAGTAATCTTCATAAATAAAGCTTTATTAAAATAGTTTGGCAACAGGGGCGGCACGGTGGTGTAGTGGTTAGTGCTGTCGCCTCACAGCAGGAAGGTCCTGGGTTCGAGCCCCGGGGCCGGCGAGGGCCTTTCTGTGTGGAGTTTGCATGTTCTCCCCGTGTCCGCGTGGGTTTCCTCCGGGTGCTCCGGTTTCCCCCACAGTCCAAAGACATGCAGGTTAGGTTAACTGGTGACTCTAAATTGACCGTAGGTGTGAATGTGAGTGTGAATGGTTGTCTGTGTCTATGTGTCAGCCCTGTGATGACCTGGCGACTTGTCCAGGGTGTACCCCGCCTTTCGCCCGTAGTCAGCTGGGCTAGGCTCCAGCTTGCCTGCGACCCTGTAGAAGGATAAAGCGGCTTGAGATAATGAGATGAGATGAGTTTGGCAACATAATCTGACTTACTTTGTGTGTATACAACATAGACAACAACAAAAATGAATAGGGTCACAGTGGATCTGGAGCCAGTTATGGGAACACTGGGTGAGAGTCAGGCATATACCAAATACCTACATCAAAAGATAGTTTCATGACAAAAAAAAAGGTTGTAAGACAACACTATTCTTTCTTCCACAGGAAATGAACTTAATTTAAATTGAATTTTGTGGTTTTTATTGGGAATTCTGAAAAGAAGTTTCAGAAGCCAGCTTCACTGAAATACATTTCTCCATGCTCTCTCTCTTGTACACCTGCTTGCACGCAAACCCCCGCTTCCCAGAATTCACAGCAGCTTTCAAATATGGCCACAACAGACTCCAACACCCACCCTGCACATCACTGCTCCCAGTCTCCTGAGTGCTCATCATTTGCACTTGTTCACAATCACCACAGCTCACTGTTTATGGACTTCAACTCTCACAGTTCACTGTGAAGTGTATGCTCAGTCCTTTGTGTCTGATTTTAAAGGTCCCATGGCATGAAATTTTCACTTTCTGTGGTTTTTTAACGTTAAAATGAGTTCCTCTGACCTTCTTAAGTCACCCCAGTGGCTAGAAATGTCATAATGTGTAAACCAAACTATGCCCGCCCTTTGTCAACATTTGAGAATGGCGCATCAAAATGGCGCGTTGATAGGCTCTTCCCTTTACTACGTCAGCAAGGGAGATGATCCCCATGCCCCCCCTCTGGATTCCCACCCACTGTATGGATTGCCCGCCCAGCTCAAACATGGCACCACCTAAGTGAGCGAAACATGGAAATTGCACTATACATGGATGTGACAACACAGAAAGGAGTCTGTTTTTACTGCTGACGGGAGAGCCCCTGAAGACGCAGTGGCTTAATTTTATTTACTCCAATAATATGCCGTCGAGTCTACCTAAGACGGTGTATGTTTGTCGGAAGCATTTTCCTGATGAATGTTTCCACAACTTGGGACAGTACAGGGCAGGTTTTGCACATCAACTGTCACTGAAGCCTGGGTCCGTACCAAGCATCCCTGCCGTATCAACCACAAACACCGAACAAGTAAGTGTATAACTGTTAAGTCGTTTTGCCGTGTTTTAAAATCGGTGCCACGTTAGCCTTGCAATGGCTACATTAGCTGTGCAGCTAACCGCTTCCTGCAGTTAGCCAGGTACTCTGCGCTACAAAACCAAAAAGCATGCAGCATGCTCTGTTATAATAGCCAATCAAAACAGTTTTTACAGACACCCACATTCTTTTTTTTAAGTCACTCGTTCATTTTATTTGTTTGTTTGTTCAGTAAAAACCCAAACATTTGTTGAATTTATTTTATTTCCTCGCGTCGCACCTTAATGACGTCAGCGCGCGGTATTTTTCCCTTCGCGGTTTGTTCCTTCTCTCTCGCCATAGTAAGACACCCACATCCGCTTGTTCTGACCCACTGGAGGTAGCGTCACAGTGCTATTAGCCAATCAGAGGTAACACGTTTACATGTCATGAATATTAATGATAAGACCCGCCCCCACCCTCTACCCTTCCCCGCCTCCATGCTTCTCATTAGCAAAACGACGCACTGGGAAAAGGGCTGAAATGGGGCTTTCTCCCAGGAGGCTATATCTACGTGCAGAGGGTTCATTTCGAGAAAGGCTGCAGATATAACATCCGGAAACCTCCACGAGCCCGTTTAAACCATCAACAAACCACCATGCCATGGGTCCTTTAAGCCTTTTGTTATTGTTCTGCTGATTCTGGTTTTAACTTTGTCCGGACTTTGCCTTTTGACGTTGTCTCTGATGTTCTGTTTGTGCCTCGCTTGACCTTTGCCTATTTTTTGATTCTGCCTTTTGCATCATGATTTGGATCTGATTAACAGTGTGCTCTGTATAAACACTACAGCTGTCTGTCTGTCTCTCTTTCTCTCTCTCTCTCTCTTGCTCACTAATTTCACTGTCATACAGGAAAAAGGCACGTAACATTTTCATAGAAGAGAAAATTAAATAAGTTTTAGCTTCTTTTACTTCCTCGATCTAGGATATTCCAGTGTGCTGAAATAAGCTTTCATTATTGTGCTCCAAACTCAATAGCTGTTTAACAGGAAATGTGATGGTCTTTTTTAACAAATCTCTTCTAGTAAATAACTGAAAAAAAACCTTCAATATTATAATATCCGATTGGTAAGAATGATGTTTAGGTCTAATTTAGAAATAAACTTCAGCAGATTAATACACAAATGATGGTTTATCTACAAAAGCAAACTGACATCATAGACTGAGGGTTGAGCCTGCAGAGGTAAACATGTAAAGAGCTCCATCGTGTGAGAAAAGCACAACTCTGCTCCAGTCATGTGTAGTGCTTTTTGTACAGTGTAGTTGGGTTTCCTGTCACTGTGGGCTCCAGAGCGCAGTAGTACAGTGCAGAGTCTGTCACTGCAGCAGAGGAGATGAGCAGATCCACTTTCTTACTCGCTTTATCAAGTTTGATGGACACTCGTGGATGAGGTGGTTGAGCGTTTGTGACCTGTCCACCGCTTTCAACAATCAACAGCAGAAACTCTGGTCTTGATCCAGATTTTTGTTGGTACCAGTGGAGACTGTTAACTACTCCAGTATATGTGCAGGACAGTGTGATGTTGCTGCCTTCAGTTCCAGATATAGTGGTTTGTTCTGGTTTAATGCTGTTGTCAGCAGCTTCTGCTAGAAATACATTAACATAATATCATGACCATTTATTATTAATAAACTGTTATTAAAACATTGTTCTTTTTGTTTGTTAAATAATTAAACATTTCTTGTATAATGTATCTGACTTACCAATGTCAGCATGAGTGAGGAAAAGCAAGAAGAAGAGTAACATTGTTGTTATGAGTGTTTAGTTCAGACCTCTAGTTTTAGAAATAAATGCCAGTGTTGTGTATTTGAGATTGTCTCTGATGTCTCCACATGTAGCTCCACCCACTCATATTTATTCATATTTACCATGACTCTGCTTCAGCTTATAATACACAAGCCTTTATTTACATGTCTGTGGCTTTAATAAATTACGAATTTGTGTTGCTATAAACTACAGCACAAATATTACAACTTGGAAAAATCCCCAGCTTTGCCATGAGATATATTCTATAATCAGTTACAAATTGACTGTGGAACGGGCTGTGGGATTGGTTCTGGACTGACAGCCTTTAGGAGGCGCTCTAGAACATCAGCCTCAGATGGACTAGCCCCCTCCCCCAAAAAATTATGGGGGTTCTCCTTCTCTAGGGACTCATAAATGAACCAGAGTGTGACCTGAAAATCATGTGAGCTCCGAAGGCACGGGTACTGTAATCACATGAGGTGTGCTCATCCAGTCAGCCAGGAAATCATGCATGTTACCCAGACAGGTTCTGGAGGCTTGGGTTCTTCAAGGTCTGCATAATAGGTGCCACACTGTATGCTGAAGCCACATGGGTGATACTCTCCATCGTAGGGTGTTGAGTGTATACGCCGGTACACTGCCAGAAAACAAGGCTAGAGGCTGAGATACAAAATTCCAGAAGTGGTGTGGCATGGTGTACTGGAACCCTTCTGCTGCAGCCACTGTTTGATGAAGTATTCTGTCAGGGAGCGGTGAGAGACGGATGCAAGTGCAGAAGTATTTATTAAAAACAGAGTGACAATCAGGTAAACACACAGACAAACAATCCAAATCAACAGGCAATCTCAAGAATGGGAAACAAGCAAAATGTTGGGTGAGGTATGAACAGACGATCACAGGCAAAGAGAAATTCTCATCTCATTATCTCTAGCCGCTTTATCCTGTTCTACAGGGTCGCAGGCAAGCTGGAGCCTATCCCAGCTGACTATGGGCGAAAGGCAGGGTACACCCTGGACAAGTCACCAGGTCATCACAGGGCTGACACATAGACACAGACAACCATTCACACCTACGGTCAATTTAGAGTCACCAGTTAACCTAACCTGCATGTCTTTGGACTGTGGGGGAAACTGGAGCACCCGGAGGAAACCCACACAGACACGGGGAGAACATGCAAACTCCACACAGAAAGGCCCTCGCCGGCCCCGGGGCTCGAACCCGGACCTTCTTGCTGTGAGGCGACAGCGCTAACCACTACACCACCGTGCCGCCCTAAGGGAAGAGTTGTTGAATACAATTGTAAACATCAACAACTAAAATAAAATATTCATGACATACTTTCTGATCTATCTGGGGGTTAAAAATGCAAAATTCTCTTTCCATAAATTTACTTAATTGCTTGATCATTCATACTTTTAAAAATGATTTTTAGTCTTTGCTTCATGCTTCATACTGAAGACTGTGCGAAACAAACAATGCATTAATAAATAGGCCAGTTCTATTCATTTGGTGAAAATACAAGTAATTGGTTTGTAGTGTTTATATTAGCTGATACGTGAATAACAAGATGTGGAGTGCAGGCCAGTCATTGGTTTCCTCTGTAAAGCTTTAATATTTAAAACAAACAAATCAAAGTCCATGCCATATAAATTAATGTGACAAAACTTTAAATCACACACACTGCAGTGGTAAATTACATGGGTAAACTCCGAAGTGCCAAAGTGTGTGAGGTTTATCCATCCAGTGGGAGTTCTTGCTTGTATGGTGCCCTGAGCCAAATAGTAGAGCAGGAATCATAATCCGGAAACGAGCGAGGGTCAGTCAATCAGCAAACAATGCAACAGAGAGCAAGCAAAAGACAAGGTCGAGGATAAATGTAAACACGGGTCGTACACTGGAAATCAGGTGGAAAACAAACAGCTCGGTAAAGTTGGACATGGGGTATTAGACAATACTTTGTGAAGTGGGGAAGTGAGAGCTGAGTATATGTAGGAGAGAGGAGGGTGTACCCCGTCTCTCACCCATAGTCAGATGGGATAGGCTCCAGCTTGCCTGCGACCCTGTATAGGATAAGTGGCGACAGATGATGGATGGATTAATGGATGATAACAGTGACCCAGTGGGCAGCATTGCTGCATCACAGCTTCAGGGTTCTCAGTTGGATGCTGAGGTCAGGTTGCTGTCAATTTGTGTGCAGTTTTACATGTTTACTCCGTGTCGGTGTGGGTTTAAAAAACAAAACCTTGCAGTAGGAAGTTTGCTTGGAGAAATTGCCTGAAGGTGTGAATGAGTGTGTGAAAGGGTTTGCGCATGGTGCTCTACGAAGGGCTGACAGTCCATCCAGGGTGAATTCCCACCTCACAGCTGGGAGCCCCAGGACAGGCTTTGTGTTCATGACAACACTGACCAGCATACAGTGGTAACCAAAAAATGAAAACTGTTTACTAATAATGGAATATGTGCCAGTAATATAAACTCTTCATAAATTTTGAGAGAGAAAGATTCCCACAAAAGTGCATGTCAATTTCTTAAAATCATCAGCAGAACAACCAACAATACAACAAAACTGTGTGAAAGTTTTTGTACAGTGCAGTTGGATTTCCTGTCACTGTGGGCTGCAGAGCGCAGTAGTATAGTGCAGAGTCTGATACAGCAGCAGAGGAGATGAGCAGATCCACTTCTTTCTTCTTTTCATCAACTTCAGCAGACATTCTTGGAGGAATGTTGGGACTTAGAGTTCCACTTTGATGAATATAAAGAAGGAACTCAGGTTTAGATTTTGGATATTGTCTGTACCAGTGCAAGTAGTTTCCTGTACCACTTGAGTCATAGCTGCAGGACAGAGTAACATCACTGCCTTCATCTCTCACTGTCTGAGTGAAAAGTGGCTTTATTGACTCTGCCATGGAGTCACCTGTCATAGAGAAGAGAACATAATGTGTTTAACCTTTACACCATCAAACCAGAACTACATGTCAGACCCACATTCTGATTTTTCTCCCCACCACACAGACTAATTAATCACTCATTCTACACTTAATATGTCTGAAATAACACAAAAATAAATAAATGGATAACTCACCTAGTGAAAGCCACAGACCCATGAATATAACAGTGAACATGATGAACGGTCTCAGCTGAATGAAACTATTATTTGTGTCTCCAATATTGTTAACATCATGCAGGTTGATGAAGCTCCGCCCCACAGCATCACATGACAGACAGAATGAAACAGGCTGATTTTGGGGGTGTGCCTTTCAATTTAAATATGTAAATATATCCACTGTGATTGGCTAACAGAACCCCTTTGTGCGTGGATGGCAGAGTTGGATATTAGCCAATCAGAGTGAAGCTATTTACATATTTTGAGAGTTCAAGCTGCAGCTGCATAATCAGCCTGGAGTGTTTACATCCAGCCCTGTGATGACCTGGCGACTTGTCCAGGGTGTACCCCGCCTTTCGCCCGTAGTCAGCTGGGATAGGCTCCAGCTTGCCTGCGACCCTGTAGAAGGATAAAGCGGCTAGAGATAATGAGATGAGATGAGATGAGATGAGATGAGATGAGTGTTTACATCCCATGATAAAACAGCATGAGGCAAAAGAACCAAGGTGCTTTTTCAATAAAAACAATATCACAAACTTTACAAAAGCACCTCAGAGAATAATATAAATTAATTGAAAAGAGTATGGCATGTCCCTTTGAACACTCTCAATCAATGTATAATAATAATAATAATAATAATCAGCATGGTCTTGGCACATAATATATATATATATATATATATATATATATATATATATATTGTGTGTGTGTATGTGAGTAATTATGAAATCATCTTGCAGGCCAGATCAAATAGTCTCGCGGGCTGTATACAGCCCGGAGGCCGGACTTTGCCCACCCCTGCCCAAGACCAACGAGCCAAACAGCCCATAAAATTATTTAAAAATATATAAATAATAATAAAAAAAAATCAGTCCACCTCTTTCTCCATGGCTATAGGTTCAAAATCATCCTCAAACAAAAAAACAACGATTGAGGACGAATTTGAAGAGCTTTCATGTCTTTTTCAAAAGACTCGGTATCAAGAACGCACACCACTGCAGAGAATAGGATAGAGTCCGTGTGGAAACAAAAGAACAGACTGGTGCAAATGATGTCACACGTGCAGCGCCACCGACCTGTAAATCGCTGTGATCTAATAATGGCAGCCGAGCTTTTAGTGATTTTTGGAACAGAATTCAGATGCAAAAAAACATTTTTCAAACCATTTTTTTTATTTATCCGGCCACTTTACAGTGTATTTGAGAACATCACACACATTACATTTTCTGATGTAACTTTCATTAGATGAGCACTTTAAGAACAATTCAGCCAAGTGAAATCCCTGTTACCCCAGTCCAGATTGACCATTTAAGGTAAAATCTGGGCTCGTCCGGGAGTTGAACCCGGGATCTCTCGCACCCTAAGCGAGAATCATACCCCTAGACCAACGAGCCAAACTATTAAATAAATAAATAAATAAATAATAATAAAAAAATCCATCCGCTTCTTTCTCCTTGACAAAAGGTTTGATATCATCCTCATACAAAAAGCCAACGATTGAGGACGAATTTGAAGAGCTTTCGTGTCTTTTTCAAAAGACTCAGTATTAAGAACGCACGCCACTGCAGAGAATAGGATACAGTCCATGTGGAAACAAAAGAACAGACTGGTGCAAATGATGTCATGCGTGCAGCGCCGCTGACCTCTAAATTGCTGCGAACTAATAATGGCGGACGAGCTTTTAGTGATTTTTGGAATAGAATTCAGATGCAAAAAGACATTTTTCAAACCAATTTTTCATTTATCTGCCAACTTTACAGTGTATTTGAGCACATCACACACAGCAAGCCAGGGATTTTCTGATGCAACTTTCATTAGCCTAGCACTTTAAGAATGATGCAGCCAAGTGAAATCCCTGATACCCAAGTCCAGATCGACCATTTAAGGTAAACCCTGGGCTCATCCGGGAGTTTAACCCAGGACCTCTCACACCCAAAGTGAGAGTCATACCCTGAGACCAATGAGCCAAACTATTTAACAAATGCTATCTAGGAAAAAAAAAAGTCCGTCCGTTTCTTTCTCCATGGCAAAAGGTTTGATATCATCCTCAAACAAAAAGCCAATGATTGAGGAAGAATTTGAAGAGCTTTCATGTCTTTTTCAAAAGACTCGGTATCAAGAACGCACGCCACTGCAGAGAATAAGATAGGGTCCATGTGGAAACAAAAGAACGGGCTGGTGGAAGGTCCAGGTTCGAGCCCCGTGGCCGGTGAGGACCTTTCTGTGTGGAGTTTGCATGTTCTCCGCGTGTCTGCATGGGTTTCCTCTGGATGCTCTGGTTTCCCCCACAGTCCAAAGACATGTAGGTTAGGTTAACTGGTGACTCTAAATTGACCGTAGGTGTGAATGTGAGTGTGAATAGTTGTCTGTGTCTATGTGTCAGCCCTGTGATGACCTGGCGACTTGTCCAGGGTGTACCCCGCCTTTCGCCCGTAGTCAGCTGGGATAGACTCCAGCTTGCCTGCGACCCTGTAGAACAGGATAAAGCGGCTAGAGATAATGAGAATGAGAAGATCTTGGGAGCAATGAAGAACAATTGATATGTTGCAAAGCACAATCCTTCTTATACAGAGGACAACATTGTACAGTTTTTACATTTTCATGAAATGTCAGCCATGTTAGTATTCCAATATGGCTGCTGAATAACGATATTATGAAATTAAGTTTTTAAAGAGATAACGAATTTTGCTGTTTAAACACGTTTCAACAGCTAATAAATTTACTGGTGACATCAACAGTATAGACAACAATTAAGAATTAAGGAACATACAAGAACATTTATTTCTGCAAAGTATGAAATGTTTATTGAGAACATCATAGCAATGTCTTCAATATTAACAGGGCTGAAGATTAATAACACTAATATTTGCTTTTAAACAGCTTCAGTAATGTACATTTTTTACGGCTAACACTTAGGCCATGTACACACGTAGCCGGGTATTTTTAAAACCGAACATTTTCCCCCCCTCCGTTTATAAAAATGTTTCATCCACACCACCTCGTCTTCGAAAAAAATCCCTTCCACACATAACCGAACATCTGCGTTTTCAATCACATTCATAAGCATTCCAAACCTGTAGATGGCATTATTTCCCCAAATTCTACCCCCTAATCACATCAGAATAGCCCTCTGTTGGCGTCACTTCCGCCTAAACATAAAACATGGCGCCAAGCTCGTTCGTCTGGACAGACTCAGAGACAGAATTGCTTTTAAACAAAATTTTGGAGTATAAACTTCAAAAGACGCAAGAAAACATTCATTGGGAATCTTGTCAAAGCAAATATGTGGACATATTGACCCTGTTTTTGGAGCAGTATCCTGCGGAGAGTTCTAACGACTTCCCTCATGAAAGGGGCGAGCTAACGCGGAGTATCCTGACCACGAAAATCAAGGCTGTGAGGGGTAAATATCGGTTGGCTGTTGACAACGGACGCAGGAGCGGGTTTGGCAGAGTCGTTCTTCTCTATTTCGAATTATGCGAACAGATATGGGGTGGTTCCCCCGCGACCACAACCATGCCGTCTGGCATAGAAACAAGTGATTTGAATGACAGCCTCCCTGTTCCTTCGCCTACTGTGTCCTCCTCATCCACCGTGGAGCCATCCGATACTACTTCAGATACCAAGCAGGAGAGCAGTGCGACATCCTCAGTGAAGGAAAGAAGACACTTGTTGCAGGTACAGTATTTGCAGTTTTGCTTAACAGTATGTAGAAGTTTACGTCATGCAGATGCCATCTGGACGCTATAGTTGCACTGAAATAACCATTCAAATATGAACTTTTTTTATTTTCTTCTTTAAAGGAAAAATTGAATGGACATCGGCACAGCCGAATGAGGAGAAAGCTGCCCACGGAGACCCAGTGGCTTAATGCAGTGGAAGAGGACCAGCGTGTGAAGAAGAGATTGGTGGACCTTTAGAAACTCTTAACATGTTGACTAAAACCGTGTCAGAAAGTTTTAGTGTCCTTAGACAAGTCATGCAGCCTCCACCCCCTCAGCCATCACACTACATGCCATACGAAGCAAGAGGGCACATGTCACACACACCATATACACAATCAGCACATCCCAATCAAGCTTTTCAGTCATTCCCAAACAGCTCACCTCCTGTCAGAGGAACACAGCGGAATGCAGGTAACACACAAGATGCAGCTCATTCCAGCACAACTGCTGACACAGGGCTCACAGGGTTTTCTTACACTCAAGCTCTTTTCAGTGATGAGTATTGATCATATTTCATAATTTCTTGCGTTAAATGTTTATCACATGTTCTTGTGATAAATATGAAGTGTTTACAGTTGGTTACATGAGCTGAATTTAAAGGAACAGTCCACCGTACTTCCATAATGAAATCTGCTCTTATCTGAATTGAGACGAGCTGCTCCGTACCTCTCCGAGCTTTGCGCGACCTCCCAGTCAGTCAGACACAGTCAGACGTGCTGTCACTCCTGTTAGCAATGTAGCTAGGCTCAGTATGGCCAATGACAATGAGCAGATTGGTCGCATCTAACTACAGCCCCAAAAAATACCATTGGCCATACTGAGCCTAGCTACTATGGTGAATGGCTTCAGTAACATAGTTGTCATCTATTGTGTCTTTAGAGGCCTCGCAATAATTGTGCAGCACAAAACATGCATAAATAGCAAAGGGCAGGTCATGTAGATTTATATCCATGGCTCTCCTCAAAGCTCCAAAACGAGCCTTTAGCCTCCCAAAGGCACATTCTATTACCATGCGTGCCCTGCACAAAGATAGTCCAAAATACTGCTCCTGAACAGTGCTTCCTCCATTAGCATATTCCTTCATTAGATATGGCAGTAATGGGTATGCGGGATCACCCAAAATGTAAACTGGAATGGGTGCTTCATTGTCAACAATTTGTTTTGTACAAGGAGGGATTTTTCCATTTTTGAGAAAGTCATTGATGGTTGAGTTGGAAAAAACACGGGTGTCATGGACGCTTCCTGGCCATTTCACTACCACATCCATAAAGCAGTATTTATAGTCATATGTTGCCTGGATATTTAAGGTAAAATTACCCTTTCTGTTCAGGTAATCAGTGGAATTTGCTGAAGGCTGCTTTATCCCAACATGGGTCCCATCCACTGCACCCATGCACTGAGGGAGGCCATGGATCTGTTCAAATTTTTCCACTAGTGAATGCACTGCACTTTCAGTTGTTGGCAGTTGTATGAACTGGGGTCCCAAGTGCACTGTTATAGCTCTACACACCTGCCTGACAATGTTTGAGACAACCTGTCTTGACAAACCAAAAGCATTAGCTTTCTTCCGTAATCTGCCCTCGTCAGCTAAATAGTAAAGCGTGCACGCAACTTTTTTGATGACACTGACGGGTGATCACATGACAGTGGACTGCCCCTTGATATAAAGATGTAATAACTCCGACAGCGACAGGAGTGAGGACCGGGACATACGGAAATTGTCACGCCATTCCCCTGGGAGTACGACTTCCATCTCAAAGTTTTCCCACCAGCTGGCAGTGCGTCCTGGTCTGATCCAAAAGCAGCGTTGACGATTTCGGCGAGGAACATGCCTACGTGGAGTGGTTAAGATGGGGTAAATCACCGACCGCAATGTTGTCCGTCGCCTGTGCTCTTGGAGCAGTAGTTGGGCTTCTAAAATTAAACATGTAAATAGCACCTGCACAATAATTAATGCTTTCAAGGCACTACTCCGATCCATTACTCTTTGTTCATGCTTAATCTGGCTTCTGCAGTAAACAAAGGTCGCACGCGTTTGACGTCAGGGCAGATTTGTCATTTTTTTGGCGCAGATTGTGACGTTCTAAAACGCAAAACTCCGGTTATCTCTGTCTACACGAAAAGGCATACACGGAGTTTTCAAAAATCTTCACTTTGCCCAGAGTTTTTTTTAAATATTCATTTTTGATGTGTTTTCATGTGGATGACAGGCCAAAACGTAGAAAAATATCTTCGATTTAGCAGATACCCAGCTACGTGTGGACGGGGTCTCAATTATCACTGACCCAAGAGCATGTTCTTAGCTAGATACCCTACTCATCCTCAGGGTCACGATTGTTTATGCAGTTGGAGGACCATTCACATTCACCATGGGTTTTGACCTTGTTGCTTCAAACCTCTTTTTCAGTCTTGTTATTTCTGTTGCATTTGTGAATTGAGAATAGCATGTTTTATGCCACTTGATGCTATTGGGGTCCAGATCCATGTGCTTTTGTAAATATTCAAAAAACTCAAAATATACCTCGTCTTTATATCTTATGCGTTCTTCAGCTTTGGTCTTTAAAGTCATCATTCCTGATTCACTTGCTTGACATAAAGTTTTGTCATTCTTGTTCCTTCCACAGTCTTGTAAACATATGAAGCACTTCTGGAAGTCAATATCCCTTCCTCTTTTTCTCTTCTTGGAGCTGAATAAGGGTTCCATGACTGACTAAAAAACAAGGGATCCACAACACAAATAGTAGTGTCTCAATGTACAGTTTTTAAAAATGTGAGACTTAGAAATAAGTGGAAAAACTCATACTTAATGTAGCTTTGGATCCGTTAGCTCCATTCCTATAGAGACCTACTACTTTATATAAAATATATGTCTTCACCAAATTCACGTGTTCTTGTCTTTGTTCCAGCTCCAAGGTGTCTTCATCCAGGCTGTGTTAAAAACTGGCAAGCAGGCAATCTGTCTAGTTTACACTGTCTTGTAAAGCTGTCTTGTACAACATCACATCTGTACCTTGTCTCCCATTTTATAAATAATATGCATCATATGTAGTGAAAATTCATTATGTCTGATTATTATAACTATTCTTTAAGTTCGTTTCTTAAGACACGTATTTTTTAGTATGTTACCTCGTTTGTTGACAGTTTCGGCGAACACTTCCGCCTTCTTCAAAACAGTCACCAGATGTCGAGTGGTGACGTGCCTTATCAGCTGACAAAATCATATTATGAATTGGGAAGAGGCCAGAGTCATTCGCGCTGAAGAGAATAGATATCAGCGTTGGATTTTAGAGGCAGTGGAGATACGAAAGCGGGCGCAGAGGACGATGAACCGGGATGAGGGAGCATACGCACTGTCACACACCTGGAGCACAGTCCTGGGGCAGCGACCTGACAGCAGGAGGCGTGGACTACCTGTCAAATTGGGAGGGACGTTCACGCCTCCATAGAGTAACATCAGCTGATAAGGCACGTCACCACTCGACATCTGGTGACTGTTTTGAAGAAGGTGGAAGTGTTCGCCGAAACTGTCAACAAACGAGGTAACATACTAAAAAATACGTGTCTTAAGAACATGCATCATGTTACAAAACACATCAATGTTTAATTGGCAGAGGAAAACTACTTTCATGTTGAATAAAGCTACTGATTTTCTCTGTTTTCAGGTACACTGCCGCACCTTCTAGGATCTTCTAGATTGCTGCCTCTGGAACAAGTGACCTTATTGGCTGCTTTTTCCAGTTCTTCCAAGAAAAAACAAAACAAAATGTTTGAAGTATCATATTTTTAAGTGAATAAAAGCAGGTCTCTGACTGGACAACATAACATATGTTGTACACTCATAAAAAACAATATCTATTGCAGGTAATGGAGTGAAATTTCTTTGATACCCATAATGCTTCGATGGTCAACCTGTAGGCAGTTATGAACTATGGCTTACACTTGTTATTTTGTTTATTTAAAGTTGTTAATTTATTATATTTTTTCTGCTTTTCCATGACTTTTGAAGTATTTTAAAACATTCTATTTGTAGTTTTTTTTTTTTCAGTATGCTTGAAGTGAATGGTGGACCAAATGTGATATATATATTAGTGCTGTCAAGCGATTAAAATATTTAATCGCGATTAATGTCGCGACTGTCATAGTTAACTCGCGATTAATCGCAATTTAATCGCACATTTTTGTCACATGAAAAACCATTGTAATTCTCTTATCAGCATAAAAAAGTGAATGGGCTTGCTCACCGTTCGAACTACGGGGGTACTCGGGGGATCCGAGATCCCCTGAAACAGACATGAGATCCCTTGAAAACATGATTTGGGAAATGTTGGGGGGTCTCTAAAATATTGGCAAAATGATGTTTATTGACATAGCAATCGTGTGTAACGGGAAGCATTTGCATATCCGAAGTGAGCGCACGATGGAGATCCGCGCTCTGAGACAAGCGCAAGCACCCCAAGGGAAAATAAGGGACCCCCCTGAAAATGTCGGCGTAGTTCAAACACTGGTTGTACCAATGTTTTTTTTTTATTGCAGAGCATAACACGTCTTGTCACAGCCACTGCAAAGTGGGGCTGGAGCCGCTGATGGGAAAACGAAACCTATCGTAAGCCGAGCACCGTGGCTGTTCCGGGGAGGGCAGAGGACTCTGGCTGTGCGGGGCGTGGCATCATGTCACAGAGCGTTAATCTCGTGATAAAAAAATTATTGCCGTTAAAATTGAGTCAAGTTAACGCGTTAATAACGCGACATTTTTGACAGCACTAATATATATATATATATATATATATATATATATATATTTTTTTTTTTGAATTTAGCATTATTTTATATTGGATATGCTTCATTAATGATAAGTGTGGATGTTATTTAATATAACCACATTATTTCTAACTATCAAAGACATAATTTTTGACACTAAGATCATGTTTGTATCTTCCTGGAAGGTAAAATTACATGTTTTTATTACATTTCTGGCAGCCATATTGAATTCCAAGAGGGCCACCAGATAAAATCCTTGTTGGTAGATACCAGAACATCTATTGAACAAAAAACTTAGGTTTAACCACAACTTTTATGGTGTAGATTGCTCCAGGAGTCCATACATTTAGGTATTTAAGATTGTCCAATAGTCAGTTTCAAAATGGCTGCCAAGGGATAGTCAGAGACATTTCCAAAGATGCCAACCACCATATTTCTGTCTCTTAGGAACCATTTTAACTAAAAAACATGGTTTGCAGCTTTTACCCCTAGATGTGCAGGGGGTTATAATACCATTTTTATCCTCCAGACTAACAGGCCACGAGGTGGTGTGCATGACTGGCAATTACTATTATAACACTGGCCACTTGGCAGTGTGTATGACTGGTAATTACTAACACTGGCCACTAGGCGGTGTGTCTCATCTCATCTCTTCTCATCTCCTCTAGCCGCTTTATCCTTCTACAGGGTCGCAGGCAAGCTGGAGCCTATTCCAGCTGACTACGGGCAAAAGGCGGGGTACACCCTGGACAAGTCGCCAGGTCATCACAGGGCTGACACATAGACACAGACAACCATTCACACTCACGGTCAATTTAGAGTCACCAGTTAACCTAACCTGCATGTCTTTGGACTGTGGGGGAAACCAGAGCACCCAGAGGAAACCCACACAGACAACATGCAAACTCCGCACAGAAAGGCCCTTGCCGGCCACGGGGCTCGAACGCGGACCTTCTTGCTGTGAGGCGACAGCGCTAACCACTACACCACCGTGCTGCCCTAGGCGGTGTGTATGACTGGTAATTTCTATAACACTGGTATGGTGGCAGGCACGGACGGGACCGAAACTATCAGAAAACAACTTGATGAGTTTCTTTATCCATCCACACTCTATCTCTATGGGGCTCCACTCACGCGGATCAAGAATGCACACCAATGCAGATAATAGTATAGAGTCCGTGTGGACACAAAAGAAGGCATTGGTGCAAATGACCACCTGTGCAGCACCACTGACCTGTAAATCAAAGTCCTTCCCATACCATGCGGCACAAAGGGCAGCACCGATCTCCGTAGCCCTCGGCCTCCCGCCTATTACATAGCTCAGGTTACAGTGGGGGGGCTAGTCCTCTGGGAACCGCAAAAGTTTGTCTCCCCACTCACATCTGTATTGCAATGTGCCTTGCCAGACAGCAGTAGGTACCATTTTTATGATGGTCTTTGGTATGACCCGATCATGAGTAGAACTCGTGATCGACCAAAGGGAGCATGCAGTTGAAACAATCTGGGCATGTTAGCTCAGATGCTGCAAACAAAGGCTTCAGAAGTTCCACTGAGAGTTGAACTCACATTACTGGAATCAAAGTTCAGAGTGCTAACCATTACACCATGGGACCAAAACGTAGCTGTAGGATTGTTTTCAGCACCAAATTACCGGCATATACTGACATTCCCCAGGCAAAAAAAACAAACACAGCCTTTGATATACATAACCCACACTCCTCAGTGCTGAAACCTGGGATTGAACCAGGGACCTTTAGTCTAATGCACTCCCTACTGAGCTATTTCAGCAAGCCCATTGTCAGAAACTCAGTGTGCTGGGTTCAGGCTAGCCATGGCACGTCAGGGTGGCGTAAGCAGCAGCCTTATTTGACATTTGTTGCAGCGGGTTGTCGACGGGCCTTGTGGCCCGTGCTTGGCGCAAGCAGCGAACGTGGGTGAAAACGGAGGCTTCGGCTGACGTGTCTTTGTGAAAGTAAGGGCTGCAAATGGTTTTTTTATTGCACATGCCTCTCTGTTAGTCATGGCTGAGTGGTGAAGGTGATGGACTGGAAATCCATTAGGGCTTCCCCCCACAAGGTTCAAATCCTGCTGGCTATATGTGGCATGATGTTTGAGGCCTGTCAAGTGCTATCCTAGGTCTGGCCCCTGGTTTCACCAGGGCCCCTGTGCTCTTGGTGTGAAGCAGGGCGGTGGTCTTCTTTTGATCACCACACATAGGTATTTGAGCAGTGACCCAAGTGCATCGCCAACTAACGTGGTCAGCACAAGACCTGCATGCGGTCAATGATGCGTCTCGCTTTGGTGTCTGGCTCAGCGGACTACGGAGCAGTGTTCGGCTAGTGGTATCCAGTGGGGAAGCGATCAACTATCTTGATCCTGAGGTCTGTTAAGTCCTGCTTACTGATGTTTGGGATGGTGTACTGATACCACACTGAAATCCAGTTTTGCATCTTAAGGTACTGAAACGGATGCCTTGATGATTCCCTACACAATTCAGCATGCTTACGAGTAAGTTTGAGATTCTCTTTGCCATGGGTGAAAACTGGTCATTGCAGTCCACTGTAGGGTTTCATTTTACAGCGCTGGCTTTATTTAGCAGTGCTACCCTTAGACGGTTGTACATCCAGTGAATCAAGTAGGCTAGGTCGTAGACTCGTTCACATCCAACCTGATTTTACCTCCCTGAAGAGTATGCGTTTTGAAACGAAGTGCAGCGAAGCATCTCCTGACATTTGTCCATGCTGTCACGAGGCCCCGTGTGCAGTCGTGGCCACCTGGTTAAAGTGATGTCCTTGACGTCCACTCAACATCTCCCACGCTGCTTTGAATGTGCTGCCGACTCCATCTGAAATTTGGTTTGCCGAAAGGCAGCCAAAACCTTGGTTTGTGGTGGCTTTTACCCGAGCTTGTCTGGCAAAAGAGGGAGCGGTTCCAAATCCAAGTATCTGTCCAAAACGGAAAGGGCTTCTCTCCCGGACAGGTTGAGCCAAAGCACTGTCGTAAAATGTTTGCAGAAAAGTCCGTCTTTTCTGCAAACTTGTAAAAGCACTGCCCAGAGTATTGCAATAGTTAGCCAAGCGCATGGCCCACATGCGAGAGCAACATGAGACCTCAGCATGTTCTATGCCAGATTCGCACTAGGCGTGGCAAGTCAGGGTGGTCGAGAGGTCTAAGGTGCTGCGTTCAAGTTGCGGCCCTCTCTGGGGGTGTGGGTTTGAATCCCATTTCTGACACTTGCTGCAGTGGGCTGTTGACAGGCCTTGTGGCCTGCAGTGTTGGGCATGTTACTTTCAAAAAGTAATTAGTTATAGTTACTTTTCCCAAAAAGTAACTGAGTTAGTAACGGAGTTACTTTGTCATAAAAGTAACTAATTACCAGGGAAAGTAATTATTCCGTTACATTTTGTGTTACCCCCCCCCCCAAAAAAAAAAATCAAATTCAATTAGTGTAATCATAATAAAAGTGAATGTTAAATGTGTTTAATGACTGAAATGGACACTTAACAGAACCAATTAGTAACGTTATCTACACTATATTAATATTTTTGTGGGACAATGTGAGATAAGACATCTATCAAATTTAATATATATTTTTGTAGTTATTAAAATTATGTTACTAATTACTGGCCACTGGGGTGGCACGGTGGTGTAGTGGTTAGCACTGTCACCTCACAGCAAGAAGGTCTAGGTTTGAGCCCCGTGGCTGGTGAGGGCCTTTCTGTGTGGAGTTTGCATGTTCTGCCTGTGTGGGGGTGCTCTGGTTTCCCCCACAGTCCAAAGACATGCAGGTTAGGTTAACTGGTGACTCTAAATTGACCGTGAGTGTGAATGGTTGTCTGTGTCTATGTGTCAGCCCTGTGATGACCTGGCGACTTGTCCAGGGTGTACCCTGCCTTTTGCCTGTAGTCAGCTGGGATAAGCTCCAGCTTGCCTGCGACCCTGTAGAAGGATAAAGCGGCTAGAGATAATGAGATGAGAGATTACTGGCCACTGATGAGGACAAACGCTTTGTTCCTTGACATAATGTGCATTGCACGTAGACATTTTTGCCTTTTATTTCAAGTAATGAAAAGTAATGGCTGTATTTCCAATGTGAAAACGCAGTGCTGGGCTCACCGCTCGCCATCGCTGTGTCTTCTGATTGAAAGTGTGCACAGTAGTGCAGTAGGCGGAGCCTACCTACGTATGTTGTCCAAATCTACTCTGATTGGCTTACTATGTCATTGTCTCACATCTCCCCACCCCACACTAAAGCAGAGGAAAGAAAGGCTGAATGAGCAGCGTGCCAGATGAGAACAGCTTTAATAAAGTAACGCATAGTATTTTATTGTAAGTAACGGGAACGGCGTTATAACGATGTAAAAAGTAATTAGTTAGATTACTTGTTACTAAAAAAAGTAACGCCGTTAGTAACGCCGTTTATTTCTAACACCGTTATTCCCATCACTGGTGGCCTGTGCTTGGTGTGAAAATGGAGGCTTTAACTGGTGTGCCTTTGCAAAAAAAAAAAGTGCCCAAAGTAATTTTTTGTCGCACTTGAATTTCAGTAGTCATGGCTGAGTGGTGAAGGCAATGGAATTGAAATCTGTTGGGGTTTCCTTGCACAGGTTTGATTCCTGCAGGCTACATGTGGTGTGAAATTTGGGGCCTGTAGAGTACTGTCCGTATTGGTCTGGCTGGTGGTGGATCGGTTTCGCCTGTAGAAAGAGGCATCTGTCCTAACCGGAAAGGGCTTCTCTCATGGACAGGTCGAGTCAAAGCACTGTTGTAAAACGTTTGCAGAAAAGTCTGTCTTTTCTGCAAACTTGTAAAAGCACTGCCCAGAGTATTGCAATAGTTAGCCAAGCGCATGGCCCATGCGCGAGAGCAACATGAGACCTCAGCATGTTCTACGCCGGATTCAGTGTCATTGCAGTCCACTGACTCCTCTGTCATCGTCTGAGACAGTGCTTTGACTCGACCTGTCCGTCACTTTCTGACCCAAGTGCATTGCCAACTCACGTGGTCAGCTCAAGACCTGGGTGTGGTCAACGATGTGTCTCGCTTTGGTGTCTGGCCGAGTGGACTAGGAGCAGTGTTCGGCTAGCGGTATCCAGTGGAGAAGCGTTCTTCTATCTTGATCCTGAGGTCTGTTAAGTCCTGCTTACTAATGTTCGGGATGGTGTACTGATACCACGCTGAAATCCAGTTTTGCATCTTAAGGTACTGAAACGGATGCCTTGATGTTTCCCTACGCAATTTAGCATGCTTACGAGTAGGTTTGAGATTCCCTTTGCCATACGATGGGTGAAAACTGGTCATTGCAGTCCATTCTAGGGTTTCATTTTACAAGACTGGCTTTATTTAGCAGTGCTGCCCATAGATGGTTGTACATCCAGTGAATCAACTAGGCTAAGTGATCCAGACAAAAGAGGGCATATTGAGAACACTGACACCAGAAGATGAGCAAGTGCTGCTCATGATTTCTCATCATGTGAAGACCACTTTCTGCTGGTGAAAATGGCCCCAGATGGACACTTTGAAAATCAGTGAGATGACTGAGGACCTAAAGGTGTCTTTCATGTGCAATTTCTGCAAAACGCTTTGCACCCAAGTCTCCATCAATGCACATCGTCAGGTGGTCCTGTGCATAGAAGATGAGCAAATGCTGCTTATGATTGCTCATCACCTGAAGACCACTTTCTGCTGGTGAGAATGGCTCCATATGGACAATTTGGAAATCAGTGAAATTACTGTGGATGAGACTGAGGATCTGATGGTGTCTTTGGTGTGCAATTTCCACAAAACACTTTGCACTCAAGTCTCCATCCATGCACAAAAAAAAGACTTCAAGGGGACCAGGGGATGATGGCTGCCGAGAAGACATGCTTGGACAGCATGCAGCCATCTTATCATGGAAGTTCACTTTTTTATCCAGTTGTCTTTTGGTTCAAACTTTTTTTCTTTAGTTCTAAAAAAATTACTGAGGTCTGGACCTCAGTGACCGCATAGCTGGCGACCGACATGATTTTAATACAGCCTAATTTCCAATAAAGCTGTTCTCATTTACATTTTTTTCCTGTTTCTGTTATCAGGCAATGGAACAAGTATGAAATCGTGACTAAAACATGGCCCATTAAGACGACATGTTCACCAGCAGTCACATCCAAGCCATTTTCACGCTGCTGCTCTGCACTGAGAAAATTCCTATTTTATAACCTCAGTGTCATCTGACAAAATCAGCATGCACATAATTTTAAAGAAAACAACTGTGCAGTGATAGTTACTATATTTCCATATAAAATGATTACTCAAGAAAGTTTGAAGAGACAAGGTGTTTTCCTTATTTTTTCTCTCACACAGTGCACAGCCTCTGTCTGCCTGGGAAACCAACCACAAGAAGGATGTTTTGCTTTCAGTCAGGGATGATTCGGCCTCATCTGCCCTGTAGTTAATAAACCTTTTAATCCTCTGGAGACAAAGATATCGTCTTTCGAAAGTAGCTAAGATTTGTCCAAAAACTCACAAGATTTGTCGCTAGTCACTTTTTTTTATTTAAAAAAGTCACTAAGTTGGCAATAATGCTTCGAGAACTGACTGTTCACTTGTTGCCTAATATTTCCCACTTCTTGACAGGCGCCATTGTAACGAGATAATCAATGTAATTCACTTCACCTGCCAGTGGTGTTAATGTTATGGCTGATCGGTGAATATAAATGTACTATGTATGTATGACTGAAGAACAGATCGAGCCTATATAATTGTGTAAAGTATTATTTATATAATGACAGAAGTCTATATCTCTGGGGGGGTCCTAATACACACACCCCAGTACTTGGCCCACAATAAGATAACTGACTGTGCCATCTTGTGGAGAAAGGGGAAAGACTTTAACACACCAAGGTTTTTATTTATTTATTTATTTATTTATTTACAGTCATCCCTATCACTTTGCCCCATTTTGCAAAGATAAAAATGGATGCTGGGAATAAGAAGTATTTTTTGTGGACCTTTCTGGAAAGCTTTCTAGCTCATGTAGATGAGCAGATTATTAAATATTCTGTTAGCAGGATGGGAGGGAACATGCTTAAAGTCGGTAGCTTTTTTAAAATTCATATTTTCTGGTAAAGATCCTCAGTTGAGGTAAGAGAAACTCTGATGATGGGTCCCATTATGTGTTCTAGGGGCTTGTGCTTTGAGACAGAATGCAATTTTCAGAGAAGATACTCACAGAGCTGCACAGGATGTTGTCTACGGTTACCCTAAATGTACTGAAGCTCGGAGGGGTGAGGTTTGCTCTCCTGTCTCTGCAGAAAAGTGAGACACTGTTGGGATTTTCTGGCACAGATAAGATCCTCTGTCATGTGCACCCCAAGACTGTCTCCATGATCACACTCGCAGAAGAGCACAGATTGATCAGCGTGGGACTGTGAGTCCTACTGGGGTCAAAAATCATCTCTTTTGGTTTCCTCCATGGATTGTTGCTTCTACTGTAGTCCTCTGACCCACTTCACCTTCTCTCTGTATGTTGGCTCATACAATTTAATGACAATAAAATACAATTAAATTCAGTTTTACCTGGATAATGTTTTTAACCATGGACAAAGTGAGAAATAAAGTCTGTGTTAACATCATAGGATAGAAAGGAGGGAGAGAGTGAAGAGAGGGGATCTCTCTTGACCAGAGCACGTGTGTATGAGTGTGTGAGTGAGTGAATGAGATTAGTAAAGCTGAAAAGGAGCCCAAAGTGAGAAATAAAGTCTGTGTTAACATCATCTCCTGCCTGCAGCACTTCAGTATTTCACTAACATCAGAGACTTACATTATTATTATTATTACAGAAAAGATTAACTAAACACAATTAGAGTGGCGGCCTAACAGTTCCTATGCAGAGAATTGTCACTCACTCAATTTTTTTGTTTGTTTGTTTTTCTCACCATCCTGTGTAATCTATAGACCCTTTTCAGTCACGTGACCTTCGTAAACGCGACCACCATTTTGGACATGTAGCGGACTTTGGCTCGAATTGGTTTAAATGCGAGGAAGGCGACAAACGGAGAATATACAAGAAAAAGGAGCGAGATGCAGAAAACACCTTCGCTATCCAGCGACGTAGGGCATTTACAGGGCGAGCAGAGGGAGAAATAACAACAGTAACGACACATTAGCAACGCCATACAGAAATAACGGTTTATGGCACAGACCCTTTCGGTTCTCGCTCATCTAGCTGCTACAATGACTGCTTAGACTGCAACAATAATACCTAACACACATTTAAGTATCCGTCGTAAAGACGTGAAACTCGTCGAGTGACGAGTGTGTTCATTGATAAGCTAACACAATCTAAAAGTAGACATACCATCACACTGCCCTGGCGCTGTGTACAGTTTACCTTCTACGGTTTGTGCACTGGCTATTTGCCATAACTTTCTCCAACCGTTGTTAGAGATTACAGGGAACGGCCTGGATTTAAGAGACAAATACATGTTCCTCTTGTTTTGAACACTTAGCCCGTGTTTACATTAGACCGTATCAGCGGATCATCAGATTAACGTTTTTAAAAGCGATTAGTGTGCACACAGCAACACCAATACACGATTCGTCTGCACACAGCAACACCAATACACGGATATGCTCGGCTCCGCAGGCATCCTGCGCTCCAAATCACTCCGCCCTGAACAGCGAGTGCCCTCTGGAGGGTGCGCACTCCGGCCCTGCGCAGCTCACACAGCACGCGAGTGAAGTGCACGAGCCACGATTCGGGACTGAGCCGCTGTGTGTGTGATCCCAGCGCAGATCACTTACCACTCGCAAGTGGAAGGATGGCAAGCCTAAAGACAATCGTTTTTTTTTTTTTGTTACATAGTCAAGAGAGGTGTCGGATCACTGGATCCAGTGTAAATAGCTGCCGGAGCCAACGCCCGAGGTTCCGGAGCGCGCTCCGGCTTGCTCCCCCTCAAATTAAGCGCTGTTTGTAGGACACTGCCTCTGATCTGTCCTACAGTCTACCAACAGCAAAGGAACACAACGCTAGCTAATGTCGTTAGCTAATAGCTACTACAGAAGAACAAAGAGGTTACAATGGGTTATTTTAGCCTATTTGGTTACACACTCGCCGCCACAGAATGTTAACAGCAATGTAATGCCTTTTCTGGCTAATTTTATTCGTCTTACCTCCAACAAAGTGGTCACTACACAAGCGCTGGTATGCTGAGTGCTGCCAATCTGTTAATGGCCGCTATCCATCTTCTCCGTCGGGATCCGATAAAATGATAAACCTTGCCTTGTTTGTTGATGGTTACTACATCCAGGTGCACAACAATATAGTGGCATGATGGAAGTCTTGCTGAAAATAAACACTTTCTTTGCTGCCGTTCCTCAATGTTGGCTGTGGTAAACTACTGGTAGTACATGTCCAAAATGGCGGCTGCGTTTGTCGTGACGTCACATGAAAAGGGTCCATAGAGACTAGTGTGTGTGAAAATCCAGAAGATCAGCAGTTTCTGAGATACTCAAACCAGTCTTTCTGGTACCAACAACCATGCCATTATCAAAATCACAGAGATTGCACTTTTTCTTCATTTTGATGTTTGATGTGAGCATTACCTGAAGCTCTTGCCCTGTATCTGTATGATTGTTTTTTGTATTATGCTGCTGGCACATAATCAGCTGATGAGATAATTGCAAGAATGTGCAGGTGTTCCTAATAAAGTGGACAGTATAGGAAATTTATTGTGACCAATCCACCTAAATGCACGTTTGAAAGTTTGAATCACAGAATAAATTGAAAAAAAAAATAGTGCTTGATGAAAGTTTAGAGTCATCATCCATTAATCACATAATTTTGTTTACATGATATACATGACCCATATTCATCAAAGTTCAGTGCAATCAAATCTTGCGATGGAAAAAGGAAAAGCAAATTCCACTGGGAATTTTCTTATTTTTCCTTTTCATTATTTTTTTGTATCTGTATGATCAAAGTCACATCTGTTCGTACATATATACCTACATGCATAATAAACACATGAGCAAATGAATGAGTGAATGAATGAACAAATAAAAATTGATGACAGTAGGTTATGAGGAAACCCAGGAAAGAGTTCATTCGTTTTATTCCAGTGCAAACCAGCAAAACCTGACACAATGGATCTAGAAGTGTCATTAAAATATTTTGGAGAATGAAACATGTAGGTTTGTGAATTCACTGTGATTAATGTGGAGTTGTTGTGTTAATCCCTCATTATTATTCTGTTCTATTTCCTCCAGGTGCATGTGCTACCACGAGTGTTGTTTGTGTCTGTGGTTAACTGATGAGTTGGTAAAGGGAATATCTTTGATCTGTGGTTTTAGAAGCTTCATAAATACCATTTGTATGTTTTTGTACAGCCTTTCATTGACTCTATATTACTGTGCTACTTCAAGAGCACAGTGATAGAGCGCAGAATCTGAGAGCTTTAGACCTCTGATAGTAAGTTCAGTGGAGTCTCTGGTTGTTTTTGACTCTAATCGATGATCAGTAGGAGTGCTATCATAACCTGTGCCTGACCTTGCACCTTTATACAGTAAAAACTGTGGTGCGCTGTTCAGATATTGTTTGTACCAGGAAAGAGAAATGCTCGACGCTGCTTTGAGTGTGCTGCCGACGCCATCTGAAATCGGGTTTGTTGAAAGGCAGCCGGAGCCTTGTTCTGTGGCGGCTTTTACCCGAGCTTGCCTGGCAAAAGAGGGAGCGGTTCCAAGTCCAGGTATCTGTCCTAAACGGAAAGGGCTCCTCTCCCGGACAGGTCGAGTCAAAGCACGGCCGTAAAACGTTTGCCGGAAAGTCCGTGTTTTCTGCAAACTTGTAAAAGCACTGCCCAGAGTATTGCAATAGTGAGCCAAGCGCATGGCCCACGCGTGAGAGCAGCATGAGACCTCAGCATGTTCCATGCCGGATTCGCGCTAGGTGTGGTGGGTCAGGGTGGCCGAGCGGTCTAAGGTTCAAGTTGCAGTCTCCTCTGGAGGCGTGGGTTCGAATCCCACTTCTGACATTTGCTGCAGCGGGTTGTTGATGGGCCTCGTGGCCCATGCATGGCGTGAAAACAAAGGCTTTGGCTGGTGTGCCTTTGCAAAAGGAAAAAAGATTTGCTCAAAGCAATTTTTTGTCGCACTTGAACTTAGGTGCCTCCAGTAGTCATGGCCGAGTGGTGAAGGTGACGGACTTGAAATCTGTTGGGGTTTCCCCGTGCAGGTTCGAATCCTGCTGGCTATGTGCGGTGTGAAATTTGGGGCCTGTCGAGTGTTGCCCGTATCGGTCCGGCTGGCGGCGGACGGGTTTCGCCAGGGCCCCTGTGCTCTCGGCCTGAAACAGGGCGGCCGTCTTCCTTTGATCACCGAATATAGGCATTTGAGCAGTGACTCAAGTGCATTGCCAACTCACGTGGCCGGCTCAAGACCTGGGCGTGGTCAACGACGCGTCTGGCTAGCGGTGTCCAGTGAAGAAGCGTTCTTCTATCTTGATCCTGAGGTCTGTTAAGTCCTGCTTACTAATGTTCGGGATGGTGTACTGATAGCACGCTGAAATCCAGTTTTGCATCTTAAGGTACTGAAACGGATGCCTTGAGGTTTCCCTACGCAATATAGCATGCTTACGAGTAAGTTTGAGATTCCGTTTGCCGTACGATGGGTGAAAACTGGTCATTGCAGTCCATTCTAGGGTTTCATTTTACAACCCTGGCTTTATTTAGCAGCGCTGCCCACAGACGGTTGCACGTCCAGTGAATCAACGAGGCTAGGCCGTAGACTCGTTCACGTCCAACCTGAGGATTTTGCCTCCCTGAAGCGTATGCGTTTTGAAACGAAGTGCACCGAAGCGTCTCCTGATAATTCGTCCACGCTGTCCCGAGGCCCCGTGTGCAGTCGTGGCCACCTGCTTAAAGCAATGTCCTCGACGTCTCCCACGCTGCTTTGAGTGTGCTGCCGACGCCATCTGAAATCGGGTTTGTTGAAAGGCAGCCGGAGCCTTGTTCTGTGGCGGCTTTTACCCGAGCTTGCCTGGCAAAAGAGGGAGCGGTTCCAAGTCCAGGTATCTGTCCTAAACGGAAAGGGCTCCTCTCCCGGACAGGTCGAGTCAAAGCACGGCCGTAAAACGTTTGCCGGAAAGTCCGTGTTTTCTGCAAACTTGTAAAAGCACTGCCCAGAGTATTGCAATAGTGAGCCAAGCGCATGGCCCACGCGTGAGAGCAGCATGAGACCTCAGCATGTTCCACGCCGGATTCGCGCTAGGTGTGGCGGGTCAGGGTGGCCGAGCGGTCTAAGGCGCTGCGTTCAAGTTGCAGTCTCCTCTGGAGGTGTGGGTTCGAATCCCACTTCTGACATTTGCTGCAGCGGGTTGTTGATAGGCCGCGTGGCGTGAAAATGGAGGCTTCGGCTGGTGTGCCTTTGCAAAAGGAAAAAAAAAAGTTGCTCAAAGCAATTTTTTGTCGCACTTGAATTTAGGCACCTCCAGTAGTCATGGCCGAGTGGTGAAGGCAACGGACTTGAAATCCGTTGGGGTTTCCCCGCGCAGGATCGAATCCTGCTGGCTACGTGCGGTGTGAAATTTGGGGCCCGTCGAGTGTTGCCTGTATCGGTCCAGCTGGCGGCGGATGGGTTTCGCCAGGGCCCCTGTGCTCTCGGCCTGAAACGGGGCGGCGGTTTGCTGATGGGCACTGTGGTGTGTGCCAGAGCGGACTAAGGAGCAGAAAGAAAGACTACCTGGCTGCACTTTGCCTGTCCTGCTCACGTTTGCTTGCCTGTAAAACAGAGATGCCTACCACAAATTTTGAATTTCAGTATTCTTGAAAACATATTTCAGTATTTTGGAGTGACTTTCAGTCACATTAATTTATGCGCATTTCCATTATAAAGAGGTATATATACACCAATATGTTTAACATTTATATTATTAAAAATAACTGTTTTGTGTGAATTGAATAAACAAAACGCGAGCAGCCATCTCAACTGAATTTCCACTCAACAAATTTCTCAAGTATACAATATCATATTTTTATAAATACAATTGTGTTCCCTGTTTGCAGACATTACGGTTGACTACCAATCATTGGTATTGAATGTAACTCATCAAAAGTATTATATATTATATTGCCTGGCAAAATGTTGTACCTGTTAACGGATTCTAATAAAATAAAAAATAAAAAAATCTCATTTCATGCCAAAGAGAGTCCGACATTGTTATCTTAATGTCCCAATATATAAATACTTCAGCATAATGCTTCAGAAGAGACATTGAATAAAATGACATTTATAATTGTATTTAAAACAGTGGAATGATCAATTTTTTGTCACAATCCCAACAGCACTAATCATAAAATTCTGTTTTTGATCATACTACATGTACATTTGCACTTGCAACACAGAAAAGACTTTGAACTAAAGAAGTACAGCCAGTGTTTGATATTTCAGTGAACATAAATCATACAGTGGTGCTTGGAAGTTTGTGAACCCTTTAGAATTTTCTATATTTCTGCATAAATATGACCTAAAACATCAGATTTTCACACAAGTCCTAAAAGTAGATAAAGAGAACCCAGTTAAACGAATGAGATAAAAATATTATACTTGGTCATTTATTCATTGAGGAAAATGATCCAATATTATATATCTGTGAGTGGCAAAAGTATGTGAACCTCTAGGATTAGTAGTTAATTTGTAGGTGAAATTAGAGTCAGGTATTTTCAATCAATGGGATGACAGTCAGGTGTGAGTGAGCACCTTGTTTTATTTAAAGAACAGGGATCTATCAAAGTCTGATCTTCACAGCACATGTTTGTGGAAGTGTATCATGGCACGAACAAAGGAGATTTCTGAGGACCTCAGAAAGAGTGTTGATGATGCTCATCAGGCTGGAAAAGGTTACAAAACCATCTCTAAAGAGTTTGGACTCCACCAATCCACAGTCAGACAGATTGTGTACAAATGGAGGAAATTCAAGACCATTGTTACCCTCCCCAGGAGTGGTCGACCAACAAAGATCACTCCAAGAGCAAGGCGTGTAATAGTCGGCGAGGTTACAAAGGACCCCAGGGTAACTTCTAAGCAACTGAAGGCCTCTCTCACATTGGCTAATGTTAATGTTCATGAATCCACCATCAGGAGAACACTGAACAACAATGGTTTGCATGGCAGGGTTGCAAGGAGAAAGCCACTGCTCTCCAAACAGAACATTGCTGCTCATCTGCAGTTTGCTAAAGATCACGTGGACAAGCCAGAAGGCTTTTGGAAAAATGTTTTGTGGACGGATGAGACCAAAATAGAACTTTTTGGTTTAAATGAAAAGCGTTATGTTAGGAGAAAGGAAAACACTGCATTCCAGCATAAGAACCTTATCCCATCTGTGAAACCTGGTGGTGGTAGTATCATGATTTGGGCCTATTTTGCTCTATCTGGGCCAGGACGGCTTGCCATCATTGATGGAACAATGAATTCTGAATTATACCAGCGAATTCTAAAGTTCATCTGTCCATGAACTGAATCTCAAGAGAAGGTGGGTCATGCAGCAAGACAATGACCCTAAGCACACAAGTCGTTCTACCAAAGAATGGTTAAAGAAGAATAAAAAGTTAATGTTTTGGAATAGCCAAGTCAAAGTCCTGACCTTAATCCAATCGAGATGTTGTGGAAGGACCTGAAGCGAGCAGTTCATGTGAGGAAACCCACCAACATCCCATGGGCCAAAATTCCTCCAAGCCGGTGTGCAGGACTGATCAACAGTTACCGGAAACGTTTAGTTGCAGTTATTGCTGCACAAGGGGGTCACACCAGATACTGAAAGCAAAGGTTCACATACTTTTGCCACTCACAGATATGTAATATTGGATCATTTTCCTCAATAAATAAATGACCAAGTATAATATTTTTGTCTCATTTGTTTAACTGGGTTCTCTTTATCTACATTTAGGACTTGTGTGAAAATCTGATGTTGTTTTAGGTCATATTTATGCAGAAATATAGAAAATTCTAAAGGGTTCACAAACTTTCAAGCACCACTGTACATGTAAAAAGAAATTGAATAAGTTTAACTCACATTTCATGGCACTAATTGGCAAGTTCAACTCCAAGCATAGGTCAACCATCACTGCTTCAGCACGTGTCACGTTCCGTGTCTTTTCATCCACAGATTTCGTAAAAAACTGCTGGATACCCCCAGATTTACTTTCCGCCTGACTCGCCATTTCAGCATACTCCATATGTTTTTTTTGTAGTTGACATGCCGCGTGCAGTCATCGCAACCACCATGAGTGATGTTAATGTCAGTTCTACACAGTTTGCAGTGCGCGTATCCATTGCCCTTTTTACACCCAGTCATGCACGGCCATTCTACCGTATCGAAAATAGCGCGAACAAATGTGCGGAAACTACGCATGTCACACACAGCATGTGCGGTTGTCGGAAAAATAAATAGCCTAGCCGTGAATCGCGCAAGGATTGAAAAAGTCGCTTGGACATTTAAAAACAACTCACTGGAATTTAAGACTTTATAATAATTCCATACAGAATAACACTGTTTGCCGTAACATCGTATTTACGTAACTTTTCCGTACAAAATACGGCCAATCCGTACTAGTAGGCATCTCTGGTAAAAGAAAGAAAGAGTACCTGGTGGCACTTTGCCTGTCCCACTCACGTTTGCTTGCCAGTAAAACAAAGAAAGAGTACCTGGCTGCACTTTGCCTGTCCCACTCACGTTTGCTTGCCAGTAAAACAAAGAAAGAGTACCTGGCTGCACTTTGCCTGTCCCACTCACGTTCGCTTGCCTGTAAAACAAAGAAAGAGTACCTGGCTGCACTTTGCCTGTCCCACTCACGTTTGCTTGCCTGTAAAAGAAAGAGTACCTGGCGACACTTTGCCTGTCCCACTCACGTTCTCTTGCCTGTAAAAGAAAGAAAGAGTACCTGGCTGCAGTTTGCCTGTCCCACTCACGTTCGCTTGCCAGTAAAACAAAGAAAGAGTGCCTGGCTGCACTTTGCCTGTCCCACTCACGTTCGTTTGCCTGTAAAACAAAGAAAGAGTACCTGGCTGCACTTTGCCTGTCCGGCTCACGTTCCCTTGCCTGTAAAAGAAAGAGTACCTCGCTGCACTTTGCCTGTCCCATTCACGTTCTCTTGCCTGTAAAAGAAAGAAAGAGTACCTGGCTGCAGTTTGCCTGTCCCACTCATGTTCGCTTGCCTGTAAAAGAAAGAAAGAGTACCTGGCTGCAGTTTGCCTGTCCCACTCACGTTCGCTTGCCTGTAAAAGAAAGAAAGAGTACCTCGCTGCACTTTGCCTGTCCCACTCACGTTCGCTTGCCTGTAAAACAAAGAAAGAGTACCTGGCTGCAGTTTGCCTGTCCCACTCACGTTCGCTTGCCTGTAAAAGAAAGAAAGAGTAACCGGCAGCACTTTGCCTGTCCCACTCACGTTCGCTTGCCTGTAAAAGAAAGAAAGAGTACCTGGCGGCACTTTGCCTGTCCCACTCACGTTTGCTTGCCTGTAAAAGAAAGAAAGAGTACCTGGCTGCACTTTGCCTGTCCCACTCACGTTCGCATGCCTGTAAAAGAAAGAGTACCTCGCTGCACTTTGCCTGTCCCACTCACATTCGCTTGTCTGTAAAAGAAAAAGAGTACCTGGCTGCACTTTGCCTGTCCCACTCACGTTCGCTTGCCTGTAAAAGAAAGAAAGAGTACCTCGCTGCACTTTGCCTGTCCCACTCACGTTCACATGCCTGTAAAAGAAAGAGTACCTCGCTGCACTTTGCCTGTCCCACTCACATTCGCTTGTCTGTAAAAGAAAGAAAGAGTACCTGGCTGCACTTTGCCTGTCCCACTCACGTTCGCTTGCCTGTAAAAGAAAGAAAGAGTACCTCGCTGCACTTTGCCTGTCCCACTCACGTTCGCTTGCCTGAAAAACAAAGAAAGAGTACCTGGCTGCAGTTTGCCTGTCCCACTCATGTTCGCTTGCCTGTAAAAGAAAGAAAGAGTAACTGGCGGCACTTTGCCTGTCCCACTCACGTTCGCTTGCCTGTAAAAGAAAGAAAGAGTACCTGGCGGCACTTTGCCTGTCCCACTCACGTTTGCTTGCCTGTAAAAGAAAGAAAGAGTACCTGGCTGCACTTTGCCTGTCCCACTCACGTTCGCATGCCTGTAAAAGAAAGAGTACCTCGCTGCACTTTGCCTGTCCCACTCACATTCGCTTGTCTGTAAAAGAAAGAAAGAGTACCTGGCTGCACTTTGCCTGTCCCACTCACGTTCGCTTGCTTGTAAAAGAAAGAAAGAGTACCTGGCTGCACTTTGCCTGTCCCAATCAAGTACGCTTGTCTGTAAAATAAAGAAAGAGTACCTGGCTGCACTTTGCCTGTCCCACTCACAAATGAGCGTTAACTCTATTCCTGAGAGCATTTCCGCCTGTTCACTGCTATTTTTGACCCTTTTTGTAATAATGAGGTGTTTAAAGCGCTTGTTGTTGAAGTGAAAAGGAAAACTGAGAGTTCATTGCTGCCGGTGCGGGAATAAACCCAGTGGTGCTGCAGGAATAAACCCAGTGGTGCTGCAGGAATAACCGCTGTGTCAGAGTCGCTGCTGGGATCCTGATCTCGCCGCTTCTACAAATGAGCGTTTTGTGGGGATTTCCAAACATTTAAACTAGTGCTGTCAAAAATGTTGCGTTATTAACGCGTTAACTTGACTCAATTTTAACGGCGATAATTTTTTTATCGCGAGATTAACGCTCTATGACATGATGTAGGTTTTTCATAAGCTTTTGAAACTGCCAGGAACTTGGAACAGAGACTTTGCTTAGAAAAACGATAGCAGCTAGACTGTAATGCCACGCCCCGCACAGCCAGAGTCCTCTGCCCTCCCCCGAAGAGCCATGGTGCTCGGCTTAGGTTTCGTTTTCCCATTGGCGGCTCCAGCCCCACTTTGCAGTGGCTGAGACAAGATGTGTTATGCTCTGCAATTAAAAAAAAAAAAACACATTGGTACAACCAGTGTTCGAACTATGCCGATATTTTCGGGGGGGTCCCTTTTTTTCCCTTGGGGGGGTGCTTGCGCTTGTCTCAGAGCGCGGATCTCCATCGCGCGCTCACTTCGGATATGCAAATGCTTCCCGTTACACACGATTGCTATGTCAATAAACATCATTTTGCCAATATTTTAGAGACCCCCAACATTTCCCAAATCATGTTTTCAAGGGATCTCATGTCTGTTTCAGGGGATCTCGGATCCCCCGAGTACCCCCGTAGTTCGAACGGTGAGCAAGCCCATTCACTTTTTTATGCTGATAAGAGAATTACATGGTTTTTCATGTGACAAAAATGTGCGATTAAATTGCGATTAATCGCGAGTTAACTATGACAGTCGCGACATTAATCGCGATTAAATATTTTAATCGCTTGACAGCACTAATTTAAACACAAACACCTTTCAATTTCAGCGAGGTGGGCGGGGACTTCATGAATATTCATTAGGAAAGTGCCGCCTGATTGGCCGGTGAAGTCTTTCTGTTCCACCGCGTTACTTTATGAGGAAGCGGTTTTGTTTGGTTCCGAACCCATCAGTCCGAGTCCAATAATTATTCTACCATCAGGAAAAGCAGCACAGAATTTACTGCGATTGGTTTCAAATGCATGTTGTTGTGGTTCGTGGATTATTATCCGTAAATAAAGTTGGACTTTTCTTCAAAAGGAGCGAAATCAGTGGCGGATTTAGCAAATTGGGGGCCCCAGGCGAAGGTATGTATGGGGCCCCCATCATCCGATCCGAAACAAAAAAAAATGTACCGACTGCATGGTGGATAGGCAGGTAAAGCTAATCTATAGGGAAGTAAAGGTTGGAGAGGAGAAAAAAAACATTCCCCTTTAAACCCTGTATACACTTCTTTACTCCAAAATGAAGATGGAAAGCAGAGAACACAAAAAGTGTAGCACTACACAAACTAATAGTCATGATGGAACCCAACAGAGAATAAGATTTCAGATAACATCTGTCTTTGCCAAAATGCCAGGAAAACCAGCACTGTTTATTTTTTTTTTAAAGATCAGAAGATTTCAAACATTCTATAAATAAAACTATGTACATAGTTGTGTGTGTGTGTGTGAGTGAGTTAGTGTTTGTGAGAGTGTGTGTGTGTGTGTATGTGTGAGAGTGTGTGTGTGTATGTGTGAGAGTGTGTGTGTGAGTTAGTGTTTGTGAGAGTGTGTGTGTGTGAGAGGGTGAGTGAGGGGAGGTAAGAAGTGTGGACTGAGGAGAGATGAGGTGGCATTTGGCTCTAAGCAACTCCATATCCATGTGACTGTATGTGTCAGTGAGTGAGAGAGAATGAGACAGTGTGAGAGAGAGAGTGTTCTGTGTGTGTGAGACAGAGAGAGGGTGAGTGAGTGAATGAATGAGAGAGTCATTTTCTTCGTGGTGGTCAACAGAAACGGGACACGCGCTCACCACCTCCGCTATGTTTTTTTCAGAATGATTAGTCTGCTGCTCGTCTGCTGTGTTGGAGCTTGATGCCGCTCGCTCCCCTCCTGAATCAGCAGCAGCTCCTCCTGCTCCGCTACAGCATCCGAGTCAACCGACGCTGTTGACACATTAACCCTTGTAACGTGTTCGGGTCTGTGGGACCCGTTTTCATCTTTAAAAAAAATACATAAAGAATTGTTTTTTCACACTGAGATTCACTGGCTTTGGCTCATTTTGTGCAAGGAACATGAATCAGACAAAAAAATCATTGACCCCCCCTTGCTTCCACCCCCTTCACATTTGTATTACATAGAGGGTGTTCGGGTCTACTGGACCCGGGCTATTGAAAGTATGGAAATCATAGCTCTTGTGCCCCTCTCATTTCCCTATTCTCGTCTTTGGCCCTCTCTCTCTCTCTCTGTGAGTGTGCATATGTGTGTGTTTGTGAGTGACTGACTGTGAGAGAGAGAGAGAGAGAGAGATAAAGAGAGATGGGCCCTTGGTGGGAACCACCAGTGCAGTGCTGTTCCCACACAGGTTTGCAAGATTGTGACTGTCAACAAAAGGAAGCGCTGTGCAGTGTGTGGACCCCAGATGGATAGAAAAACCCAATATACATGCACCAAGTGTCAGAAGTATATCTGCAATACACATACAGTGAAAATCTGCCCCTCATGTGTGTCCTAATCTGTTCTGGATCTGTTTGCATTCAAGTGCTGTTCAGAGAGATGTTGTGTAAACTGACATGCATAGGTTAAATTTCTGTTGAATCTCAAATAAATAACTGTTGGAAGAACTTGTTTGATTTATACATTTTGGATCATTACCCAGTTATGGTTGTTATATGATGCATTTCCTTATTTTCTTCCATTTTAATAAAAAAAAATAACAAAAACGAGTGGCATTGTCTTTTAAAAATGTAAATTAATAAAGGTAAAGGGGAATAAATAAGACATATGTTCTTAATACTACTTGCAAATTGCATGAATGAAACAGTTGCTGAGTATTTTAACAAAAAAGGTTTGAATATATGGTGATGTTAAAGTCCTAAAGTGCAATGGGTCCACCAGACCCGGGAGCACTCCCTGTGTAACAAAAACACGAACACATTACAAGGGTTAAAGAAAGTTGTAAGCTTGGGAAGCGCATCATTCTTTGATTTCGCCTCATCCCGCTTCCTCCTTTTCGTAGCACCACTTGGAAAGTGGCGCTTCATTTCGCTGATCACAAGTTCAAAACAATTCAGCACAGTCTCTATTAGAAGTTCCCTGAATTCACTCACTCAGGTTCAGTTCACGTTCGTCGCGCAATGTTCTCGGACTCGCGCGATCATTGCATGGAATAGTCCATTTCAACACAAACGGGGGGGTGTACAAATACTTCATTCCTTTGTATTTTAGTTTTTTGTCTTTGTTTCCGATTTAAACATACAAAATTACAATTTACAAACACAATGGCTTAGGAATGGATCGCTGTCCAAAGGCCCCCAAATCCCCAGCTGATTCGGGAAGGGGCAGCTGGTCTGGGGCCCCTGCCGAATGGGAAAGTTGTAGGGGCCCAAGGCAATTGCCTACTTCGCCTCTATTGTAAGAGCGCCTCTGAGTGAAATAAAAGATTTGTACAAAACACAGGTTTATGTCCCAAACCAGCATTATGTAATAATTCATTTACTGTGTTTTGATCCAATCCTATAAGGGGTGTTAGACCAAAAATTTTTTTCTACCCCCTCCAAAATATGGAGATGATCTATCTATGGAAATACCAATATTTGGCCAACTGAAAAATGCTAACCCCCCTGTACATACCCTCTGAAGTTAATAACCCCTCCAAATAGTCAAAAACTGCCTTTTTCACTAATATAAGCATTCCTTAACGGAAATAACTCAAACATAACATCAAAAATCACAGTAATAACATTTATTTCTCACAAAAAGAGTTGTTAGAAACCCTCACTTTGTCTCTGTTTACGGGTTTTAATCAGAGTAACAAATTCTCCATAAAGTTTCAAGAGATGCTTCTTTATATGTCTGGTGTGGATGGTGTATAAGTTACAAAATAACCAGTGCTCTTGAACAAGTTCTGCCAGCAACTGAGCAGCAGCATCCCTGGATCTCTGTGCTTGACCAGCACGCTTCGGCCGCAGCAGATCGAGCATATTCTGAATGATGTCCTTCCCTGTTGGAAGCATCCCAGAAGGGAACTCAGCCTGCTCTATGTACTCTACTACACCTCGTATCTTCTTAGCTTTTGACCGTGTTGCAACAGAAGCCATTATTTACCTGCAAGAATACAAATAATGACTATTTATACACTGGGAGATATAATTCAGATATGAATCATTTGTGCATACTGGTTCTTAAAACTAAATTAGTAACCTTAAGTAATGATCCTCTGTGCTTAAAAATAGTTCATATTTGAGGTATTACTGAAGAGTGTGACATTCATCAATAACTTTAAAACTTGCTGAAAAAGAGCAGAATTACCATATGTTTAATTTACTTGAATGTAAGGTTACTTACCACCAAGCTTATTACCTTAAAATAATGATCATCTGCACTGAAAATGTTGTAGTCGTACCTAGTGGCATACCTGAAGAGGTTCACATTCATCGATAACTTTAAAACACATTAAAAAAAGCAGCATTCTAATATCAAACAGCACTGTAATGTATTTTGTCATGAATGGAAACTTTCAGAGGGTATGTACAGGGGGGTTAGCAAGGTTCAATTTAATACAATTTTACATTTTCCCACATAGATGGACCATCTCCATATTTCTAGGGGGGTAAAACATGGAAAAGTCAAAATTCTTAACACCCCCCCCCCCACACACACACACACACACACCACCTATAATTAGCCTCTGATCAGGAAAAGGAGCACAAAATTTACTGTGATTGGTTTCAAATGATTATAATTTCATTTTCAGTCAGACTTCAGATGAGCATTTTAGACGGATTTATTTTTGAATATGTAGTTTTCACATTTTCATAACAGGCTTATTAAATAAATATACAGCAACAATGTTCCAACAAATATTTTAATGAGTCTGAGTTTTGACTTTGACAGAATTACTCACTCTGTCAAAGTCCAAAGATCATTGCATCATACAAAATAGATAAACACACACATAAATGTGGGTGAGGTGGCCGAGAGGTTAAGGTGATGGACTGCTAATCCATTGTGCTCTGTATGCGTGGGTTCGAGTCCCACCCTCATCGCATGTCTGTTCTTTTAGGTGGTGTAGTGGTTAGCACGGTCGCCTCACAGCAAGAAGGTTCTGGGTTGAACCCAGCGGCTGGCGAGGGCCTTTCTGTGTGGAGTTTTCATGTTGTGTCTGTGTGGGTTTCCTCCGGGTGCTCCAGTTTCCCCCACAATCCAAAGACATGCAGTTGGGTTGATGTGGGGCGGCCTTGAGCAAGGTGCTGCTCACTGGGTGTGTACGCATGTGTTCACTGCTTCAGATGGGTTAAATGCAGAGAATGAATTTCACTGTGCTTGAAGTGTGCATATGACAAATAAAGGTTTAAAAATAAATATTAACATAGAGTATATAAAATGCAATTTTAACAAACAAAGGTTTAGGAAAAATGTAAACACCTGTAACTTAATTCATGACACCTTTTCTCGTTATCTGTGCAAAGATCTGTACTATTAATTCAGATTTATTCCCTTTGCAGACTTTTTAATTCAAATCAATGTCTTTAAGTGTCAGATAGAAACACATCCTGGCTGATCACTTCATCAGGGGGAAATGGGGGAACTGTAGCCTGGGCCCGCCCATCCTAAGCGTGACGCAACACGAGGGCCTGTTCCGAGCTTAGTCTGGCCAGGCAGGCTATCTACAGCATTTCCAAGCTCCCGAAAAATCGGGAACCAATCAACTTTGAGCATCTCCAACGGCCCTGGGTAGAGGCGTGTTCAAGGCAGTGACGTAGTAGAACTGCGACCAGAAGCCATAGATTGTTTACATAATCTATGCCAGAAGTGCTTCATTCACATCACGAACATGGAGCAGCGGCAAGCCTTTAACACAGGGGAAGATGCTGTATTGAAAGCATTCAACGGGAAGTTCTCATTGAAAACGGAGCAAAGAGCAGCCCTGGAGGTATTTATTGAAAGAAAGGACGTTTTTGCCTTGCTCCCGACCGGCTTCGGTAAGAGTTTAATCGACCAGTTAGCCCCGTTGCGTCGCATACGTCAGAGGAAAGAGTGATGTGATTGGTTTAAGCTTAGTCACAGCCTTTTCTGGCTTCGATCAGTAGCAAACTGAGGCATTTCAGGGAGGCGGGTCAACCACGGGCTCTGGGAAACGGTTTGGCTTAATAGCTTGGCCAGACCAAATGCTCGGAGAGCTTTGAAGTCGCGTTAGCCAGGCTAGGGGAACTGTCCTTAAACTGCTCACACACACAAAATACATTATGATTTAATGCTGTGACAAAACACAGACAGACAATAATCAGCAATTATTGGTCGATAGTGATGGCCGTCTGAAGCCGAGGCTCCGAAGCGCGTGTCGAGTATAAGGGGGTGTGGCAGATGAAGCCCTGCCTCGAGGCATGGATCGTTCAGAAGAAAACCACGTGAGGGAACCACGTGAGGCTGGGGAGGGAATTTCGAAGAAAAGGAATCACCTCAATCCAAACACAGTGAAAATAAATCTGTTCCTCAACAAAAATCAATAAAGGTTCCCCTAAAAGTTACTCTGTGCACTGCACGGCTGCAGTAACACTCACAGTCCCATCACACAAGCACTGAACACAAAGCTTACTCCCTTTATGTTTATCTACACCTTTTTATTGTGCAGACAAAATTATACTGATCATAAATCCATAGAAAGAGACTAATGCCGCTTTTCCACTACAAACGCGGCTGAGCCGTGCCGTGCCGAGTCGAGCTGAGTCGAGCTGAGCGGGGCTGTTGGAGTTGCATTTCGACTACAACCGCGCTGAACCGTGCTGGCTGGAAGTGGGTGGACACATTGGGTGGAGTTAGCGAAAGTGGGTGGACGTCACGTGATGTCGTTAAGCAGCGCAAACAGTGACATCAGTGACAGTGGCGGAACAAGTCAGAGCCGGGCCGGGGGCGGGGCAAATGACCGGGCCCTTTATTAAAGCTTATCATAACATCATTTTAGGCTACAAAATGTCCGCAACTGCGGTGTTTACCAATTTCAACACTACCGGGTGCAACTATGTTATTTAGTACATCAAGTCCTTCAAACGAACATGTAACTCAGAAACAAAAAACATTAGGATACTGTACATGGCTCATAATAAAACATCAATAGCCTATACTGCGCACATTATTTGAAGGGCATACGAATGAGCGCTCAGAGGTTGCAACGGTGACAGGAAGAGTCAGAAATAAAAGGAGGGCGGTGCAAACCTCACTGAATGCACTGTGTTTACCAATTTCAACACTACGGGTTGCAACTATGTTATTTTGTACATTAAGTCCTTCAAACGAACATGTAACTCAGAAACAAAAAAACATTAGGTGACATACTGTACATGGCTCATAATAAAACATCAATAGCCTACTGCGCGCATTATTTGAAGGGTATACGACGAGCCTTGCACTCCGCGAACTCGTCCACGATGCTCTGTATGTCACTGATTCAGTGATCTTTTAAGTGGTAGTCTCACGACCCGAATAGTAAACAATAAACATGGAGGACATGGAGTCGTTAGTGTTGCTGGTCTTGGTGCTGTGGCTTGTTGTCACCGACAACGCCAACAGATACTGGCAAGAGCGTATAGATGAGGCGAGGCGCATAAGGCTTCAGAAATTCTCGTAATTCGTAATTATTATTCTTCCGGGTTTGCGGTGTTTACAGATCCCAGCGCGCTCGCGGGGCGTGTGTGGGCATGTGAGGACACTCCTCCTCACCAATCAGTGCACAGGGGAGTGTCTGCTCACGCCCCTAGCCTCACTCGGCACGGTTTGGCTCGCTTCAGCCCCACTCCAAAACGGTGCGAGTTTTAGGGGCTAAGCAGGGCTGAAACGAGCTGAGTCGTGCTGGTTTTTGGTAGTCGAAACGCGAGCCGTGTCGGGCTGAAGTGAGCTGAAGCGAGCTGAAAAAGGGTAGTGGAAAAGGGCCAAAAGTGTGTGTGTGTGTAAGAGAGAGACAGAGGGTCAACATCAAATAACATACGGGCAAATAAGTAAAACAAACAAGCAAAAAAAATCTGATGACATAAGTTATTTTAAAATGGAACATTGTGCAAATTACTGGACATGCAAAGAATAATGTAAAGTGGCAGAACATTGACGCGAGGTAGAAATTAAACATGCTGTACATTTCTCTTAGCAGTAGGTCGCTAGTGAAGTCTGCTGAATGAGAGTCTGAGTAATGAACCTTTTAGTGAATCACAACCGAGGCCTTGTTTATCATGGGTCATGTGGTTTTCTGCTCAACGATACAAAGCCTCAAAGCGGGGCTTCATCTGCCCCCTTATTCTTGATATGCGCTTCGAAGTCTCATTTGGCCATCACGATCTTTAAACAGCGATATCAATGAAAACTATGGTCAGGCAAGGCAAGACTAAAATGGCCATTATGAATCTTGAAAGTATTTGTGTGTGTGTGTGTGTTTTGAATATATTATGAAGCCATTGACAACAATAACAAAAATCTACGAAATCATTGTACTTAGCAACCAAAAAGTGTGATCCTGAGTGTGAACATAGATCTGGAGCAAGAGACAGAGCCAAGACACCTCATCTCATTATTTCTAGCCGCTTTATCCTGTTCTACAGGGTCGCAGGTAAGCTGGAGCCTATCCCAGCTGACTACGGGCGAAAGACAGGGTACACCCTGGACAAGTCGCCAGGTCATCACAGGGCTGACACATAGACACAGACAACCATTCACACTCACACCTACGGTCAATTTAGAGTTATCAGTTAACCTAACCTGCATGTCGTTGGACTGTGGGGGAAACCGGAGCACCTGGAGGAAACCCATGCGGACACAAGGAGAACATGCAAACTCCGCACAGAAAGGCCCTTGCCAGCTACGGGGCTCGAACACAGACCTTCTTGCTGGGAGGCAACAGCGCTAACCACTACACCACCGTGCCGCCCCAAGCCAAGACACACTGAATATAGATTTTATTGACTGATCTAACGCCCCATTTATTTATTTTAACTCATTATATCATTGATATTATAACTTCTGGAATTATGTAACTTTGACAAGTGATCAGCCTTCAGTATAACATAACTGTGTGAAAGTTTTTGTACAGTGCAGTTGGATTTCCTGTCACTGTGGGCTGCAGAGCATAGTAGTATAGTGCAGAGTCTGATACAGCAGCAGAGGAGATGAGCAGATCCACTTGGTTATTCTTTTCATCAACTTCAGCAGAGAGACATGGTGGGATTGAGTCACTTTAATATCCACTTTGTGATATATAAAGAAGGAAGTCAGGTTTAGATTTTGGATATTGTCTGTACCAGTGCAGGTAGTTTCCTTTACCACTTGCTTTGTAGTTGCAGGACAAAGTAACATCACTGCCTTCATCTATAATTGTATGAGTAAAAAGTGGCTTGATTGAAGCTGCCATGGAGTCACCTGTCATAAAGAAGAGAACATGCACATACATTCTGATTTTTCTTCCCACCACACAGATGAATAAATCACTAATTCAATGCTGAATATTTCTGCAATAACGAAAAGTCAAAGTTAACTCACTGAGTGAAAGCCACAGACACATGAATATAACAGTGAACATGATGAATGGTCTCAGCTGAGTGAAAGTATTCTTTCTGTACTATGATATGTTCACATCATAAAGGTTCATGAAGCTCCAGCCCACAGCACCACATGACAGTGTCACCATTGTTACTGACAGATTGTTGATTCTTACTGAAGCATCCTGGCTTTACATTCAGCCTCACATGGGGAACCTGTCTTCAACTCCAGCTGTCAGCAGAATTCATATAATTATGAAAAATCAATCATTCTGGTCTGTAAAAATATACCGTAATTGAATAAATAAATCATTAAATCTTTAAATTTCATGTTGCATTTGTTTTATAAGTGGTTTTGCTGCATTAGGGACTTTAGCCTTCTCAGAAATTGCTGTGAATAAGTCATGATAAATAATTTAGTATAAAAGCTATTATTACTAGTAATAATCAAATCAAATCAAGTTTATTTGTATAGCGCTTTTAACAATAAACATTGTCGCAAAGCAGCTTTACAGAATTTGAACGACTTAAAACATGAGCTAATTTTATCCCTAATCTAATAATGAAGCCTGAGGTGAGGAACAAACCAGCTGCTGCTCTTGGTAATATTATGAAAGATGCCACCAAGCCATTAGCTTATAATCAAAGGCACGAATTTAGCTTTTCCCTGCTATTAAAAAACACAACCTAGTTACTGTTATTACATTACTGCACCGACAGTTAATGGAAAAATAGTGAATTAAAGATTATTAAACTCACATGGCACTGATGCTGCATGAAAAACTCACGAGTCTCTCGACAATCCGGTTTTCCAGTTGCACTCAGTACAGACAGTGTTGTATTGCTCCGCTTATTTTAACAGGCCATTGTTAGGGAAATAGTCTTCTTCCGCCGGTGGAAGAAGTCCCTTCTTGTTTACTGCAAAATGTGTATATTTTGGATAGAATTTGAAATATTACTTATCTGCAATGTATTCCAATTCTTCAATGTTGCCTTAAAGACACTGCAAACAGTTGTTTTTTCCTGTAGCTCCCATCCCCCATTCCCACCTTATTTTTCCTCTCCTTTTTTCCAACTGATGACTTACAAACCCAAGTTCAGTCAACACATACAAATCTGCGAAATTCTCAAATAGTCAACACAATGGATAGCAATAAGTTTTACTTTCTAAAACTCATAAAGTTGAGTTCAAAATCCAAAACTTGTCAGAGCTCTTTGTGTTAAAGAGAGGTAGTAAGTGGACATAACTAAATGAGGCTGCAATTTTTTACAGTGTACGGTTATTCTGCAGTGCCAAATACATTACTGTTTCTGAAATGTGATCAGGAAATTTTACTGGATCACAGCAGGTATGTATTGGGGCATGTGCCCCAGTAAAATGGGTCTGGCGATGCCGATGGACAACTCATAAATTCAAGCAACAGGTTAAACGCAAGCTTGACCCTTCCTGTGCGGTGAGCTCTTTGGGATGGCGTTACTGACTTTTGTTTCCAGATCGTAGGAACTGCTCCGCATACCAGACATCAATCAAATCCTTCTATGTGAATCTGCCTCACAAATTTATCTTTATGGAGCAGACACCAAACTGTCCTGTCGGCTTGAAGTTACCTCTCTTTGTTGGTACCATAGGCGGTTTTAAACGGGGGCCAGGGGAGGCCAGTGCCCCTGTAAAATTGCTCCTGGCCCCTGTTGTGGCCCCTGTGCTGAACAGATAATAAGCTTTATTAATTTCGACATGCGCTGGCTCGAAGATCGGAACTGACATGACGGAGTGTTCTACACGGACTCCTTAAAGCACTACACGCACACTGTTACCTGCAGCAGAAAGATCAGCAGCAGCACGAATTGTAAACTTCGGACGTGAGAGATAACAGCTGCAGCCCTGCAAGAACTAGGCTACTGCAAAGAAGCGAAGGTAAGGAAAATTATTCAATTTTGTAACATCAGTGTTTGCACATATCCGTGTTTTACTGTTGTTGTTCACTACAATAATAAATCCGTTTTATTGCTCTTTCTTAAAAGTGCGTTGCACAGCGATAAGTAGCCTAACTTAATATTTTTGGGAAATGAGTAAAATAACCGACAGTGTTTAACCTTCTTGTAAAACTCGAATGGCCTTGTGATATGTAGAGGCTACATTCCTCTCCGTTTACTTTTTAGTATAGGCCTACTGTAGGCTATCATCATGAAAAGAAGCAAGAAGGACATTATGTCCTTTTTTGCCACTGTTGGCAAAAAGCAACATAGAGAGAGTAAGGAAGATGAAGATTATGAAAGAGGAGAGAGAGCCAGAGGTGGAGAGAGAGCCAGAGGTGGTGGTTGGAGAGGTGGAAAGTGAGGCATCTGAAAGGCAATCTGAGAGTGAGGATGAAGACATTCAGGATCAGATTGAAGGACAGAATGAGGGACAACCCAACGAGTCATTGGGACAACCAGATTCACCATGCATATCAAGTACAGCACCATCAGGTTTGTGATGTTGAACAAATGCATGTGTGTGAGCAGTGTTGGCCTACAATTCATATAGCCTACCCTGAAAGTGTGAAGTCTGAATAATAATTAATAAATATAAAATAAAAATAATAGATATAATAATAAATTAATAAATGAATAATGATAAATGTTGTTCTCAGTAGCACTCTCATATTTACTGTATTCATCTTTCTCCAGATATCAGCAAGTGCTTGGACGACACTCCAGTGCAGCCACATCTGAAGAAAAGATTCATTGTATGCAAAAATAGAAACCTTATTTTACAAAAAAGAGAAACATGGTTTTAAGATTTATTGAACACAATTTATTTTATGTTTAGGCTATTGAGACAGAATGTTTCTCATTGTATTTATGCCTAATGTATTTTGTTTTGGTTTTAAATAAACTAAACAGCGGGTGGCACGGTGGTGTAGTGGTTAGCGCTGTCGCCTCACAGCAAGAAGGTCCTGGGTTCGAGCCCCGGGGCCGGCGAGGGCCTTTCTGTGTGGAGTTTGCATGTTCTCGCCATGTCTGCGTGGGTTTCCTCCGGGTGCTCCGGTTTCCCCCACAGTCCAAAGACATGCAGGTTAGGTTAACTGGTGACTCTAAATTGACCGTGAGTGTGAATGGTTGTCTGTGTCTATATGTCAGCCCTGTGATGACCTGGCGACTTGTCCAGCGTGTACCCCGCCTGTCGCCTGTAGTCAGCTGGGATAGGCTCCAGCTTGCCTGCGACCCTGTAGAAGGATAAAGCGGCTAGAGATGATGAGAGATAAACTAAACAAAACATTTTGAACGCTTAAATATTGCCATGTTTTGTCCATATGTGCCCCCTTGAAAAAACACTGGCCCCACCTCGGCCCCCCTAGTAATTTTGGTCTAGAACCGCCACTGGTTGGTACAAATCAAACCCATTCATTCTGCAAGTGGCCTGCTGACTTTGGGCTACAATGGATCAAAATTCTGCTTTTTTCCATCAGCTACACTTGAACGACACACCCCTTAAGTGTCAAAGACTTAGATGAACACACCCCTCAGTGCCGAACCCCAGGATTGAACCAGGGACCTTTAGATCTTCAGTCTAACGCTCTCCCTACTGAGCTATTTCAGCAAGAGCATGCCACCATCTGAGCAGTCACGTCACCGATATAAACATGAGTAGTTGCTAAATCCAATCGGTAAGGTCACATGGTGTTCCTTTTGAACCAAAATCTAATGAAATATAAAGTGTTTAAAATAATAGATAGTATGATCTGGAAGCATTACATATGTAATGTGGTAATTGATTAATGAAACTCTTTTATGTTGTTGGCAATTTGTTTTATTCCAAGCATGTTTTTAATTAAATGAACAAATGTTCACATGAAAGAATGAGCAAATAATAAGCTAAATAATGAGGTAAATGTGTTCTCTGTGCTCGCTCATTTCACTGTTACCCCCCAATCATGCAGTCTTGATTATTTCAACTGTTATCCACAGTGCCAAGTGGGTAATGATCTCCCTTATAAGTGCACACATGCACAGAGAGAGAGAGAGAGAGAGGTTTTGATCTGTGTGTAGTGTATAAAATAGATTGTGAAATAAAAAACTGAATAAAGAATAGAGAGATTTTGATTATATGATCAAAATCTTTGTCTCTCACACACACACACAATGTTAGATGTGCAGGAGAGATGGCATGAGGTCGTTGCAGTACAGGTCGAGGACAAAGCTGCGCACTGGTGTCGGCTCTACTCTCCCGTTTGCTGCCCTGTGTTTGGTCTGTCTGGGGTCCTGGGGGCGGTGATGTGACCCATCGGTGGTTGCTGTGTATGTATTGGGCCCCTGCCTGCTTCGCTGGTGGCTGGTGGGATGATGGGGTTTTTGCACTATCTTTTACTGTTCTTTTCTATTGCGATTGTTGTGTAGGTATTGTGTAGGCTTTGTCATTGCTCTTTTCTTTCTATTGTCCCTGTTGTTCTAATTTTTGTATCCCCTTGTTTCTTCTGCAGTCTGTCATTCCTGTGGGAATTTTTTTTTAACTTTTTTGTATGTCACATAGTTGTGTGTGTATTCCATATGTTTTTTTTTAAGTTTTGGTGTCTCCAGTATTGTTTTGCGGTGTAGAAGATGGTAATAGAAAAAATGATAGAAATCACTGATACTGTATGAATCACATAATGATTTAATTTGCACTTTTGAAAATCTACCTATTCATTTGGTTCATTGCACATCTTGCGTTCATTGTTTGTGCACTGTTGTCTTTGTTTTGTTGTACTGTATAGCTTTTGTGTTGGTATAATAAAAAAACAGATTGTGTAAAAAAAAACTGAAAAAAGAATATAAACCCCAAATATCCAAACTCGCGTTCAACAGAAGTCATCAAGGAATCACTGAACATTTTTGTGAAACAGTATTTTTCATTGAAAAACTGTCATTAAACATAAGATGTACATTAAAAGGATGACTTAAAATCCAACAATCAAGACAATGATGGAATCAGTTTTCATGCTCTCATTATGTTAAAGAAGAGTTTTGCTTATGGATCCTCTCAGAAATGAAAGTTCGTATGAACAGAACTGGTAACTGGTGCCAATGTTCGGCTGTTACCAATGTTGCTGAAAGATTTTCTCCCATTGTTTAGTCTTTGTTCGCAGAAATATTTTTACAAGCCTTGAGACATATTGAAGCATTTCAGAATAATTCACCAATAAACAGTTTATTATAAAAAGAAGAAACACTGAAAGTAGATTGCACACAAGCATGACAATTTTCTAATTTTTAAGTAAATATATAAAAGGTACAAGATTATATTCTGTGTAATATCTGTTCCTAGTTGTACTGTGTATCCACCAGGCTAATATATATCAGAAATTCTCAATAATGACTTCATTTCACTAAAACACACCTCACTGTGTAAAATCACTGTGGATTACAAAAAGCTAACACACAAATATCATTGTAAAATTCAGACACTGCAGGATCTTGACTTTAGAAAGTGGGATGTATATGAACTTATTGAAAACTTGTTTAGTGCTTTTAGCAAGGATATAGCGACTCATAGCACCTCTTTACAACCACAGTGAGCAGAAAAGCAGCTCAGCAATCAACAGCAGAAGACCACACTTGGTTCCACTCCTGCAGCCAAGAACAGGAATCTTCAAATCAAGAACAAGTTCTGATTACACTGGCAGGTGAGTGTATATTTTTACTGACCTCTCAAACCATCCATTTATTTATTTTTAACTGATTATATCATTGATATTATATCATCCGGAATTGTGTAACCTTAGGAGTTGATCAGCCTTCAGTATAATATAACTGTGTGAAAGTTTTTGTACAGTGCAGTTGGATTTCCTGTCACTGTGGGCTGCAGAGCACAGTAGTATAGTGCAGAGTCTGATACAGCAGCAGAGGAGATGAGCAGATCCACTTGGTTATTCTTTTAATCCACTTCAGCAGAGAGACGTGGTGGGATTGAGTCACTTTTATGTCCACTTTGGGATATAAAAAGAAGGAACTCCAGTTTAGATTTTGTCTGTACCAGTGCAGTTAGTTTCCTGTACCACTTGTTTCGTAGTTGCAGGACAGAGTAACATCACTGCCTTCATCTATAACTGTATGTGTGAAAAGTGGCTTTATTGAAGCTGCCATGGAGTCACCTGTCATAGAGAAGAGAACATGCACATTCTCATTTTTCTTCCCACCACACAGATGAATAAATCACTAATTCAACACTTAATATTTCTGCAATCATGAAAAGTCAAAGTTAACTCACCGAGTGAAAGCCACAGACACATGAATATAACAGTGAACATGATGAATGGTCTCAGCTGAGTGAAAGTATTCTTTCTGTACTATGATATGTTCACATCATAAAGGTTCATGAAGCTCCAGCCCACAGCACCACATGACAGTGTCACCATTGTTACTGACAGATTGTTGATTCTTACTGAAGCATCCTGGCTTTACATTCAGCCTCACATGGGGAACCTGTCTTCAACTCCGACTGTCAGCAGAATTCATGGAATTATGAAAAATCAATCATTCTAATCTGTAAAAATATAATCTAATTAATACATTATTAAATGTTTAAATTCCCTGTTATATTTGTTTTATCAGTGGTTTTGCTGCATTAGGAGATTTGGCCTGATCTGAAATTGCTGTAAATAAGTATAAATCATGACAAATAATTTAGTATGACAAGTTATTATTATTATTACAATGTGATTGACTTATTGATTTTGTAAAAATGAAGCCTGTTATTTCACTGAGGAACAAACCAGCTGCTGCTCTTTGTAATATTATGAAAGATGCCACCAAGCCATTAGCCCTTAAGAGGTGTGATGCATTTTGTGTGTGAAGTTTGCTGGATCGAGTGAAGGTTGCACAGAGAGAGAGAAAGAAACTGGGTGTTTTATTTATTTGTGTTTCTTATTTCCTCCTTCAATCCTCATTGGGGCCTTTGACAGACCTGAAGGGAGAAAGATTCCGTCTCAGGTTCTGATCTAAAAATATTGGGACCTGAGAGGAGTGGTGCTTGTGAGTTCTTGCTGCTGAGGAAGGAGAAGTTTCTTCAAAACATGTTACACATAAGTCTCTATCATCGAGCCTTTGACACCAACAAAAATACTTCAATTAAAGCTCTAAAGGATTCTTATAATGCTGTAAATATCTGTAAGTTCCTGGTTACATAGCACTAGGAAACTCGGGACAAGAACTCCATGAGATGTACATGGAAAAAGCATGAGGGTGAGAAAATTACAAGTTAAAAAAGACAAGAAGACAGAGTCATCTATATCCCTCACCCTATATACCAACTAGCCAACTAGCCAACATGGCGCGCACGCACACGCACGGTTGGTTGGGCTCCGTGCTTGCTGCAATCGGTGCACTTTTTATCGGATTTACTCATATTTCTACGCATTTTAAATATAATTTTAATAAGCTTTTTATGACAATACGTGCATTGCTGCAATATGTTAGAAAACGTAGTGCCTGTGTGCATGTTGAACAAAAACAACTACAACATCAGAGACGGCACGCAAACAAACAATGGCACCTGAATCACCTGCCAACGTTAGGCCTACTGCTGTTTATCTGTGCTGTGGCGGCATTTCTCGTCTCTACGGGTCTGTTTGGATCATCAACATCTAGATCCCCACCAAAACTCGTAAGAAATGTCCAAACACTGGGTTTTATCCCGGACAAACTCCATCTGAACAATTTTGGATATGGGCAACTCGCCATTTATCGCTCATTTTTAATCCTTGGTCCAAGGCGCCGTCTGTGCACGGCAGTCCACTACTCTAAGCGCATAAGAACAAATAAATCGCATTGGAAAGCATACCTTCTCTTCCTGATCTTGCTTGCTGGAGACGTGCAACTCAATCCAGGCCCAGGCCCTGTGGATACACCTGCTGACAACGTGGCGGGCCTCCCTCGCCAACCGGCGGAATTTCCTACTATGGATGTTATGGCTCTGATCACCCCCACGCTACCTGGAGTACCCGCAGGTTTCCTAACGCGTTTGACTAACGAGGACGGAGCCTGCTACGGCGATCCGAATCTACATCATGGCGTGGAGAGTTTAACAGCATGATCAGTGAATCCATCCTGCATGGTTGAAAGGTTGGTGGAGGCTGCAGAGCTTGGAAATAAACAAGAACCGACAGGCGCCTTGGATTGTTCAATTGACCGTGCCGGCTGGCGTGGAACAACTGTCCCCACTAAAGTAAGATCACTTCAAACACAAGCACAGACAAAGCAGAGACGGACTTTATTCTTTCAAACTGTTAATCACGCCAAAGTAGTGTGGGACCCTACGGTAAAACCTAAAGGTATTTTGGGGGGTCATCTAAACATCCGAAGTCTGGTTCCTAAGTGTGATGAGATCAGAATGCTACTGTACGAGTCTAATATTGATTTTCTATGTATTAGTGAAACATGGCTGCATGATAAAATTTTAACCAGTATAATCAATGTTCCGGGATATAAATGTTTTAGAAGAGACCGAACTTTCGGGAGGGGAGGGGGTGTTCTTATATATGTTAAGGACTTGCTCAATGCAAAAGAAGTCTCCCTGACGGCTGATATTGAATGTCTATGTATTAATGTCACATTGTCGCAAAACATGCAATTTAATATAATGGTGGTATACAGCCCTCCTTCTGCGTGTACTACAAAGCTTTGTGCGAACTTAGACGCACTGTTTAAAAACTTTAAACATAACAGTGAAATACTGGTATTCGGGGACTTTAATATAAATTGGTTAGACAAACGCGGTAGAAAACTTTTTAAAGATCTCTCATTTAAACATGATTTCAGCCAGCAGATTAAAAACCCCACACGCATTACCAAGAGCAGCCAAACACTAATAGACTTAATGTTTACAAATAAGCCTGACAGAATCATAAAAACCTATAATTTAGTCACTGGTTTGTCAGATCATAATTTGACACTAGCTGCAAGAAAACTCACAAAAAAACGATTGGCAAAGTTTATAAATCAAAACAAAAAATTCTATAGATTTAAGATTCCTCATAAAACAATGACTGCATTTGAGAACGAATTAAAGGGTGTTAATTGGGATGACCTCCTACAACTTGATCAAGTAAATGCTTGCTGTGATCATCTAACATCTGCTATTGTATGCATTATTGACAAGTTCACGAAAAAGACAAAACAATCCCACAAAAAATTTCAGTTACCATGGATAACTGATGATATCCGAAAACTGATGAAAAAGCGAGATTATACTCTGAAAATGTTTATTAAAACTCGTAGTGACACTGATTCAAAATTATATAAAAGTCTGCGTAACCAGGTGGTTAAACAGCTTAGAATGTCCAAATCAAATTACTACATCCATGTTTTATCAGAGGCCAAAGGGAATGGCAAGCTTATCTGGAAGCAACTAAATAGTCTATTAAATCCAGAGGGTAACAACACCCAAAATCAATTTAAACTCAAACTTGGAGAAAATGTCATCTCTGATAGTACACAAGTCTCAAACGAATTTAATAATTTCTTTATAGAATCTGTCAAGAACCTTGCCTCAGGTTTCCCCTGTAAGAATAATGCTGTCCAAACAGCATTAATCGATGACCAAGAGAATTCATTTCACCTTAAAGAGGTCAGTCATACTGCTGTTTTAAAAGCTATAAATGACCTAAACACCACATACTCAAAAGACATCTATAATTTAGACACAGCTTTTCTCAAGAAATACAGCAGCATCCTAGTCCAACCCCTCACCCATCTCATTAATATCTCTATTAAAACTGGACAAGATGGGTGGAAAACTGCTCAAGTAATACCACTCTTTAAATCTGGAGATGCTGGAATTATATCTAATTATAGACCCATTAGTCTTCTTCCAGTTTTTTCTAAAGTCCTGGAGAAGATTGTTTCAGAACAACTAATGCGCTACCTTGAGTCAAATCACTATTTGCATCCTTTGCAATTCGGATTCAGATGTAACTACTCTACAGAATCCGCCACTTGTTATTTAACTGAAAAAATAAAACAATCACTTGACAAAGGGCATGTGGTCGGTGCAGTATTCCTAGATTTAAAAAAAGCGTTTGATACAGTCAATCACAATATTTGAATTTCAAAACTAATTAAGTTCAATTTCTCTAAAAAGTCATTGTCTTGGTTTGAGTCATACTTAAAGGGCCGGGAGCAATGTGTTACTATTAATGATGTGAGTTCTAATTTTCTTAAAATTGAAACGGGGATCCCTCAAGGTACTGTCTTAGGGCCTATACTGTTCAGTCTTTATATCAATGACTTACCAGATGTGTGCCCAGATATAGGTCTACAGATGTATGCAGATGACACAGTGGTATATGCATCTGGTAAGACCTGTACTCTTGTGACTGAGAAACTAAATACTACCTTGCATAAAATAGCATTTTGGCTGGCTTCATCCTGTTTAACCCTAAACATTAAAAAGACAAATTCTGTGTGTTTCTCTATAAAGAAACAACCAATAAACACCCTGGATATAAGAATTAACGGTGAGCCCATTGAGCAAGTCCCCGAAGTGAAATATCTGGGTATAATCATGGATTATCAGTTGAACTTTAAAAGTCATGTAAAGAAAATGTGTAAGACTATTAAGGCAAATCTAGGATGTTTTAAGATGATAAGAAATTGCTTAACTCTAAATTGTGCCTTTGTTTTTATGAATTCTATGATTTTCTCACATATATCTTACGGTTTGACCACATGGTCTCAGGCTCACCAGACAACAATAAAATGCATAGAATGCCTCTATAACCAAACCCTCAAAGTTTTAGACAAGAAAAGAATAAGGCATCATCATTGCCAAATTTTAAACAAATATAAGATTCTCAGTTTTACTAATTTTATTTCATTATACACAGTTAAATTGGTTTTTAAATGCCTCAATAATACTGCTCCTCAACTGCTCTGTGAGTCAATAACAAGACTGCAAAGTGGTACTAGATCCACCACCCGAGCAATGTCAAAAGGCAATTGCACTGTTCCATTCCGTAGAACTTCATTTGCACAAACCTCTTTTTCAATAAAAGGAACACAATTATGGAATTCTCTACCAGACAGTTTAAAATCCATAGCTACACTTCTCTCTTTCAAAAAACAAACAAAACAATGGCTAGTTCAGCAGCAATCCTGCTCTCATATTTAGTTTGAATTACTAGTTTAGATACTTAGCTTGCTATTTGTCTTTTTATTTTTACTATTGTTATTGTTATTTTTAATTTTGTTATTATTATGACCATTATTTCTTATTTTATTTTATTTTATTTTTATGTATATATATTTTTTCTCATAGATTTTAAATATTCATTTTCTCTTTTTTTGTTTTGTTTAATTAAAAGCCCAACTAGGGACAAGTGTTGTGAATTAGCTTTGGCTACAAATACTGTGATGCATACATCAGATAACTGTTCCAGATATCTATGTCTTTGTATCTGTCCCTAAAAAAAAAAAAAAGAAAAAAAAAAAGAAAAACTACAAGGATGGAGCAGTGGGCAAAGGGTGAGGATCTCTGCTGGGTCCTGAAGTAGCAGCTATGCGCATTCTTGAGGTCAGGGGGGAGCCAGCTTAATAGTGGCTCACCCTGGTCCTGTATGACAGAGACTTTTATTGTTTTTTATTTACTTTCATTGACTTGCATTCTATGGTTGTTTATTTATTCATTTGTTTATTAATTTGAGTTAAAATCTATTAATATTCTGAATAAAATTGGTTTGTGAACAAAGCATGTGTGTTTATAGGTCCAGAGCAACTTGGAGAGGACCAGCAGTGCTCAAAAGCATCCAACTGAATATTTATTTTGAGAGTATATATTGAACTGCTACATCCTTTATATTGCTAAAATACACTATAATTTTTGTCAACGAGCAAAACAAATCTTAGTGGGCAGAAATATATTAAATTAATTCACAAATTATTGTCTGCCCATCATTTTACTAGCAGCACATTTTTGAAAAACGTAGATTTGTGTGGAAACATGTATCGGGATGAGAGACCGAGGGACTCAAGTTTGTAAAGGAAAGGATTAACTGACTCAGGGAAGGTGGAAGTGTGTAAGGCACACACACAACTGCAATTACAACTTACACAATTCACAGACTGAAAACACAAACAAATGCATGCAGTCAACACATCTACAGGAGGGGTGATAATTATATTGTGGGGAAAGTCAAGAGCAAGAGTTGGCTTAGAGATTTCTTTTTCAGGTTCCTTTCTATCTGAATGATTGTATGCATGCACTGCTGCCATTTTCTTATTCATCCATTTCATCTTTGTAAAAGGCCACTGCCTGAGCTCCCATCCAGCAAAATAACATGAATTTTTATGGACATGCATAATGAATGACTGAATTAATTGATTAAAATTGAGCACTGTGTATTGGGGGAAAGCTAGTCAGGAAAGTTCAGTATCTTTAATTCAGAGTAGTTCACACCAACAACACCTGACACAATGACTCTGGTAATGTCAGTAAAACATTTTTGAAAAATGTCAGTTTGTGAATTTACTGTGATAAATGTGTCCTTGTTGAAAGTTGCACCACATTTAAACCCTCTTTATTTTAATTTGCTTTTACTTTTAGCTGCAGATGTTACCACAACCTTTGTGTGTGTGTGTGTGTGTGTGTGTATGGTTAACTGATAACAATTTGGTAGAGTATCTTTGATGAGGTTTTAGAAACTTCCTGTGTAACATGTTTATGTTTTTGTAAAGCCTTTCATTGACTCTGTATTACTGTGCTACATCTCTAAGAGCACAGTGATAGAGCGCAGAATCTGAGAGCTTTAGACCTCTGATGCTAAGTTCAGTGGAGTCTCTGGTTGTTTTTGACTCTAATCGACGATCAGTAGGAGTGCTCTCAAAACTTGATCTTAACCTTGCGCCTTTATACAGTAAATACTGTGGTGCGCTGTTCGGATATTGTTTGTACCAGTAAAGCAAAATGTAATTGCTGCTTGATTCATATGAACATTTCAAAGTAACAGTGTCTGTTTCTTTCCTGACAATGGCATCTTCATCTGTCGGCCAGATTTTATCAGCGAAACTGCCTGTTGTAAAGAGGAACATAAAGAAATAAATCTGTAAAGTATTTTTGTAAACAAACACAAAACAATCGTTGAAAGAATTTGAACTTAAAACATGGGTATTAAGGAATATAGTTAATTATCTGATGAAAGTTAATTACCTGTAGTGACAGTGAGAATCAGTGGGATGTATCTCACTATGTACAGGAAGTTGTATAGTTGAGCCATTTCTGAACACAGCTCTGTGAGGATCCTGTATAATAGTGCTTGCTGTATGTGCTGAACTTTACACATGAGGGAACACATTTCTAGAAGGCCACACCCAGGAAGTTCTGCTGTTGGAGCATAACTTTGTACAGATCATCACTTCACAGGATCAGTCACAGTGAACTAAATCACCAATACAACACAGAACAATCCCACTGTTGCTGATCAACTCACTGCATCCAACTTCACCTCTTAAACAGATCTTTTGGAGTTAGAGGCCTGGGCTGTGTCTCAAGATTTAACATTTATACAAAAATATAACCCTCTTTCCAGTTTTGTTTTACTTTATTGGTCCATGAACAAAGAATTATAATTATTGTATGGTTTAAGTGGTCATTGTTGTTGTTTTTTTTTTACTCCTGAAAATAGTTCTTAACATTGCAAAATGGTGTTAACACAACTACTGTGACAAATAGGTTCAGTAACGACTCCAGCTGAGGTTTTAGTATGAAAGATGAATGTCCAACTGCCATTATGGTCATTTGCTAACAGCTGAACCATGTTTGAAAAAAGTTACTGTGTCATCTTGAAGGCAGCATATGTTGCTCCAAAAACCTCAGTGTACTTTTCTGAATTAATGCTGCCATCACAGACGTGTGTTACCAAGGGCACTGACACAACCCCATACCATGACAAACCCTGTCTTTCAGATTTGTTGCTGGTAACTGTCTGGATGGTCCTTTTCAGTTTTGGTCCAAAGCCCACAGTGTCCATTTCTGACAAAAAAAGACCTGGAATACTGATTTGTCTGGCCACAATAAACTTTTCCACTGTGAGATGGTCCATCCCAGATACCTCCAAGCCCAGAGAAGTCAACAGCACATCTGGACATAGTCAACATCAGGTTTCTTTTTTGCACAGTAAAGTTTTAGCAGGCATTTGTGGGTGTAACTCCATATTGTAGAGCTTGACAAAGATTTGCCAAAGTAATCCTGAGCTCATGTGGTTACTGAATGATGGTTTTTGATGCAGTGCCGTCTGAGATATCAGAGATCACAGGTGTTCAGCTGAGGCTTGTGCACTGAAACTCCTCCATATTCCTTGAATCACTTAATGATATTATACAATGTAGAGGGTGAAATATTAAAATCCCTTCCTTTCTTTCTTTGAGGAGCATTTGTTTTTCAGCATTTCAATAATTTTCTCACACATTTGTTGGCAAACTGGAGATCCACGGCCCACCTTTGCTCCTTAAAGACTAGGCCTTTCCTGGATATCAATTTTGTACCAAATCATGATTACAATCACCTGTTGGCATCATCTGTTTCAAATTACATCATTATTTAATTGTTTTACCTCATCACTAGCCCTAAATTTCCCCGTTCCAACTTTTCTTGGAATGTGTTGCAGATGTGAAATGCAGGAATTGATGTATATTAACAAATGAAATGAAGCTGACCAGGCACATGCTCTCTCTCACAGCTCGTGGTTGCTTGGCTCTGTGGGTGGCTCCAGACCAATTTATCTCACTGAAGGTTGAACACCACTGCTGCCTGAAACATCATGAAAATGAGGAAATATGAAACTCCACAACTGTGTGATTTTTGTGGCATTTTTGAGATCTGACAATTGTTTCTTCACCCACATTTAAAGATTTGTGATATAAGCTATTATATCCGTATTATTATGGACAGAATATAGGCTATATATCTCATGGATATATAATTTAAATAATGAAACAGCTGGATTTCAACTGTTGATGGCAATGCTGTTGACCACAGCAGTGATTTCAATACTGCATACATGACTTTCTATGATGCTACTTTTCTGGCTGCCAAATAGAAATAATTTGTTCAAATGGACATTTGTGCTTCTATTTGGAGGGTGTAGAAATGTTTCTTCTTAAACGTATTATGCCTCTCCATGATTCCAAGTCTTGGGCACAGACTCTAAACCAATAATATTTAGGGGTGTGATATTTAAATGATGATGGTTTTCAAACACCACGTTTATCATTCTTATGCCGTGATTGGCAAGACAGGAATGTTTCACAAATCAGACATGAACACTGTTATATTCTGATTTCTACACTTATATCTGGTTTCTGTGCTAGACTGGTAAATGGGGGCCACTGTGTTTGTTTATACTTGTGAACAATTCGTGGAATTCCACAGGTTTCACATATTTTTCTAATCACTGTGTTTCTGTGTGAGCTGTATTTTTTTTCTTTACAACTATTGATGGTATATTATTCTTGACAAAAATTTGTACATTGTAGGACAGTTGTGAAAAGTAAAAACTGAATCAGGAAAAAGGTTCAGTGCTCATGTTTTCTGGTCTTGTTCCTATATTCAGACTTTCTGGAAGGAAATGGCAACAACCATTTAAAAAAATATTGGGGTTTTAATATCAGTACAACTTTCATATCTCTCTATCTTGGATATTGCTGATGGATAAAGTAAAGATGACACTTTCCTCCAAATGATAGTGTTGGCCGCAAGTAAAAAAGCCATTACATAATACTGGCTAGAGAAAAATTTCCCTACTGTTGGCACCTATGACTTCATTTGTCTTCAGTATAATAAAACTGTTTTACTGTTTTATGATACTATTATACAACATGTGGCATCAATATAATCGCTTTATAAATATTCAGAGAGAAAGTGAGATTATCATCAAAAATTTCTCAAACTCATCAGCAGAACTGCCGACAGTATAAACAAAACTGTGTGAAAGTTTTTGTACAGTGCAGTTGGATTTCCTGTCACTGTGGGCCGCAGAGCGCAGTAGTATAGTGCAGAGTCTGATACAGCAGCAGAGGAGATGAGCAGATCCACTTGTTTATTATTTTCATCAACTTTAGCAGACATTCTTGGAGGAAGGTTGAGACTTAGAGTTCCACTTGGAAAAATATAAAGAAGGAACTCAGGTGTAGATTTTGGATGCTGTCTGTACCAGTGCAAGTTGGTTACTGGATCAGTGAATTTTGTGTAGCTGCAGGACAGAGTGACATCATCACCTTCATGTACAACTATATGAGTGAAAAGTGGCTCTATTGAATCTGCCATGGAGTCACCTGTCATAGAGAACATAATGTTTTTAACCTTTACATAATCAAGCCAGAACTACACAAGTCAGACCCACATTCTGCTGTTTCTTAACACCACACAGACTAATTAATCATTAATTCAACACATAATTTTTGAAATAAAATTTAAAAAATCTAATCAAAACTCACCAAGTGAAAGCCACAGACACATTAATATAACAGTGAACATGATGAATGGTCTCAGCTGAATTAAAATATTCTGAGGACTTTCTGTAAGCTAATATGGAAACATCATAAAGGTTCAAGAAGCATCATGAAGCTCCGCCCCCACAACATCACATGACAGTGTCACTTATGGCCCTTTTCCACTACCCTTTTTCAGCTCACTTCAGCTCGCTTCAGCTCACTTCAGCCCGACACGGCTCGCGTTTCGACTACCAAAAACCGGCACGACTCAGCTCGTTTCAGCCCTGCTTAGCCCCTAAAACTCGCACCGTTTTGGAGTGGGGCTGAAGCGAGCCAAACCGTGCCGACTGAGGCTGGGGGCATGAGCAGACACTCCCCTGTGCACTGATTGGTGAGGAGGAGTGTCCTCACATGCCCACACACGCCCCGCGAGCGCGCTGGGATCTGTAAACACCGCAAACCCGGAAGAAGAAGAATTACGAATTACGAGAATTTCTGAAGCCTTATGCGCCTCGCCTCATCTATACGCTCTTGCCAGTATCTGTTGGCGTTGTCGGTGACAACAAGCCACAGCACCAAGACCAGCAACACTAACGACTCCATGTCCTCCATGTTTATTGTTTACTATTCGGGTCGTGAGACTACCGCTTAAAAGATCACTGAATCAGTGACATACAGAGCATCGTGGACGAGTTCGCGGAGCGCAAGGCTCGTCGTATGCCCTTCAAATAATGCGCGCAGTAGGCTATTGATGTTTTATTATGAGCCATGTACAGTATGTCACCTAATGTTTTTTTGTTTCTGAGTTACATGTTCGTTTGAAGGACTTAATGTACAAAATAACATAGTTGCACCCCGTAGTGTTGAAATTGGTAAACACAGTGCATTCAGTGAGGTTTGCACCGCCCTCCTTTTATTTCTGACTCTTCCTGTCAGCGTTGCAACCTCTGAGCGCTCATTCGTATGCCCTTCAAATAATGTGCGCAGTATAGGCTATTGATGTTTTATTATGAGCCATGTACAGTATCCTAATGTTTTTTGTTTCTGAGTTACATGTTCGTTTGAAGGACTTGATGTACTAAATAACATAGTTGCACCCGGTAGTGTTGAAATTGGTAAACACCGCAGTTGCGGACATTTTGTAGCCTAAAACGATGTTATGATAAGCTTTAATAAAGTGCCCGGTCATTTGCCCCGCCCCCGGCCCGGCTCTGACTTGTTCCGCCACTGTCACTGATGTCACTGTTTGCGCTGCTTAACGACATCACGTGACGTCCACCCACTTTCGCTAACTCCACCCAATGTGTCCACCCACTTCCAGCCAGCACGGTTCAGCGCGGTTGTAGTCGAAATGCAACTCCAACAGCCCCGCTCAGCTCGACTCAGCTCGACTCGGCACGGCACGGCTCAGCCGCGTTTGTAGTGGAAAAGCGGCATTACAGTGTTGACAGATTGTTGAGTTGCTGCAGCATCCTGGCTTTACATTCAATTCAATTTTATTTGTATAGCACTTTTAACAATAGACATTGTCGCAAAGCAACTTTACAGAACTATATAAATGCCAGATATAAATTTATGCCGACTGAGCAAACCTGAGGTGACAGTGACAACTCCTGAGACGACAAAAGGAAGAAACCTTGAAGGAACCCATCCTCATTTGGGTGATAACAGTCAGTGTGACTATAAATACCTCACTTCTACAACTGTGTCCTATATAGTGAAAAGGGGCAACTGGGTAACCAGGAAATTCACTGTAGCTTTGGCATGAAGTCTATTTTGTTGAAGTTATCAACTGCTTACTGATTGAGACTTGAATGTAAAATTGTTCATGGCAACTGCAGTCCTGAGCCATCATAGCAAAACTGTTTGTATTAATTCTCCAAAGCTATCTTCTAAGTGGATCTTTAGGCTGTCCATAAGGGGTCATCCTCCACAGGAGTGAAGTGATGAGAACTCCAGCGAGAAGTAACGCATCAGGTCAGCATCACTGGTGTCTCAGGAGTGGCATGTGTAGCATGAGAGAGAGATATTTGGTTTGCTCATTGTCATTTAATGGTTACGAACAGTGAACATTGTGTGCTGATTGCAAGTGGGGACTCCAGCAAGATTAAATACTGTATGAGGGCATAACTAAAAGGAAAAGTCAGAACATACCAGAGACTTGAGGGCACCATGGTGCATAAAGTGTACATCAGGCCACTCTACTGTCAACAAACCTGAGTGTATGTGTAAGGGGTGGACAGCACCCAATCATCACATTACATTACATTACAGGCATTTCAAAGATCGACATACAGCATACCCAGAGCAGCCTGTGGAGCAGTTGGGGGTTAGGTGCCTTGCTCAAGGGCACTTCAAAACACTCTTTCAAACACTTATCAAAACACTCTCTGCCCAAGAACCCTCCAGATCTGCTACTTTATGTAATAAAAAGCTGTTAACAAAAGGCTTGACTAAACAAATATATTTTCAGCCAAGACTTAAACACTGAGACTGTGTCTGAGACCCGAACACTACTTGTACGGCTGTTCCATAACTGTGGGGATTTGTAAAAGAAGGCTGTTCCTCTGCTGTCGCCTTAACTATTTGAGCTACCAACAGATAGCCTGCACCTTCTGATCTAAGTCAGTGTGGCAAGTTATAAAGGACCAGGAATTCATTCAGGTACTGTGGTGCGAGACAAAGCACATTTAGTGCTTTATAATTAAAAAGTAATGGTTTATAATCAGTGTGAAATTTGATTGGGAGCCAATGCAGTGTGGATAAGATAGGGGTGATATGGTCATATCTGTCGCTGGAGCTTGTTGATGCACCTGTTAGATCATTCAGACAGTAAGGCATCACGATAATCCAACCTGGAGGTAACAAAAGCATGAACTAGGTTTACTGCATCATGAAGAGGTATTATATTTCTTATCTGAGCAATATTTCTGAGATGAAAGAAGGCTATAGTGATATTATCTACATCCAGCCTCACATGGGGAACCTGTCCTGAGCACATTTAAGCAAACACATACTGAAAGGAGGGAATTAATGTTTTTACATAATTACAGTCATTTTAATGTATAAACTACACTCGGGTGGCACAGAGGTGCAGTATCACTGTCGCCTCACAGCAAGCAGGTTCCTGGTTTGAACATACCAGTCAATCGGGGGTCTTTCTGTGTGGAGTTTGCATGTTCTTCTTGTGCCTGCGTGGGTTTCCTCTGCATGCTCCAGTTTCCTCCCACAGTCCAAAGGAAGAGGTCAACTGGCTTCTCTATATTGCTCATATGTGTGAATGTCTGTCTGTCTCTCTGTGTTAAGCCTGCGATAGACTGGTGACTTGTCCAGGGTGTACCCGGCTTCTCCATCATAGTCAGCTAGGATTGGCTCCAGCTCACCGACGACCCACAATGGAAATGCAGTATAGAAAATGGATGGAGGGAGAGAAAAATATACTCTAATAAGTACATAATTGAATATTTTAACTATGTGTTTTAGTGGTGCCTCTACATTAGGGGCCTCAGCCCTAGCAGAGAATATATTGGAGAGAAAATAAACATAAAACCTCGATTTTATTTGTTTTTGCATAACAAACGTTTTCTGAGGTGTTTCACTGCTGGTCTTTCAAAGATGCCAGCAAGCCATTAGGCTTTGGAAGGGAGTGGTACATGTGTGTGTGTGATTTTTGTATTAAATGAACTGATATTCACTTTGAATGCTAATTTGTTTGGTGTCTTACTTTCTCCATGTGTCATATGTGCAGCAGCAGGCAGCTTAATGTTAGAGCTGCTAAGTGGAAGAGAATAGTTAAGGTTTATTTCACAGTTTAGTCATCCGTGGACAGTTATGTTGTTTTATCAGAATGGTGTCTCTGAACTAAACTGAGCTACTAAGAGTAACCAGAGCAGGGGTTCAGATAATATATATGCAGTGTGTATGATAGAAGAGCAGGTATACTCTGTCACAGAGGTTTTATTGTGAAAAGTCGTGTTCTTCATCAAAGAACTGAACATCTCTGGAGGATGTGAGCAGGGTTGTGTGGTTCTCAGTACTTTGCCCACAATAAGATAACTGACTGCGCCATCTAGTGTTCACCAAGGAGAAAAACCTTTATACATTCATCAATGTTTACTATACATACAGTGTATACATTACAGAAAGACAAAATAGTTATGAGCTTTCGGAAAAAAATACAGTACAAGTCAAATTTTTGGACACACCTAATTCAAAGTTTTTTTTAATTCATTAAAAGACACTTCTTGTCATGAAGTCATGATGGACTGTCGTTTCTCTTTACTTAGGTGAGAAGTTCCTGACATAATATGGATTACTACCAGTGTCAAATAGAGCTACTTACTGTATTTTTATTATTTGCAATTTACTGTTTGATATCAAACACATTAAGAAGGCAAGGAATTCCACTAATTAACTTTTGACGAGGCAACACCTGTTAACTGACTCCCTCATGAAGCTGGTTAAGATAATACCAATAGTGTGCAAAGCATCATCATGTGCCATGTGTTATTTCATAGTTCTGATGTCTTCAGTATTGTTCTACAATGTAGAAAAGAGTCAAAATATTCTGATTCCCACAATATACAGTTTCAGTATTATATATATGGATTTAATACACTCAGATAATGACATGCCCTTCCTCAGGACAATCCAACAGTGTAATTACTCCAGTCAGGACAGAGAGACTCATGGGTCCACAGTCATTGTGGAATTCTGGGATGAGGATTGAGCCAAGCCTTGTCTTTAATGCACTGGCTATTGAGGAATATGGAATTGTACCATGAGGGTACAAAGATTTCTTTATGATAAAAAAATGACATAACAGCACACCACCACACATTTTAAGCAGACAATGTGTAAAATGTGATAATTTGATGAGTATTTGTTTTACTGGCAGCACTGTGACGCATGTGCAGTTTTACATGTTCACTCCACATGGGTTCTTCAGTTTCTTCCCACCTCCAAAATAAACAAGACTGTAGGAAATTTGCTGGGATAAAATGCCCCTAGGTGTGAATGAGTGTGTGAAATGGTTTGTACATGGCGCTCTGCGAAGGACTCACATTCCATTCAGGGTTTATTCCCACATTATGCCCAGGAGATTCCAGTACAGGCTCCATAATCACCCCGACCCTGACCAGCATATAATGGTTACCAAAGAATGAATTCTGCCTTCTAATAATGTAACATGTGGCAACAATATGATCCCTTTATAAATCTTCAGAGAGAAAGAGAGATTCCTGCCAAAAATTTCTCAAAATCTTCAGCAGAACTGCCTACAATATAAACAAAACTGTGTGAAAGTTTTTGTACAGTGCAGTTGGATTTCCTGTCACTGTGGGCGGCAGAGCGCAGTAGTATAGTGCAGAGTCTGATACAGCAGCAGAGGAGATGAGCAGATACACTTGGTTATTTCCTTCAACTTTAGCAGACATTCTTGGGGGACGGTTGGGACTTAGATCTCCACTTTGAAGAACATAAAGAAGGAACTCAGGTTTAGATTTTGGATATTGTCTGTACCATTGCAGGGTGTCTCCTGTATAGCTTGTTTCATATTTGCAGGACAGAGTAACATCACCACCTTCATGAACAACTTCATTAGTCAAAAGTGGCTCTATTGACTCTGCCATGGAGTCACCTGTCATAGAAAGGAGAATATAATGTTTTTAACCTTTACATAATCAAGCCAGAACTACATAAGTCAGACCCCCATTCTGCTCTTTTTAACACCACACAGACTAATTAATCACTAATTCAACACTTAATATTTCTGAAGTCACAGAAAAATGTTAACTCACCGAGTGAGAGCCACAGACACATGAATATAACAGTGAACATGACGAATGGTCTCAGCTGAATGAGAATATTCTTTCTGTGCTCTGATATATTAAGATCATAAAGGTTCCTGAAGCTCCGCCCCACAGCATCACATGACAGTGTCACCAATGTTATTGACTGATTGATGATTCTTACTGAATAATCCTGGCTTTACATTCAGCCTCACATATGGGACCTGATTTTAGCACATTGTAAGCAAATGCAAACTGGAAGCAGGAACAGCTAATCGTCACAACTATGCAGTGCAAATAATTTAATTTTAAAACCAATTATTATTCAATAATTACATCAGGATTTTTTTTTTAAATCAGGTTTCTGGTAGACAGTTGTGGTGAACCTTTGGCAATGTTGCCACAAACTTGTGGCAAGGTCGTATTTTCACATGCAAATTAATTTTGTGGCAAACCTCTGGTGTACTTGTGGCTAACTTTGTGGAAAACTTACGGCAAACACTTGATCCCTAATTCTATTTTTTGCCACAGGTTTGCTAGAATGTTTGCTGTTTGCAGTAAATTTGCTGGCTGTGAGATGAGTGCTCAGGGACTGTGTACAAAGTGCAACACCGAAAAGATTTATGACAAAGATATTCAACAACTTCACTCTTACACAGTGTAGAATCACCAACATCACTACACATATCGATTATTATTATTATTATTATTATTATTATTATTATTATTATTATTATAGAAAATATTAAATAAACACAATTATATCAACAACACAAAAAGCAAACTAGTGGAAGAAAAAAAAACTAATTTGTTTGCTGCATTGATACAATTCGCCACATGTATGAATGAGTATGTGCATTGTGCCAAGTTATTTCAATGATTTTCCTCAAATAAATATTAATTTCCTCTGATTTTATTCAGCAAAGTTCATATAGTATAATTATGTAGCACAAAAGTGAAACTGTGATTGCACCGGTGCAAGCAGAAATCATCGTGTTCCCAAATAGAATAATATAGATATTTAGGCACTGCCTAAAAGTGGAGCTCCTGATGAGTGTATGAGCAAAATATTTACAAGGACACAAAATCAGCCTGACTAGAATAATAATGTTATAGCATATGAACCATCAAATTGTGCAGTGTAGTGTATTTCGTGTCAATAAACTGCTGCATTGTCTTGTCACATTGACACCAAAAAAGAGATACACATCACAGTTACAAATATGTATTTATTCTTTCTTTGACACCGCATACCATGCGCCAGAAACAACACCATGGCATTATTATGGTGTGACTCTGCTGGGTGCCTGGGGGACAGCAGGGAACCAGCGCTTTCACTTTATAGCATTATTGTATAGTTATAATTGAATATCAAACTTGATATGTCAAACAGTTTTCTGGTTACATCTTTCAGAGTTATTGGTCTGGGAAGTTTGAATCTGTGATTATATTTCCAACTTTACTACAGTTCAGCCCATGCATGAAATAGAACTTGATTAAACCATGTTAATGAGCCATATTACCCAGTTTATTCTCCACACACTTCATTCAAACCCTTGGTTCACAAATGAGTTTAAAGTTATCACGTTATAATGTGAAAAGTTTCACGTTTTAACAATATAAATTATCACGTTATAATGTAAAATGTTTCATGTAATAACGTGAAAATATATTGTTATAGCATGAAAGATATATTGTGATAATAAATTTTTCACAGTATGATGTGATACTGATTTTATTTTTATTTTTTTCTGGTGCGGCATCAATACGCTGCTGTATTTTATACAGTGTCCTTCTTGTGTCAGGAATCTTCAGAACTTTTGCACATGCAAAGAGAAAATAGTCACAATATTTCAGCTATTTGTTTTAGTCATGAGACACTCAAGTCTTGCCCTAGAGCAGGGGTCACCAAACTTTTTTCTCTGGGGGCCACATTGTCATTCCTGACTGTGATGGGGGGCTGGGGTCGGGTCAGCTATATAACAGAATTGTATGACCCAGACAAATATGACCACCAGCAGGCCTCATTGTGTAGTAGAGATTACTAGCCTGGCACAGCCATCCCCACTACTATATCCACACTACTATATCAACACTTGATTCCTGGCACATATTTGTTTATCTTTACTAGTGGTTTGCAAAAGTAGTAATTGAGTCTTCACACTTTGTTTTAATTTGAAATACCACAGATATTCCATTTATTTATTTTCTAATAAAAATAACATCAAAGCTGTCAAGGTAAGAAACATCTGCCTAGTTGAGGTGATTGACACTGGCAAAGGTGAGTGGAAAATTATAAATTGTAGGTAGGCCTGTTGATATTATTAATAATATTCATAATAATTGTGTGCAGCACTTAATAAAGGTCAAATAAATAGGCCTATAAAATAAATACATTAAAAAAACAGTGAAATTATAATAATATGAGCAATAGATCAATAGATCACAGCAGTTGTGCTGTGTCCTGCACGTCATTGCTCTCATCCATGGCCAAAGCAAAAACCTTGAATTCTGATGCTCTCTCATTCAGCTGGTCATGCACGTTGTCCACCAAATCTTCGGTTCGCCTGGTCATAGTAGGTGCGGAGAGACTCACCGCGTTGAGCGCATCCTTCTTGTCGGGACACACCTCCTCGGCCACAGCAAGCATGCATACTTTAACAAAGTCCCCATCAGTAAACGGCTTTCCATGGGTAGCTAGTAGGTGAGCTACCTTATAGCTAGCTCGTACAGCAGCCTGGTTGATCTGGGTTTGGCGAAGGAATGCATTCTGTTGTGCAGCCAGTCCGCATTTCATCCTCCGAATCCTGTCTTCTCTTGTTTGCCCTCGCAAACTAGCATACTGTTTGTGGCGGGTTTCGTAGTGACGACACAGATCATATTCTTTGAAAACCGACACACTTTCTTTACATACAAGACAAACTGCACGGTCCTTACACTGAACGAAAAAATAATCGGTGGTCCACTGTTCTTTAAAAACTCTGCACTCTCTGTCAACTTTCACTTACCGCTAGCCATTTTGCTGTCCTGAACACTGACAGTTCTCTGCGCGTGCGCTGCCTGTCACTGCTTGATCGCGAGCATATGACGAAAATTCGGAAAATATGAATAGTTCATTTTATAACTAAATATCAATTTTAATTGGTAAAATCAACAAAATACAAGCTGCAGACATGTTGTTATTATTTGCCAAAAAGCAATTTAAAAAAACAGGCCATGACCACTTTTGGGGATTGCCTCATAGGGCCGGTTCAAGTGGTGGGGGGCAGAGGGGCTGGGGGGCCGGTCAAAGGGGGGTGACGGGCCGGAGTCGGCCCGCGGGCCGGAGTTTGATAACCCCTGTTCTAAATCATCCTCAGATAACTAACCAAAGATTGAGGACAAATCTGAAGAGCTTTCGTGTCTTTTTCAAAAGAATCGGTATCAAGAACCCACACCACTGCAGAGAATAGTGTAGAGTCTGTGTGGAAATGAAAGAAGGTTCTGGCGCAAATAACGTCACGCATGCAGCGCCGCCGACCTGTAAATCGCTGCAATCTAATAATGGCGGACAAGCTTTTAGTGATTTTTGGAACAGAATTCAGATGCAAAAATCTTTTTTGAAGATTAACCTTTGAAGGATATAATGCAATTCCAGCAGCATAGACACAACTTTTTGTGGGTTGTTTGGCTCGTTGGTCTAGGGGTATGATTCCCGCTTTGGGTGCGAGAGGTCCCGGGTTCAAATCCCGGATGAGCCCAGGTTTTACCTTAAATGGTCGATCTGAACTGCTGGGGACATGGATTTCACTTAGCTGCATCATTCTAAAAGCACGAGTTTAATGAAAGTTACATCAACAAATCCCTGGTTTTCTGTGTGTGATGTGCTCAAATACACTGTAAAGTTGGTGGATAAATAAAAGAAGATTTTTGCGTCTGAATTCTGTTCCAAAAATCACTAAAAGCTTGTCCGCCATTATTAGATCACAGCGATTTACAGGTCAGTGGTGCTGCACGTACGACATCATTTGCGCCAGTCCGTTCTTTTGTTTCCACACGGACTCTATCCTATTCTCTCCAGTGGTGTGTGTTCTTGATACCGAGTCTTTTGAAAAAGACACGAAAGCTCTTCAAATCCATCCTCAGTCTTTGGTTAGTTGTCTGAGAATGATTTAGAACCTATAGCCACAGAGAAAGAGGCGGACGAATACACAAGCCAAGTCACTCATAAAGAAGAAGAGCAACAACTGCGCCAGCTGTTTTCTGGAACCCAGGAAGTTAATACATGGTACAAATCATAGTTTGCTATTTTTTTCCTGATTTGGTGTTCAACTTTCACAGTTATGATACAGCAGTGTCTCTTTGTAATTGTCATCTTTGTAAGCTCACTTGCTCGGCAGAAAGCTCAATAATGGCAGTAAATAGTCACTTACTCTCACTTTACAGTGCTGGAGCTGCAGGAGCAGGTGGCGCACAACAGGCAGGAATTTGTTCGGATTCACCTCCAAAACTAAGTTGCTCATAAAACTACCAACCTTTTCTGGTTCTAACAGAACCAATTAGGACCATGTAGACCCTTTCTGTTTTGTGCTACAATGTGAAGTGGGGGGTGCAATTACCGTTATTTATTTTTTACTAAAATCATCGTATCTCTGCAACCATAAAATATTTTTTCCCCAAAATTCCAAACCCTATGACCTTCTTGCGGTGTCCCTTTACAGAGAGCTGATTTTAAGGTGAATTGAGCCTGTTTGAAATTTTAAGGTAAAGTCCCTACAATAATCATGGAATTGGTGTGAAGGAAAAGGCCATTGCAAGATTAATTTATAATTTATCACTCTGTGATAAACTTCCCTGTGTATTTCTGAATCTTGTCGTTGCCTTTTTGTCCACTGAAACAGGTGCGACGTTATATTGTATCTAAAAGCATGATTTCTATATAAAATAAATAGACATGCCATCCTGCTATTTCTTTCAACTAACTCATTGGGTTTTTTTCTGTATTTATAGGCTCTGAAAGAGATTCTCTCACAACATGATCAAAATGTACACTGTTCAATTAATACTGTACCTTCAGCTACTATTAACACATCATATCCATCTTTTGTCAAATACTGCCTGGAAACACAATAAACTCTCTCAACAACCTCTCTCTTCTCCTTTTGGTATTTCACTCAAGTGTGCTATAGCCAAAACAGCTGGAGCATCTGTGTCTACTGTTGTACAAATAGCAGCTCCTCCTTCTTCAAATACTGCATCAAACACAAACAGCCTTTACACCATCTCCTTCAACTACAGCATTGGGGTTCTAATAAAAAAATTAATTGCAGTAACTGATTCTGCAGTGCCAAATACATTACTATTTCTGAAATGTGATCAGGAAATTTTACTGGATCACAGCAGATATATATTGGGGCATGTGCCCCAGTAAAATGGGTCTAGCGAGCCAATGGACAACTTATAAATTCAAGCAACAGGCTAAACGCAAGCTTAACACTTGCTGTGCGGTGAGCTCTTTGGGATGGCACTTCTGACTTTTGTTTCCAGATCGTAGGAACTGCTCCGCATACCAGACAGACATCGCTCAAATCCTTCAATGTGAATCTGCCTCACAAATGTATCTTTTACAAAATGTATGGAGCAGACACCAAACCGTCCTGTCGGCTTGAAGTTACCTCTCTTGGTTGGTACAAATCAAACCCATTCATTCCGCAAGTGTCCTGCTGACTTTGGGCTACAATGGATCAAAATTCTTCTTTTTTAATCGGCTACACCTGAACAGCCTTGAAGGACACACCCCTTAGGAGGCATGCTTTGGTTTTAGCTTTGTTGCAGAATTTTAAAAAAAGTTTAAAATGTGCTACACTTTGTAAAGCAGATGAAGCCGGAAATGCCACGAACTTTCAAGCGTTTTGCATATGACATCACTTCTTTGAATGAACAGTAACTTATCAGGAACGCATTCGTGTAATGGTGTAATGGCGGATTCAAAGAGCCAAACTTTACCAACTAAACAGAACATGTTCCCGGTCTTGTATTAAGATACATTTGAGGCAGTAAACTATTTAACATGTCTAGTTTTATAAGGTATAATTTCCAGGGGTAATGTAATTTTCATAAGACGAACACTTTAACGGAAACAAAGGGTTTGGGACATGACAGCTTGCTTGACCAAAAGGGCCCTGTAGTTGAGACAATCTGTGTACACTGCAAAAAATGATCTCTTGTTGAGAGAAAATATCTTTAATATGGGTGAATTTATCTATTATTTCTTATTAGAAGTTTACTAGAACTCAAATAGAAGATTATTTAGCTTACTTTGAGACATTTTTACTAATTTCAAGCCTTAAATTTTCTTATTCTATTGGCAGATAATTTTGCTTCTTTCTAGAATTGAATGCTTAAAATGAGCAAAATTATCTGCCAAAAGAATAAGAAAATTTAAGGCTTGAAATTAGTAAAAATGTCTCAAAGTAAGCTAAATAATCTTGAGTTCTACTAAACTTCTAATAAGAAATAATAGATAAATTTACCCATATTAAAGATATTTTCTCTCAACAAGAGATCATTTTTTGCAGTCTATATTACAAGCTGCAAACAAAGGCTCTACAGATATTTGAGCTCACATCTCTAGAGTCAAAGTCCACAGTGCTAACCATCACACCATGGAACAGAGGGCAAGTTGTTTTCACCACCAAATTACTGGCATATACTGACAGCAACCTGGCAAAAAAAAAAAAATTAAACAGACCCTTGGTCAAAGGCTTAAATAAACACACACCACAGTCCTCAATGCCGAAACCCGGGATTGAACCAGGGACCTTTAGATCTTCAGTCTAACGCTCTCCCTACTGAGCTATTTCGGCAAGATCATGCCACCATCTGAGCAGTCACGTCACCGATATAAACATGAGTAGTTGCTAAATCCAATCAGTAAGGTCACATGATGTTCCTTTTTAACCAAAATCTAATGAAATATAAAGTGATTAAAATAATATATAGTATCATCTGGAAGTATGACATATGTAATGTGGTAATTGATTAATGAAACTCTTTTATGTTGTTGGCAATTTGTTTTATTCCAAGCGTGTTTTTAATTAAATGAACAAAAGTTCACATGAAAGAATGAGCAAATAATAAGCTAAATAATGAGGTAAATGTGTTCTCTGTGCTCGCTCATTTCACTGTTACCCCCCAATCATGCAGTCTTGATTATTTCACTGTTATCCACAGTGCCAAGTGGGTAATGATCTCCCTTATAAGTGGACACACAGAGACAGCGAGAGAGAGAGGTTTTGATAGCTGGATCCACTCTGTGGGTTATAGAAGTGTTCCTGTAATACCCTGGCGGCTCGTTAATAGGGGCGATTTGGGCGACGCACTCCCAAACAGGGAGGGAGATTTTTTTTTTTTTAATCTACTCCTACTACCACGGCAACAGTAATGTCATTGTCCAATCAGGCTAAGGTCGTGCCTGGTGTAGCCACGCCCTTTTGGGGCGATTTCTGTCAGGTTCAGATTTGCCCCAAAATCTCCCATTGACACTAATGGTACGTACGTTTTTTTCGAAAATCCTGCTCCCAATGCATTTTCTATTGGGTTTCATGTGCTCGCAGAAGCACCGTGCTTACGTCATACGCCTGTTGCGCCGCGCAAGTGTTGCCAGATTGGTTTTTAGTGCATTTTGGCGGGTTTTGAACATAATTTTGGGCTGGAAAACGCAACTTGCGCGGGAAATGTGTGAACATTCTATGAAGATGGCGGCGAGTGTTGAGTGCAACAATACGATAGCGTCTCTGAAAGAAGTTCCCTTTAGTCGTCGTACCAATGAGGAGAAAACGGCAATCAAACAGCTAGGACCTCCTAGACCGAATTTAAACATCAAGCAAGTGTCTACGAAGGGGGAGAAGACCTACTCAAGAGGTTTTAACAAGAACTGGTGCCACCGGAAAACTTGGCTAGCTGGCTGTGATGTAGTCAGTGCTCTTTTTTGCTACCCTTGCGCTCTCTTCCACCCTGGAAGTAGCACAGCAGACGGTACAGTGATATCTGATATTTGAATTTACTAGGCAAAAGTTGTGTGTGTGTGTGTGTGTGTGTTACCAATGGCAGTTTAACATTGCCATGTTTTTGTTTTACCAATGGCAGTTTAACATTGCCATGCTTGGAATATTTCAGTAGCCTCAAGTTCTCTCTGACTTGGTGTAAATTAAGCATATTTTCAGTTTTTATATATTGTACAGTATGTGTTCATTGGAGCCAGCAGCACCTTACCTTTTTTCCAACTTGTTAAGCCAAGTTGCACTGACTACAAAACCTTGTGTAACCTTGTGTGTGTATATAGCTAAATAACTAAAGCCTTTTGTGTTCATTGACATGCTTGTAATACTTTAAATTTCCTTTTAAGGCATGGCTTTCTGGAGGAATTCTTGGGGAAAAAACTGCAGAATTTATTTAGAATTATTTGTTGTTAAAATGGTGCAATTCCATATAAAAAAAACACATTAAGCTGCACATGTTTGTTTGATGGTTATGCTTTTCTTCATCTTTTTCAAAACTTAAATAAACACTTGTTTTGGATTTATATCCTGCCACTTTAATTGCATTCTTTAGAATTGAAGAAATTAGAATATGTTTATAATTAAGAATTTGTGTCTACTTATTATAGAATACTGGAATAATATGAGAAAATAAATTAGTAACGTAATATTAATTGATTGTGATGCCAGATGTTTTGCTTTGAAGGCTTCACAATGAATCTTCCTTAGTTTTAGCCTGGCAAGCCAGGCTAAATGTGAATATTTGCCACTCATAGGCAAAAATATTTTTGGCCGCTAGGCGGGTGGGTCTAGTTTACTAGGCTACCTTAGTTTGCCACCTTTAACTTGTTTAGTGTTGCCACCTAGTGGAGAGAAGAGATATTGTCTATATTGATATCTGAATTTACCAGACAAAAACAAGTTCGGCCAATTGATTTGCGACCTAGGTCAATTTACTTCAGTCCTGTGGACATTTACGGTCCGTGTAGACATAACGGGGGAAAATTGCCCCCCCTGAAAAAAAATTCAGGAGCCGCCACTGCTGTAATATTAAAAACAATAAATTGTAGCATAAGTTCAGAACATATTACTACTACAAAAATTGACGTACAAGCTTTTCATTTACAAACTTACATATCCATTGGCTGAGTATGGATCTCTGAGGCTGGGAAATAGAGAGATGATGCCCAAAGCATATTTACTTCACACAGAGACAGGTGGGCTCCTCCTGAAACATAAACATGACATTACTACTACATTTCCTTCAGTTTAAAAGATACAAATTTTTACTATTGTTAGCTTCAGTGAGTTTTAGTCTCTCTCAAATTGTTAGTTTTTTTTATAATGTTTTAGCCATTTAATATCTATTTCTATCATAGGCAAGGCAAGGCAAGTTTATTTATATAGCACATTTCATACACAATGGCAGTTCAATGTGCTTTACAGAAGTAAAAACAGTAAACAATAGAGAAATAAAATTACATAAAATAATTTTATCTTTATTCTAAAATAATTAATTAAAAGAATTAAAAGAATTAAAAGAAAATAATAAGAATTAAACAATAGTAGAAATAAAATATTAAAATGCCAAAAAGAAAAAGGAGAAAAAGAAAGAGAAAGGGAAAAAAAAACCTAGCAGAATAAAATAGAATAAAGTTAAAATAAATTTAAAACATGCAGAGAAAAAGATTATAAAAAATGTAAAAATATTAATTATTTAACAGAAAGCATCTGAAAACAGCTTGGTCTTTAACCTAGATTTGAAGCTGCCAACAGCAGGAGCATTTTTGATGTCCTCTGGCAGTTGGTTCCATAGCTGTACTGCATAGTAGCTAAAAGCTGCTTCACCACACTTTGTTTTAACAACTGGTTTTAATAGTAAATTTTTCTGTTGCGATCTGGTAGATCTGATTGGGTTAGGCCGCTGCAACATATCAGAGAGGTAATTGGGCCCTGTACCATTTAGAGATTTGTACACCAGCAGCAATGCTTTAAAGTCAATTCTGTAGCTTACTGGAAGCCAGTGAAGGGACCTTAGAATTGGAGTAATGTGCTCTGTTCTTTTTGTTCGTGTAAGAACCCTAGCCGCTGCATTTTGAACCAGCTGAAGTCGTTTGATGGTCTTTTTTGGCAGGCCTGTGAAAAGGCCATTGCAGTAATCAACCCTACTAGAGATGAAGGCATGTATTAGTTTTTCCAGATCATGTTTTGACATAAGTCCTCTTAGTTTGGAAATGTTTTTTAGGTGATAAAATGCCGTTTTAGTGATTGCTTTCATGTGACTGTCAAAGTTTAGCTCGCTGTCAATGAAAACACCAAGATTTTTAACCATTTCTTTACTTTTAATCCCTTTTGTGTCAAGAATAGTGGTAATCCTGAGTTTTTCATCTTTTTTTCCAAATAGAATTATTTCTGTTTTATCTGTGTTCAGCTGAAGAAAATTTTGTGACATCCAGCTATTGATTTGATTGATACACTGGTAGAGACATTCAAGGGGGGCATAATCATTTGGTGATAGAGCAAAATAAATTTGGGTATCATCTGCATAGCAGTGATACAAAATTGAATTTTTATTGATAATTTGCCCAAGTGGGAGCATATAAAGGTTGAAAAGTAATGGTCCAAGAATCGACCCCTGGGGGACACCACAGGTCAAGGGCATTGACGTTGAGGAACAATTTCCCAGGGTAACAAAGAAGCTTCTATCTTTTAAGTATGATTTTAACCAATTGATAACTTTACCAGTCAATCCAACCCAGTGTTCAAGTCGATATAGCAGTATGTTGTGATCAACAGTATCAAAAGCTGCACTGAGGTCCAGTAATACCAGGACCGATGTTTTGCCTGCATCAGTATTAAGACGTATGTCATTTATAACTTTAATCAGCGCTGTTTCAGTGCTATGATTGGCACGAAATCCTGACTGAAAATTATCAAAACAGCTGTTTGATATCAAGAAGGCAGTTAATTGATTGAAGACAATTTTTTCCAGGATTTTCCCGATAAATGGTAGATTTGATATTGGCCTGTAATTATTTAACACTGAAGGATCCAGATTATTTTTTTTAAGAAGGGGCTTTACAACAGCTTTTTTTAGGGACACAGGAACAACACCAGTCTCCAAGGATGTATTTATAATTTGAAGCACATCTGTAATTATAAGATGAAGAACAGACTTAAAAAAGTTGGTGGGCAGAATGTCCAGTTCAGATGTTGAGGAACTGAGATTTTGTACAGTTTTTTCAAGAGTCTCATAATCAATTAAACAAAATTCTGACATTGTGTTAAAGTTATCTATCTGTGTCATTGGTGATTGCAGTTTTTCAATTTTTTGCAACTGAGATATATTATGAGAAATATTCTGCCGTATTTTATCAATTTTACCTTTGAAGAAGGATGCAAACTCATTGCATTTATTAACTGAGAGAAGTTCAGGTGCTAATTGTGGTGGGGGATTAGTTAGCTTCTCTACTGTTGAAAATAGCACACGGGCATTGTTCATATTCCTGCTGATGGTATTGGAGAAGAAAGACTGTCTTGCTTTACGAATTTCATAATTATAATTACAAAGCATCTCTTTATGGATTTGATAATGGATGTGAAGTTTAGATTTGCGCCATTTTCTTTCAGTCTTTCTACATTCTCTCTTTAGCAGTTTAACAGCCGGGTACTGCTTCCATGGTGCTTTCTGCTTATCATTGATTCTTTTGATTTTGAATGGAGCAATATCATCCATAATTTGGGTCATATTTAAATTAAAAAATTCCAGTAAATCATCTACAGAGTCTGACATTTTGGTTGAGTTCTGAGAGAGAGCTTGCTTAAAAAGAGCACGTGTTGTCATTTATGACTCTCCTGCCTATAGTTGTTGAGCTAGTCTGAATGTGAGGAGACATAGAAACTTCAAAGAAAACACAGAAATGATCAGATAAGGCCAGGTCAACAACAGTATAAGAAAAAGTAAGACCCTTTGTGATGACGAGGTCAAGAGTATGACCACGAGAGTGGGTTGGTCCCTGTACATGTTGTACTAGGTTAAAGTTATCAATAATTGCAAATAGTTCTTTGGCATAAATGTTATCAGTATTATCTACATGTAAGTTAAAATCCCCAGATATAATAAGACAATCAAACTCTAAGCAAATGACTGATAACAATTCACCAAACTCTTCAAGAAAGACTTTGGCTGAATGTCTCGGAGGCCTGTAAATAGTTAATAATAATATGTTAGGAGAGCATGTAACAAGTGCACATAAGTGTTCAAAGGACATAAAATCACCAAGTGAGGATTGTTTACATTGAAAAGAGACTTTGAATATATTTGCGATCCCTCCACCTTTCCCTTGTCGGGTAACATTCAAAAAATTAAAATTTGGGGGAGCTGCTTCGATAAGGGTGGTAGCACTATTTGCTTGATCCAGCCAGGTTTCAGTTAGAAGCAAAAAATCAAGATTGTGTTTACAAATAAGATCATTAATTAAAAATGACTTGTTTAAAAGTGATCTAATATTCAGAAGGGCTAGTTTTACAGTAATATTTGGTTGTGCACTCTGATGCTGTTTTAAAACAGGAAGGAGATTAGATTGGTTCACCCCCAGGGTTAAATGTGCTCTATGTTTTCTGTTTCTTATCAACACAGGAATAGTGTCAACATCGGATCCCTGCTTTTTTCTACATCCATTTGCAGGGACCCAGAGTACATCAAACAAGACTTTCTAAATGTTCCATTTGGTTTGAGGGTGAAAGGACTGGAGATGACATGTATCTTTTGGATGGTGAAAAAGATTTGTAGCCAGCTGAAAATCCTGGACGAACACAATTTTGATGAACTGGGTACCCTGCTTGTCGCGACAAATTTGGACTGGAAAAAGAGAGTGTAGCCATAGGAAGCAGTTTTTTCATGCTATTTGGGAAATCCATCCGAGGAGAAGTGGAGTCGTCTGTCCTTGAATGTTGGGAGGCCTGCAAGTCAGATGTTTGTGTGTCCTTGATGACGACTTGCAAAGATGATTGTTTAGGCTTTGTAACTATGTCAGTCTGCGACATCTTATCAACTGTTTTCCTCGGTGCTGGCTGAGAAAAGATTGCAAGTTTGTAGTGGTCTGCTAAGACTTTGGCTCCAATCCAGCTGAGTTCAGTGCTATTTGGCTTGTAGAATTCTTTGCGATTCCAAAAAAGATTAAAATTGTCTATGAAATTCATACCAAATGAAGAACAAGTTTTTCCAAGCCAGGTGTTAAGACTGAAGAGTCGAGAAAAAGCAAAACTTCCTCTCGATGGGAGTGGGCCACTGATAAAAGATTGAATTCCAGTCTTGTAGAGCTCAGAAAAAAGTTTTCTGAAATCATCTTGGACAAACAGCTGTTCTCTGAAAACATCGTTTGCTCCCACATGTACAACGATACGCTTAATCGTTTTATGCTCGGACATGAGTTTCAAAATGCTGTCTTTGGTGTCAGAGATGGATGCATTTGGAAGACAACAAATAATCATCTCATAACCTTTTAATTGTCTTACAGTGGAATCACCAAGAACAAGGGTTGTGGGATCAGGTGGTGTTACGAGCTGCTTTTTGCCTCTTCTCACAGCTCTTCGATCTTGGTGCGATCTCTTTTTACTATGTGTTTGTCCACTTGACAAATCCTCTTCCACATCCCTGAGGCATTCAAATTTGTTCTGAAGCTTTATGGGCTGTGGATTTTCCATAGGATTGTAGATCCTATTGTAATTTGTAGAATGAGCTGGTGTTGAAGTAATTACTCTTCTGTTTTTGTTTTTAGGCTTAGCACCCATCATTTGCCAGTTTTCAGTACTCACATTTTGTACAGCTTGAGTTATGAATTCTTCCACTTGGTCTGCAATGTCCTCAGTCTGTCGGAGCGCAATCTCTGCATTCTCAGCCACTGTTTCTGTACTCCTTTCCTGAGATATCGCTTTTAATTCGTCCGTTTTTGGCAGAGCATTAATCTTTGATTCCAGAATAGAAATCCTCTGTTCTAATTCCATGCATTTTCTGCAGGATTTTTTGCTTCCTGGCATTTTAAAAAAAAAAAGTGGAAATTAAAATTAAATTTAAAAGCTTATAAAGATGAAGAAAAGAGAAGAAAAAAAAGTGGAAATTCAATGAGAAAGTAAAGTATAGAAATAAAGATTAAGAAAGCAGGAGCAAAGAAGCGTCCTACTCGCTTGAGTAGGAGGAGCAAATCGCTTCTAGAAAAAATGAAGTAATAAATTGCTTTCCTAATATGCAATGTCATAAAATGAGTGTGCTCTTTTTAAAATAATTTCTATATTAAGTAAAGTAGAAATATGGACATTTAAGTTTTACGCATGAATTTCAACCATGTTGGCCACAAGAAGGTTTCCCAACTGTCTCCTTGTGCTATCCGTCAATGTTTTCATTTTATCATATTCGTCAAAAATAATCTGTCCACCCGGTTTAGCCTGGAGAGCATCTCTCACCATCTGAAAGATAAAGAATCAGAAAGTTAGCAATTATTCATCATCATCATTACGTCCAACAACAAAACCACAGTTTAACTGCACAATATCTTTGTGTCTGATATTTGCTAACTAATATCATTTGTTACAAAAGCTGCATACCTCTTTTGCCAATTCTCGTTCAGCATGGGTTCTCTTCCCTCCGTTTGTCTGAACAATCACTGTTGCATCTGATGAATCAGAGGATTCTGGCAAGGAGTCTCCTGACACTGACACAGATGAGTTGTCTGACATGGTTGATTCCAACGAAGTATACGATAGATCATGTTGAAGCACAACCGTAAACGGTTAAAAAAATGTATACACAAAATGAAAAAATAAGTAGTTCTCCACAATATTCATTATTGATGATCCACTCCCTCCCTAACAAGGCTGAGTCTCACCTGTTGACTTTTCAGTTGTCACCCTAACAGTAAGGTTCCCTGCTTGCAAAAGCTCCTCAAACACATCTGCATCGACTTCTGTCCCTGATTCATCTGTCAAGTGCAGCTCAGTCTCAAGTGGAAGATCTAGCTTTTGAATGACTGATAAAAATATTAGATTTAGAGCAATGAAAAATTACAATAAGAGCATTACCAGAAATTTGCTAAGCTTGTTTTTCAACATTTTAGGTCAACTTCTAAAAGTACTTTTTGATTTCTACACAGGGCATTACCATTAGCTATCGTAAACACAACTCCACAATATAAGACATGTAAATATCACATACATTCAACAGGTATTATAGCAAGTAGTCAATTAACACAAACATTCTGGGCTGCATGAAAAATGATGCCAACCTTTCTGAAGAAATGTGTTGAAGTCATTATAGCCATCTTCAGTCTCAGCCACTTTGACATACTTCTGTGTTTCTCCAAATCTCACCTTCGCCAACGTGATTAACTATGAAGAAAAAAAGAAGAGAGTACCGTACATCCACACTGTGCCATAATTTACAGTATGTTCACCATGGATGTGTAGAGACAGGAAAATTTTTGCCTGGCTTTAATCGCCTGAGTTCGACCGTCGGAGTATTTGTTTTGATTTTTAGCATTACTCACGAGTAAAGGCATAACCATGATAGCGACGTTATTGTTTATATGCATAGATAGCTACACACTGTGTAACTTGTTAAGTTAAATAAGCTCATTTCGCATTTAAGACGTTTATTATTATGGCAGCAGCTGAGGGTGTGTGTGACTCCAGTGTTAGCTCCAGCTAAGGTTAGATTGAGAAGGACTTGGTGTGGCTGGTGTGGTGGCCTAGTGTGTGTGTGTGTGTGTGTGTGTATTCCTCCAGCAGCAACATGCCACCCGGCTCTCAGAGCTTGCCCGGCTTTCAGTAGCTGCCCCTTGGCAAGCAGGAGCTCAACCCCCCCGGTCCAGCCCCGGCTCTCTACTCCATAGCTTGACACTCAGCTGCCATGACATTTTGCCATGTAAAGCCAACAACGTCATTCATCAAGACTAGACCATAGCTCTTTCTTTTTTCCCAATTGATTTTTCCGACAGAGAATGTTCACCAACGCGACGCCTGGTGCGTGTGCTACATCACTTTAGCTAGCTTAAACCCCTCACAAAAAATGTGCAGTTGTACATATATACCACATTATCCAAACGTGTATACTTACATCAAGCAAACTATGTATATTCATCGACACTCTTGTGCAAAAGGAACATTAATGCACCCATCAAAAAATAACATATAACAATCATGCTAACCTTAAAATGGAACTTGCCTAGTCACAATGTTAGCTGCAGCCAGGACTCCCTGCTACTTATTTTCGGCACATATAAAATGCTACTGCATAGAAAGTATTATTAAATAGACATAATACCTTTGATTTACTTACACAAAGACACTCGGTACAGTCGAAGGAAGTGAAGAGAAAGCTGTCGTCCGCTGTCCTTGCTCGGAGTCGTCTCGCTCTTTAGGCAAACATGTCACAGATGTGTTGGAATGCTGGGAGCAACTCTGTTACGGTAAGTGTTGATTTTAAAATCAACACTTAACGGAGTTGCTTAGATTTAACTCCCCGGATTAACACCAACTCTTTTGAGCAACTAACTCTCATGTAGTTGAATTAGACTAAACAAGTGTTGAATTGACACTGTATTTTTAACAAACAGCACCAACACTGGAAATCTAACACTTTTGATTTTTCTGTGTACATAACTACCGCAAGCCCCCCAAGCTGCCCTTCCTGGCCTACTCGTTGCTCTCTGGAACCATGCCTGAGTTTCCATTGGTTGTTTGTTTATTTTCAAGTGAGCGATTGCCCAGAAGCGGATTTTATTCTGGGGGAGTGTATTCTCACTCCCATTTGCATGAATACCAGTTGGTGATCTTCAAGAGTTTTGCCACTAAAACAACCCAATCTCCTCACATGGCATGCTTCTCACACTTTTGGGGCATGCCTCAGGAAGCATTTGTTGCTTCATTGTTCAATGAGCCCAGTTGGGTGGAAGGTGGTGAAAAGTGCCTTTTCAGGACAGCAGCTTGCTTTTCACCAGCAGGTTTAAGAATACAAGCAGGTAAGCATCATATTTTCAGCTTGTAAAAGCTGTCTCAGCTGACTTTGCACACGAGTGAGAATTAGAATTTCATAGGGGATGGTGTAAATATGACAACCCTTTTGAAAAATGTGATATGGAGATACTGAGGTAAGTGGGCAATTCAAGAAATAAAGCCAAGCAAACTGAAAGGAATCTGTGATAGCTCACCTTCGGAGCTCATCAGAGGAGCATATCAGCAGAAAAGTAGTGTGCAGGTAGTTGATTTGGTCATTGTTGCAAAAAGAGCCAAGGTTGTGGGTTTAATCCAAATAGTGGCTGTTTTCACAGATGTGCTGCTTTGAATGTGGCGAAAGAAATTTGATCTTGACTTGGCTGAAAGTGCAGATGATTCAGATGATTTGCAAGATGACAAGAAAGTTTTTCTCTCTAAAATGCAAGCAACATGGTAGATGCTGTTTTGGAGAACGTGGGCATTGATTCCACTACTTCTTACATGCGAAGCAAGCACTCTATCACTTGAGCTAACTCCCCTACTGTGTATCAGGGTTTGTCCAACTAACTACGGCAAGCCCCCCCAAACTGCCCTTCCTGGCCTGCTCGTTGCTCTCTGGAACCATGCCTGAGTTTCCACTGGTTCGTGCAAAACGTGCACACTTCTAAAACAATATTTTCATCTTTTACAAACAAACTATAACTCTAGAAAACTCTTTAATGGTCTTTCTAGTTTCATAACACAATTTCTTAATATTAGTATGCTGATAATGCCGATGCTGAGTGTTTTAAATATTTCCTCAATTGCACTTCTTTTTCTTAACAAAACCTCAATCATCTTTTCAAAGTCAAAGCTCAAATCCCCGGAGCTCCATGCACTGCATTCGGATGAGGAGTCCGTTCCTGGGAGGTTCTAATCCCACTGGGGTTTTATCCCGGGGTTTCGTACCGGGCAGCGGATTCATTGTATTATATTTAGTTTTTAATATGATATTATTTTTCCAATATGTTTTTTTTTTTTTTTGCATTCTTGTCTCAGCAATGGTGAAATCAAATTTGTAAATAAAATCAGTGCCCTTGACTCTACTCATCAGGCCAGAGCTATTCTCTTTGTGTCTGTTTTGTACAACATAAGGAAACAGTATAGTAACTATAACGGTAAAGAAATAAAACAAGAGAGTCTGGCTATGATATAAGAAAATTCTACAGCCCAGAAACAGATGGAGCTCCGCTTTTAGGCAGTGCCTCAATCTATAGATTACAGATTTCCGGGGAGAGGAATGTTAATGAGTTCAGCTTATTTTTGCAGGCTTTGCTCTGGTAGAGCTGCACATTTTTGGTGGTCAAATGTTAGAAATATCGAACTTTTTGCATGGAAACCACACACACGCCCAAAGCCCAAAGCGATGTCTCTGTTCAAAAGGATCCAGCTGTTGGGGGTGGAGTCTAGCTGTGTTTACCTTTCTGGATTTTAATATTTGGAAGTGGTATATTTAAAGCCATTGACAGTAGTAAGTCGTCGTTTCTCTGCCGTTTGTTTTAGATGAAGCATAGTGTTTGTTTTTATCACTTTAATATCTGATATGTTATTTAACTGAAAATGTTATATTAAATAGATTTTTAGACCAAAGAGCTGGAGTTGGGGTTTGCTTCTTCTGCTCCACTCATCAACCTGGTTTTATAGTATTTCCAGGAATAGTGCCTTGTTCTAAATACAAAGAAACAGATTTCTTATTTGATATATTCTTTAAATAAAAATAATAAATGAGTTTTCTAAAGTAATGAGTGGGAATAGAGCTTTTTCTATTCTATCTGTTCACATGACATTGTAGTAGATCTAAAAATTGTCTTGTTAAAAAAATAAGTAAAGAAAAAAGTTCTTTCTTTGCTGGGTTGACCTTTTCCCCATTTCCTGGTTTTCTCCATGTTCAACAAGCTACTGGACCGTTAGTCTGCAGTAATTCTCTCCCCTAGGTCACAACCGGCCATACGATTGTTTGGCATTTCCCAAAATCACTGCATTTTTTTTTTTGTTCATGGAGAAAGACGCGCGTTGGCCGTAAGTTTGTCTTGCAACCTGAAAAAAACGTAAGCGCCCGTAGAGTTTGTTTGACATGACAAAGAACCTCTGGGGCCGGTCTGCGGCCAGTCTACGGCTCGAAAATCAGCACGTCACACGCGCGCCCTCTGTGCGTTTCTTGCGTTTTTTGCACGTAGACCGGCCGTAGGAGCACGTAAGGCCGGTTGTGACCGAGGCTACAGATCACAAAACACCCCAACCACTTCTTTCTTTCTTTCTTTCTTTCCATCAAACATGCTCATTGGTCAGACATTTCTCTGCCTGTGTGCAATGGCTAATAAAGCTGTAAAGGTGTAAGAGATTGGCCCAGGCCACCTTACCCTATACCAGCTTTCTGCACCTCCAATACAGTGTCACTAACCTGGTTAAGTATAACCTAGATTTTGAGTGGTGTAAAGTGCTGTGTTTAGGTTGCAGTTTTTTTCTGGAAGTGTAGGTTTGAATCCCACTTCTGATATTTGCTATCGCAGGTTACACTGTAAAAAAAGAATAGTTGAGAATACTTGAAATTTCAAGGCAACCGTCTGCATTAAGAATTTTATGTTTTGCCAATGATGTGCCCATGATAATCCAAACTATGATAACACTGTTATCTTTATTAAGAATTCTTAATTAAGTCAATTTTCAATTCCTCATTCTGCCAACATAAATTTCTCTTTTTGCTGAACAGTGGCATTCACAGTACTACAAAAAGGCAATGGAGGTTATCACAATTTTTTTTTTTTGCACCTTTATTTGGATAGGGCAGTGTAGAGACAGGAAATGAGCAGGAAAGAGAGAGATGGATCAGGAAATGACCTCAGGTCAGAATTGAACCCAGGTCCCCGGATTCATGGTATGGCGCCTTATCCACCTGAGCCATGATAACATGACCTTTGCCTGGAGAGAGAACCACATTGCCGAGCCCTTGCATTTGGAAGAGGAAACCCCATGTCTTGGTCGAGCATGCGCTGAATAAACACCTGTGGCAATTATGTATTTTCAATTCAGATTATTCACGATTGTATATTTACACATCATTGAGGTACACCCTATCAGTTTGATGTGGATTTTTCTGTTCATTAATAATTATTCATATTTTCTTGTCCATTCAATTGTGAATATGGAATTACTTGAACAAAGCATAATTCTATTTTTTACAGTGTATTAACGGGCCATGGGTTTTATGCTCATGGTTTGCGTTAAGTGAATGCTTGTCGGGAGTTTTGCCTGCACGTGGGTGAAAATGGAAGCTTCAGCTAGCATGCCTTTTCAGATAAATTTGTATTTTTTTTTCAGTTTGTTGAGAATATCTGCCACATATTACAATATCAGTAGGTATTTTATGTTTTTAGATGTAAAAATATAAAGTTTTAGTTCGTGGAACGATGTGACGTTTGACTTGGATTATCATGTGGTTACAATGTCAATTGCCTGTTGACACTGATTGATAAATTACAAAACTAGAAATTAATACAAACAACAAAGAATGATTAACCATGTAGACAGCAGTCAGGGTTCCGAGAATTTTTTTTCCAACAGGTTGACGATTTCAGGTAAAACCTTCAATCATGTGTTCATGTCTCATCTCATCTCATCTCATTATCTCTAGCCGCTTTATCCTTCTACAGGGTCGCAGGCAAGCTGGAGCCTATCCCAGCTGACTATGGGCGAAAGGCGGGGTACACCCTGGACAAGTCGCCAGGTCATCACAGGGCTGACACATAGACACAGACAACCATTCACACTCACACCTACGGTCAATTTAGAGTCACCAGTTAACCTAACCTGCATGTCTTTGGACTGTGGGGGAAACCGGAGCACCCGGAGGAAACCCACGCGGACATGGGGAGAACATGCAAACTCCACACAGAAAGGCCCTCGCCGGCCCCGGGGCTTGAACCCAGGACCTTCTTGCTGTGAGGCGACAGTGCTAACCACTACACCACCGTGCCGCCCATGTGTTCATGTGCTGCTGGGATTTCATTACATCATTCAAAGGTTTGACAGTGAAAACAACCCTCTGGCTATGTCTTGCTTCCATGGTGTAATGGTTAGCACTTGGGACTTTGACTCTAGTGATCTGAGTTCAAATCTCAGTGGAACCTGTGAAGCCTTTGTTTGTGGCTTCTGAGCTTACATGCACAGACTGTCTCAACTATATGCTCCTTTTGGTCAAGCAAGCTGTCACGTCCCAAACCCTTTGTTTCCGTTAAAGTGCCAGTCTTCTGAAAATTATATTACCCCTGGGAATTATACCTGATAAAACTAGGCATGTTTAATAGTTTACTGTCTAAAATGTATTTTAATACGAGACCAGGAACATGTTCTGTTTATTTGGTAAAGTTTGGCTCTTTGAGTCCACCATTACACGAACACGTTCCTGGTAAGTTACTGTTTGTTCAAAGAAGTGACATCATATGCGAAATGCTTAAAAGTTAGTGGGCATTTCTGGCTTCGTCTGTTTTGCAAATTGGAGCACGTTTTTAACGATTTTTTTTATTTATTCTGCAACAAAACTAAAACCAAAGCATGCCTCCTAAGGGGTGTGTCCTTCAAGGCTGTTCAAGTGATATTTAGTGTCAATGCAAATTTGCAGCGTTCTGATGCCGTGTGCAGCCCTGTTGACCTGACCTCACTCTGTAAACGAGCAACCAAGTGGTATTTGAGAACACCACCTCCCCGTGACGAATTGCAATGTCCATGCTTCCACAGTCAACAGACAGGTAGATAATGCCCGATTTTGTTTTTAAAGCAGCCGTCACTGACCTTGACGGAAAACCAGAGAGGCAGGGAAACCGTTCAAACGAGGTTTTGTCCCGATGGTCGTCTGCATGTAGGAGAACATGACAACCACTAATCCACAGAAAGCAATCCGGTCACGTTAAGGGTCTGTCTTTCTGGCTGTTTCGAGAGTACCTGATCTTAGCAAGGCGAGAACTGGACGTTAACGAAAGCAGAGCTCAAAAGGCAAAGCATGGCTCTGCCAGGTTTCTCAGGAGCGTCTATTCGCTTGTTAGGTCCAAGGGGAAACCACTGCACAGCAGAAAACAGGCGAAGCTTTTTCAGCGTCTCGGTTTGGGATTGTTCCAAAAGGTGCAGACGGAGCAGAGATGGCAGCTCGACATTTGTTCGCTGCCAAGTTCAAGAAAACCAGCACCGTTTCCGCCCGGTTTTGGATCACGGACCGCTCTCGTGTTAAGCGAATGTGGTAACCAATACAATACGGAAACCACGCGTGTGTTAGCTCTTGCCTGGGCCTCAAGAAGAACGCGGGTCACACTTAAACAATTGTCACGAGAATAGGGGCACGGCCTTGGCATCGTAGAGATGAGCTGGTGGTCGAGTGTGACAAAGTTCAGCATCGAAAAGCGCTGCAACAACATCACGGGAAGAAATCAAATGCCTCATTTGGAGGGGCCAAGGAGGGGACTGAGGACTGGTCTTTCCACTAACAACGTAAGTACTTGTTTGCAGGTTTGAATGACATCAGTTTGCCCCTGCGTACGTTCGACCCATGAAGCGGTGAAGAACACGGGCTCCCGCGTGTTTTCCTTTCGTTGGCAACAAGCGACAGGTGTATATTTGTCCACAAACAGAGAACTGTAGAGTCACTGTTTAAGATTTGTTCAGCAAATGTGTCCATACCTTGGCTGGTCAAAAGCAAATACTTGCTTCCGTAGTTGGCACGGACAGAGCAGAGATCACAGCTCAGCAGTCACTCACTGCTGAGTTCAAAAAATAAATAAATAAACCAACCCGGTGCTGTTTCTGCCCGGTTTCGAACCAGGGACCTTTCATGTGTAAGACGAACGTGATAACCGCTACACTACAGAAACCTCAGCTCTTGGACTGATCAGCTGTTGCCTGGGCCTCAAATACAGAAGCAATGGCACTTAGGCATGTGTCCCCAGGGTAGGCTTGCAGCGTTGGTGGTATAGTGGCTAGCATAGCTGCCTTCCAAGCAGTTGACCTGGGTTAGATTCCCAGTCAACACATGCCCTTTAACGCTTCATTGCTCTGATGAAAGGCAGAGAGCATGGCAAGGAAACAGCAGGAATGGATCGGTTGCTTGTCACTGCCTTGCCGAGGAGGTAACCGAGGGCTGCTCCTTCTTCTTTCCGCTCGCGTTGCAAGTAGTCGAATAGCATCGGTTTGCGAAAACGTGGGCGTCTTTTTTTGGCAGCAAGCTACTTTGCCTATTTTCCACAAATGGAGAACTGCACAGTCACGCTTTGAGAGTTAATGAGCAAATGTGTCTGAATGTTGGCCGGCAAATACTCGTTGAGACATGATGAAGCATTCCAGAGTCAATGCCAATTTGCAGCGTTCTGATGCCGTGTGCAGCCCTGTTAACCTGACCTCACTCCGTAAATGAACAACCAAGTGGTATTTGAGAACACCACCTCCTTGTGACCAATTGCAATGTCCATGCTTCCACAGTCCACAGAAATGTAGATTTAATGCTCGATTTTGTTTTTAAAGCAGCCGTCACGGACCTTGACAGAAAACCAGAGAGGCAGGGAAACCGTTCAAACGAGGTTTTGTCCCTACGGTTGTCTGCACGTAGGAGAACATGACAACCACTAATCCACAGAAAGCAATCCGGTCACGTCAAGGGTCTGTCTTTCTGGCTGTTTCGAGAGTACCTGATTTTAGCAAGGCGATAACTGGACGTTAACGAAAGCAGAGCTCAAAAGGCAAAGCATGGCTCTGCCAGGTTTCTCAAGAGCGTCTATTCGCTTGTTAGGTGCAAGGGGAAACCACTGCACAGCAGAAAACACGCGAAGCTTTTTCGGCGTCTCGGTTTGGGATTGTTCCAAAAGGCACATACAGAGCAGAGATGGCTGCTCGACATTTGTTCGCTGCCAAGTTCAAGAAAACAAGCACCGTTTCCACCTGGTTTCAAATCGCGGACCGCTCTTGTGTTAAGCGAACGTGTTAACCAATACAATACGGAAACCACGTGTGTTAACTCTTGCCTGGGCCTCAAGAAGAATGCGGGTCACACTTAAACAATTGTCACGAGAATAGGGGCATGGCCTTGGCATTGTAGAGATGAGCTGGTGGTCGAGTGTGACGAGGTTCAGCATCGAAAAGCGCTGCAACAACATCACGGGAAGAAATCAGATGTCTTGTTTGGACGGGCCAAGGAGGTGACTGAGGACTGTTTCTTCCGCTTTCCACGAGCAACGTACCGTAAGTAGTTGTTTGCAGGTTTGAATGACATCAGTTTGCCCCTGCGCACGTTCGACCCATGAAGCCATGAACAACACAGGCTCCTGCGTGTTTTCCTTTCGTTGGCAACAAGCGACAGGTGTATGTTTGTCCACAAACAGAGAACTGGAGAGTCACTGTGTAAGATTTGTTCAGCAAATGTGTCCATACCTTGGCTGGTGAAAAGCAAACACTTGCTTCCGTAGTTGGCACGGTCAGAGCAGAGATCACAGCTCAGCAGTCGCTCAAAAAATGAATGAATAAATAAACCAACCCACTGCTGTTTCTGCCCGGTTTCAAACAGGAGACCTTTCGCCTGTTAGACTAACTCAATAATCACTACAATACAGAAACCACAGCTCTTGGGCTGATTAGCTGTTGCCTGGGCCTCAAATACAGAAGCAATGGCACTTAGGCATGTGTCCCCAGGGTAGGCCTGCAGCGTTGGTGGTATAGTGGCTGGCATAGCTGCCTTCCCGGCCAGGCGAGGGGCATAATGGACTGTAAGAAATGGGGAAGAAAAGAAAAAAGAAAAAGAAGAAAAGGGGGGAAAGAAGGGGGAAAAGAAGAGAAAAAGAGGAAAAAATAGTATCAAGTGTCTTGTCCCCTTTCTCCACCCCTGACCCAGTGTTGGTGTACAGTTGCACTCCTGGTGGATCCTGGATGCAGGCAAGGTGTTTCTGCTGTGTCTCCCACACTCGAGGCACGCTCTTGTGATTGATGAGGTGCAGTCCAGTGCTGTCCACCAGCTGCCACATGGAGTCAAGCAGACTTTTGATGAGTGCACGGGTCTCTTCTATCCCCCAGGTTGTCCTGTGGCAGTGCCTCGCTAGCTCACTTGTGCTGATGGTTGCCAACACCTGAGCATCTGTTGGCTCATAGCCAGGGTGTTTCTTCTTCAGCTCTGCCTGCTTGGCCTCCTTCAGATGACAGATATCCTGCTTGTCCCACTCAAAAATTATGCTTGACAATTTAGAACAGAACGTACCATACAGTGGATGGTGTTCTGTGGTGAGACCGTCAGCGAACCGCCTCATGAAGTGGAACACATCCAAACGCACAGTGGAGGTCCATGGCCGAAACCATCCTTAGCATGCACTTCCTCAAACCACTGGGCCAGGGGCAGGGGATGGAAGGCTGGTGGTGGCACACAAACATCCTGGGGCTGGCTGAGGCAGGATTTCTTGTGTAGCTGACAATCTGTTAAATAATCACAACATCTCCTTGCCCACTCCTCGCCTGCAATAGCTGTCTTCTGGAACACGTTGGAGCAAAAATACCACCAGCTAGCAGAGGATGGCTTCGATCCATCGGCCTCTGGGCCCAGCATGCTCCCGCTGTGCCACTCTGCTGACTTCACACCCCCAGATGGGACTCAAACCCACAGTCCCTGGCTTAGGAGACCAGTGCCTTATCCATTAGGCCACCGGGGCTCTGCCGCGACAGGGTGAAAAAGGGCAGCCACTCAAAAATAGCTAGGCTCGTTCCATGGCCATCTCTCATCTCCGCGACAGAAACTTCTTTTGTGTTTGCTCAGTTTGAAATACCATTTGCTGGGTCTGCACCAAAGTCAAACGTTTGCAATGTCCGACTTTAATGTCAGCACGTCCTCATTCCAGTCACAAATTGCTCACAAGGCATTTTACCCCGACTTAAGTAAGTAGACTTTTCTTTGGAAGCATGTACACTGCCAGTCGTAGCCAAGCGATTTTACACTGGAAAGCACAGCTTTGTACTGAATTTACATAGGCCGCATAATGTTGCGGTGGTTAGCAGTGTCAACTCACACCGAGCAGGGTCTGGGCTTGAGCCTAGTGGGTGACCGGCAGCCTTTAAGCCTGGAGCATGCACACTCTCTTCGTGCCTGTGAGGATTTGCACCGGGTGCTCCGGGTTCCTGCCCCAGTCCCTAGACCTAGAGAAGGTCAAGCGAAAACTCTGAATAGCCCAGAGGTGTGATTGTGTCTGGGTTACCCCTGAGATAGCTCATGGGTACAGAAAATGAACGACTGTACGTGGACAATTCAGGGCACTTGATTAATTACGTTTTATGTCTTGTGCTTAAGAAGAACATGTGGAAAAAAGTTAGAAAACCATGAAATCACTCTGATTTTTCCTGATTCACTGACCAGGATCTTTGCTGCCCAAAGAGCTCTGATCTGTGAGTCGTACACATGGGTAACATACTGTGACAACAATTGGTAGATGCGGTGGGCCTTATTTCACTCCCATAATGCCCATGTGCCTGTCTGTGTGATACAAAGCACTGACCAATGGCAAACTAGTGACAGAGCACTGAAAATCAGGCCTCCTGATGGACAATTTTCGAGGCCAGCAACCAAATTTCTAGTAAGACAGATAGATGACGTTTATTGCCTCTGCTGGGAATTTTGGGAAGAAAAGTGGCTAGAAAGAGCAGCGGACTGTGTCGGCGTCTGGGCTCTGGGCCCAGCGCGCTTCCGGTGCGCCACTCTGCACACCCCACAGGGGTCTCGAACACACAATCACTGGGTCACAGAAAACATTGGAGTAAAATTTGGCAGACTCGGCAGAAGATGGTTTCGATCCATCGACCTCTGAGCCCGGCATGCTCCCGCTGCTGACCTCTCACTTTCTGTGGGTCTGGAGCCTACAAAAGCTGTGTTCTGGAAAACGTTGGAGTAAAAGGACCACCAACTAGCAGAGGATGGTTTCGATCCATCGGCCTCTGGGTTATGGGCCCAGCACGCTCCCACTGCGCCACTCTGCTGACCTCACACCCCAGGTGGGACGCGAACCCACAGTCCCTGGCTTAGGAGGCCAGGGCCTTATCCATTAGGTCACTGGGGATCTGCCGTGATAAGACAAAAAAGGGCAGCCACTCAAAAATAGCTAGGCTCGTTCCTCGGCCGTCTCTCATCTCCACGATAGAAACTTCTTTTGTGTTTGCTCAGTTTGAAATAATTTGCTGGGTCTGCACCAAAGTCAACGTAATGACATTTCAGTATTATGGGTAGACCATAATATTGGTCTCACGGTAAAATAGCTCGTGCTATTTTACCGTTAGACCATTCACTATACACTATGTGTATAGTGATTGGTCTCACAGTAAAATAGCACGAGCGCTCGAGAACTTTTTTGATATGTTGTAAGGTTATAATTTTACTTGGCAACAGAATGTATCTGAATTCTGATTGGTTGTTGTTATATTATTGCCCTTCTGTTGTGTCCTTGAGCCCAGAGCACAGGGGGGAGAGAGGGACAGGGTTCTGCTGAAGCACACATAGTGTTCTGGTCAAGGGAAATTGTGTAAAATGTCTCATCTCATCTCATCATCTCTAGCCGCTTTATCCTTCTACAGGTTCGCAGGCAAGCTGGAGCCTATCCCAGCTGACTACGGGCGAAAGGCGGGGTACACCCTGGACAAGTCACCAGTTCATCACAGGGCTGACACATAGACACAGACAACCATTCACACTCACACCTACGGTCAATTTAGAGTCACCAGTTAACCTAACCTGCATGTCTTTGGACTGTGGGGGAAACCGGAGCACCCGGAGGAAACCCACACGGACACGGGGAGAACATGCAAACTCCACACAGAAAGGCCCTCGCCAGCCCCGGGGCTCGAACCTTCTTGCTGTGAGGCGACAGCGCTAACCACTACACCACCGTGCCGCCTGTGTAAAATGTGTTTCTTCAATTCAGAACACGCTTAAAAAAGTTTTCAAAAGAGAGGCGGAGGAACCAAACATTTCTGATCAAGATGGCGGAGGCTGTTTTGCTGATTCCATGAAAATGTTTGATTTGATTAAAAGGTGTCTGGGCCGCGAACAATGTCCACATCACCATCGGGTTGTTGTTGTTGTTGTTTACATGTGTCATGTTACAGGAACTTGGTCAGGGCTCTGCAGGTCTTAACTGAAGCGCTTCAAATTCAGGGTTAGCGGGCTGCTAAAGTTTGCAGGCACTTCACAAACAAGACTCGGTGCAATATTAGCACAATCTGATATGATTTAATAATGTCTTTGTGACCTTAATGCACTTCAGTTGTTGTAGATATCAAGTCGGATTGTTATTTACATGCTACACAAACTTAGAAAACAGTCATATTCATCTGTTGTCGTTTTTACACACTGAATCCGAACTGTTGTTAACTGATTCATTTTACAAGCTAATCTAACGCTACATTCCTCAAGGACAGTTTGCTCGCGAGCAGCCGCTCACTGCACTGCAACCGCACTTGCTAATTGACATGGGCTTGCTGTTTTCGTGACCACGCCCCCAGAGTGAATATTCATGAGTGAATTGGGCATGGTGTTTCACCCAGTGGAAACCTACAGTAACCCTTTGTGTCCCGCGCACGGGGCGGGATTTTTTTCTTCAATCAGAAATATTGGTAGGGACATGCCCATACCACCCACACCCAATTCTACACCTGTGTTGTTGAGCATGGAGAAAACCAGAAAATAGGGAAAAAGTTAGGGCAGGCAAAATAAAGATTTTTTTCTTTCTTTTCTAAAATAAGGTAACTATTCCTAAATCTACTATAATACCACATGAGCATATTGAATAAAAGAACCAAATTCCTATTTTAACTCACTACTCTAAAAAACCTATTCATCAATTTCATTTAAAAAGAGTGTGTTAAATAAAGAAAAAAAACTTTTTTTGAACAAAGGTACCATTCCTGGAGGTACTATAACATCATGTTGATGGCTGTAGCCAAAAGAACAAGCCCCTATTCCAACCAACCATTCTAAAAAAAAAATTGCTTGATATAACATCCTTGTTTAGAGAACATATCAGATATTAAATTGATAAGAACACCTACTACACTTGATCTTAACCAAAAGGCTGAGAAGTGATAATTTACTGCAGTCAATAGCTTTAAATATACCACTTCCAAATATTAAAATCCAGAAAGGTAAACACAGACTCCGCCACCAGCAGCTGGATCATTTTGAAGAGACACATCGGCTTGTGGGGTGTGTGAGAGAGGCGAGTGCTTCAACGCAAAAAGATCAATAGTTCTAACATTTGTTGACCAAAAATGTTCAGCTCCGTCAGAGCACAGCCTCCACAGAAATCTTTAGTAAAAGGCAAAAGATTTATGCGTCAATGAAGAGAAACCTGATCTACACTTAACACTGGATCAGGTTAGTGACACTGGATTGGAGGTGCAGAAAGCTGGTATAGGGTAAGGTGGCCTGGGCCAATCTCTTACACCTTTACAGCTTTGCTAGCGATTGCACACAGGCAGAGAAATGTCTGACCAACGAACTTTTTTGAAAGAAAGAAAGATAGATAAGCAAGTGGGGTGTGGGGGTGTTGAATTTTGAAAAGGAACAGTTGAGTGCTGTGTGATCTGTCCAATATCATGGATGTAGGCCTATAAATTAAATATGAAAACATCAGCTGGAGTTTGATTATTGACAGGAACGCTGTTGACCACAGCAGTAAGTGCTTTCCATACCACATTTTCCTGCCTTCCTGTGATGCTACTATTCAGGCTGCCAAATAGAAATAATTTATTCCATTGGATTTGTGATGTTAAAGCTTCTATTCTGAGGGCAGATAAGTTTCTCTTCTTGACCATATTACACCTCTCCATGTCGTAAAGTCAAGGAGCAAGGCCTCTAAACCGATAATATTTAGGATTGTGATATTTAAATGACATTGGTTTTCACCCACATTTATCAATGCCCAATCATTCTTATGCTGTGATTGGCAAGATACAAATGTTTCATGAATCACACGTGAACCCTGTCATACGGTGATTTCTACACTTTGATCTGCTCTGGTTTCTACGTTAGATTGATAAATGAGGGTTATTGTGTCATCCTCGTTAGTATAGTGGACAGTATCTCTGCCTGTCACGCAAAAGACAGGGGTTCAATTTCCTGACGGGGAGACTTTAAAAATGTATTAACTTGGGCAGCAGGGGGATGTAGTGGTTCACACTGTTGCCTCACAGCAAGAAGGTTCTGGGTTTGAGCCCAGCGGCTGGTGGGGGCCTTTCTGTGTGGAGTTTGCATGTTCTCCCTGTGTCAGCTCTGGTTAACCCCACAGTTCAAAGACATGTAGTTGGGTTAACATGGGGTGGCTTTGGGCTGAAGTGCCCTTGAGCATATGTATATGAATGATTCACCACATTTCGTGTCAATTAAATCTTATTAATAGTAACAGATCTAGATAAATCCAGTGACTATAGACCAAATTTTAATATGCCTAAAGTCAATGTTAATGTCAAATATGACTATTATAAATTGCCAATGGTAGACCCTCTGATGATGTTCTTCTAATAATATTCTATTTCTAAGTCTAAGTTAGTAAAAATCAGACAAAAAAAGTCAGACAAGTTCGTTAGAATCTAACGTCTGGTCTGGTGATCTAACCTTGTCAGATATAGGGTTATCCAAATTTCGCTCCATTCATATGCACGCTTGATCTGCATGCGCATGCCTCCGGCATTCACTCCAATCCCCCCGTTACACCGATCAGTGCACTGACCGGGGAATTGGCATATACCACGGGGTACACACTTGAGTCCATCCATACAATGTCAGACACACGAAAAGCAGAAAGTCAACTATTAATTTTCGTCAACATAAACGTATCAAGTTATATATTTTTTTAATTAATCATGTGTAGTAAGGGCGGGTGGGAGATTTTTATGTTGTCAGCGGGAGGTCGGGAGGATTTTCTAAATGTTCCCTAAAGCGGGAGATCTCCCGCCCACGGCGGGAGAGTTGGAGCCTCTGTATATAGATTGAGGCACTGCCTAAAAGCAGAGCTCCCATCTGTTTCTGGGTTGTAGAATTTTCTTATATCATAGCCAGCCTCTTTTGTTTTATTTCTTTACCATTATAGTTACATTACTGTTTCCTTATGTTGTTCAAAACAGACACAGAAAGAGAATAGCTCTGGCCTGATGAGTAGAGTCAGGGCAGTGATTTTATTTACAAATTCGATTTCACAATTGCTGAGATCTCATCTCATCTCATTATCTCTAGCCACTTTATCCTGTTCTACAGGGTCGCAGGCAAGCTGGAGTCTATCCCAGCTGACTATGGGTGAGAGGCGGGGTACACCCTGGACAAGTCACCAGGTCATTGCAGGGCTCACACATAGACACAAACAACCATTCACACCTATGGTCAATTTAGAGCCACCAATTAACCTAACCTGCATGCCTTTGGACTGTGGGGGAAACCAGAGCACCCAAAGGAAACCCAGGCAGACATGAGGACAGCATGCAAACTCCACACAGAAAGGCCCGCGTCGGCCGCTGGGCTCAAAGCCAGGACCTTGTTGCTGTGAGGTGACAGCGCTAACCACTACACCACTGTGCTGCCCCCGCCTAGTAGCCAGTGTCAGTAATTACCAGTCATACACACTGCCTAGGCGGCACGGTGGTGTAGTGGTTAGTGCTGTCGTGTCACAGCAAGAAGATCCGGGTTCGAGCCCCGTGGCTGGCGAGGGCCTTTCTGTGCGGAGTTTGCATGTTCTCTCTGTTTCTGCTGGGTGCTCCGGTTTCCCCCACAGTCCAAAGACATGCAGGTTAGGTTAACTGGTGACTCTAGATTGACCGTGAGTGTGAATGGTTGTCTGTGTCTATGTGTCAGCCCTGTGATGACCTGGTGACTTGTCCAGGGTGTACCCCGCCTTTCGCCCGTAGTCAGCTGGGATAGGCTCCAGCTTGCCTGTGACCCTGTAGAAGGATAAAGTGGCTAGAGATGATGAGATGAGACACACCGCCTAGTGGCCAGTGTTATAGTGTAGTCAGACACATCAAGCAACATGTGAACTGGTGCCTTTTGGATTTTTGAAAAAAGTATTTTTCAAATTTTTACATAAAAAATTGATTTTGACTTAGTTTCTCAGAGCAATGTTCGTTTCTGGACCATATATCTAAAACTATTCATGATCCAGATTTGAAACTTGGTATGCATGTTAACAAGGTGACGTTACATGTTCCTAACATTTTTTTAACGTTTCACCCTTACCCCCAACTGCTCTTTGGGTGCTGTAGCATAGCTGGCCACTGCTGTGGGTATGTTTGTGTTCTCAATGCTCACTTGTGTGTGTTCACTGCTTCAGATGGGTTAAATGCACAGGAGAAATTTCACTGTGTGCTTCACTCTGTGCTTGAGTGTACGTGTAACAAATAAAGGCTTCTTCTTCTTCTTAAATCTACTCAGCTCGATAACACATGTTCAGTACTGACACAGATACTAGTAAACAATCCTGTTGTCATCGCAGTGTGATTCTTGCCGTCTACAAAGATCTCATTTCTCCGTGAATAAAAACAAAAGCATGTCACATAAAATGATCAGTGATCAGGTTTATTTTACACCCAAATGCTTGACACTCGGCATCTTTAGGGTTGTTAACAACAATTTAGAAGCAATGTGGCCACGAGCTCCACTAGCCTCGCTAAATCATGTTTAGAGCGCTGTTTGGAGTGAAACCATCTGACTGCCATCTTACCACTCACATTGTGGAGCAGCATGGTCATTCAGACTACTGGAAGCTACACAAAACTTTTTCTGTATTTATAGACTCTGAAAGAGATTCTCTCACAACATGATCAAAATGTACGCTGTTCAATTAATACTGTATCTTCAGCTACTATTAACACATCATATCCATCTTCCATCAAATACTGCCTGGAAACACATTAAACTCTCTCAACAACCTCTCTCTTCTCCTTTCGGCATTTCATCCACATGAGCTTTCTTTTTCTCTCCTCCTGTGTAAAGACCACAAGCGGAGGCCATCCACATCTGATCTGCTTTAATATCAACAGATCTTCATTTAAGGTACATGAATCTTTTCATCATGGCACACCTTCAGCCTGTTCAGTGTGCTGAGTGCAGGATGTTCAGTCATTCTTCCTCCGTCACTAGCGATAGCTCTATTAGCTTTACTTGTGATAAGTGCAGATTAGTTAGCTCTCTGACGGAGAAGATTACAGTGCTAGAAGCGCGTGTCCAGGCTTTAGAGCAGGTTAGTGAGCATGAGAACAGTGTAGTTTCTGTTAGGGAAAGTCTGGACGCCCTAGGTGGAGTTAGCAATCCCCCAACTCCGGCATTAGAGCCCTTACAGTGGGGCGAATGGGCGATGGCTCGGCAGCATAAGCGTAGAGCCAAAGCTACCGCTGAGGCTCGCCCACGGGAGCACCACTCCACTCCGCGTCACGTGTCGAACAGGTTTGCTCTCCTTAGTGATGCACCCACTGAGAAACCTGAAAGAGCTCTGGTTATAGGGGACTCTATCATACGGCACGTGAAATTAGCTCAGCCTTTAGGGGCACCAGCAGCTTTAGTCAGGTGTATACCGGGAGCCAGGGCGCCGGACATAGCAGGTAATCTTAGGGTCCTAGGCAAGCACAGGTTCTCAAAGATAGTTATCCATGCAGGAGCTAATGATATACGCCTTCGTCAGTCTGAGGTTACTAAGAGTAACTTTGTAGAGGTGTTTAAATTAGCGAAGGCGATGTCCGATGCTGTAGTATGCTCTGGCCCCATCCCAATGTGGCGTGGCAATGTAGCTTACAGCAGGTTATGGTCGCTGAACTGCTGGCTGTCCAGGTGGTGCTCTGAAAACAGTGTGGGCTTTATAGATAATTGGGCTAATTTTGAGGGCACTGCTGGCCTGTTAGGGCGGGACGGTATCCATCCCACTCGGGAAGGTGCTGCTCTCATTTTCTGCAGCATAGGTCATAGTCTCAGAACAGGCCTAGTTAATTTCTGACAATCCAGAGCCAAGGCCAGGGAGCAGACGAACAGGCTAAACCGAATGTCTGCTAGCTGCACAGAGTCGTCACTCAGGGTCCACTACTGTTGGGTTCGCCCAGAAAGAGACCCTGGATTCCTTCGTGAATGCCTTTCCCTCGGGCCCGAGGTAGACGAATCAACAGCTCGAACACAGACAAGGGAACACGTGAGAGTTGTTCACATGTCAGTTTATTCGCTCAGTCACTTCGTCAGAATGAAAACATTTGTGGGAATGTCTTATAGTGTTGCGATGTTTATGTTTTGTCTTCGTGTGTGTGTAAGGGTGTAAGGGTGAACCAACACTGCATGAACATCCACACCAGTGAAGAAACCACATTACCTGATTTAAATGTAAATTATTTAGAGTTATGCAGACATGTTATATCTACATCCATTCATGCAGTATTTCAGTATATACAGAGAATTAATGACGTATCATGGCCCTGTAAAATGTCTTTAGGAGGCAGTTAGTCACACCACCATATTGGGGCAGGGTTTTTACATTACTCAGAGCATATTTGCTGTTGATATCAGGTGACATGTCAAACAACATACATGATTTCAACAATATTTACAGGGTCATAATAGACATTAATTAGAACAAACACCATATATCTATTTTTTTCTGGTTATATATTGGGAAATGAAACAAGCTGCTGGTACTAAAAGCTTTCAGGTGAGTAACAGCACAATCATAAACCAAAACATTAAATGAAAAGAGAATGTCTGCACTTTTTCCTGACCTAATCTGAAACAGAGAAAACACCACTATGCCCCACTGAATAGCAAACACCACGAGGAATTTCAGACATTCACAGTGAGTATCTGATATATACAACATACAGAAATCTGATATCTGTATTCCAGCTGTTAGAAATTACACAAGCTGCCAAAGTGTTAGACTCTGACAATTCAAATAACCAAATTTTACAATCATGGGGAGCAGAAAACCATCTCAAAATGCACAACACATCGAACATTAAGTTGGATGAGCTACAACAGCAGAAGACCACATCAAGTTCCAGTCCTGTCAGCCAAGAACCGGAATCTGAGGAAACAATGGCAATAGACTCACTGAAACTGGACAGTTGAAGATTTAGAGAAAGACGAGGAGAATTTTTTCCCCACTAATCTTCAACTGTATAATCACCAGCGGCAGCTTGTGGACTAGCAGGACTAAGCCCTCCTGTCTTTCAAAGAAAAAAAAAATCAGTATAATATTTCATTTTTTGGCTTCTACATTGTCTTATTTTGGTTAACAAATGTTTTAAAGATTACTATTTTGGACTTTTGTGAAGCCAAGTACAACAGCACCATCATAAAGAAGAAGAAAAGAAAAACAAACAATGATATAAAATGAGGCTTTGAGCAAACTGAATGAGCCCAGCGCTGTAGATTCACTCAGCGAATCAGGAACAGCCTTGTCAGATGATTACACAGAGTGACACGCCCCCTAGTTATAATCTCCATATGGACTAATACTAACCCCATTTCCAGAAAAGTTTAGATATTTTCCAAAAAGCAATTAACACAAATATCTGTGATGTGTTAATTCATGTGAACCTTTATTTAACTGACAAAAGGACAAAGAAGAGACTTTCAATAATTTTACTGACCAACTTAATTGTATTCTGTAAAAATAAACAAACTCAGAATTTAATACCTGCAACACACTCAAAAAAAAAGTTGGTTTATCTAATGGTTATTAGATGGTTTCAAGATGGCGGCATGTACGGATGCAGCAGCCCCTCGCAAACCCAATAACATGGTGTTTTGAAATGTTTCTTCATCTATGTCTACATGTTTGTATATGTTAAGACACAAATACAGTCGCCAGTTTCTGGTGAATATTGGCAGAACAAGTGAACACAGCTTGACAAGCAGCACAAGAACAAAATCTCTAGAGCCTCAGCCGACTCTGCCAGATCACAACATCACTGACTTCAAGTACTGTTTCCTATCAGGAGAGGGGGCACTGCAGGCATTGTGAGAGGAAGCAGGAAAGGGGAAAGTGCAGAGGGACACGGGCGAGGCTAGCAGCTCATCCGAATAGACCGGCAGTACCATCCATCATATTCGCCAATGTTCATTCCATAGACAATAAGATGGACCATGTACACCTTCTGAGAGCCACCCAGTGCGACATGAGAAAATGCGTTTGTATTTTCACAGAAACATGGCAAAATAACATCATCCCGGACTCCGCCATACAGCTAGACTGGCTAATGTGCCACATAGCTGACGGAGCCTGGGGAGTGGGAGGTAAGACCAAGCAATGCTCAGTGTCGGGATATGATAGTGGTTTCTAAACACTGTTCAGCTCTGGTGGAGTTTATGATCATGAAGTGCTGAACTTTTTACCTGCTGATGGAATTTACAGCTATTTTGTTAGTAACTGTATACATTCCACCCAGCACTAATAACAGCAACAGAGAGGCAGCACTAAGTGAACTGTACCAAGCTATCAGTGAGCAAGAGCCAGCCCACCCAGATAGATTTCTTATTCTTGCTGGGGATTTTAACTCTGCCAATCCAAAGTCTGTTTTACCCAAGCTACACAAACATGTTGATTTCCCGACAAGAGGAAATAATACACTGGACATTGATTTCACTAACACCAAAGGAGCATACAAGGCTGCCCCCGTCCCTCACCTCGGAATCTCTGACCACATCACAGTTATGCTAAAGCCAGCAGACAGGCCAAGGGTGAAAGTGACCAAATCAGTTCTGAAAGAGATGCATGTGCAGCCAGAGGTGCTACTTCTGCACTTCAGAACTGTTTTGACATTACAGACTGGGACAGTGATGCAGGCAGCCACGTACAACCCTTCACACACCTTCTTCAGTCCCCTGCCTTCTGGAAAAAGGTACCAGAGCCTCCAAGCTAGCTCCACCAGACTGGCGAGCAGCTTTATATACCATGCTGTCAGGATGCTGAATTCTCTCTCTCTCTCCCTTATCTCCAAATAACTCAGTCTGTTACTCCAATTCATCTGTAGTATTGTCAAGTAATAAAGCACTTGTCACTTTATGACACTTCCTCACCTCAACATCTGCTCATGACTCATCCTGTAAATGGATCATGATTTGCATATTGCAGATACTCCCATATCCTTAGCCATTTTGCACTGTTACTATTACCATTTGCACTAATACAATTTGCACTATTTCTGTTTGTGTGGTATTGTATGTGTGTGCTTTTTTTTTAAATTAATGCTTGTTTTGTTTGTGTATTTATGTTTACACCGAGGGTCTTGGAGAAACAATATTTCAATTTGTGAAAAAGCCTGTTTGCATGGCTCCGTCCACCATTGCACAGTTGCTCTGTTCACTCGCTGAGCTCTAGTGCTCCCTTTTTAGTGAGCTCAGTCAGCAGGCTGGTAACCTCCAAAAAACTAGGAAAAACCTCCTGTAATAGCCAGCCAGCCCCAGGAACTGCCTCACCCCCTTTTTGGTCTTGAGTCTTGGGCAGGCCACAATCGCTGCACTCTTATCAATTTAGGGACGCACCTGCCCATGACCCAAGTGAAAGCCCAGATACTGTACTTCCACCCACCAAATTGCACACTTCCTTGGGTTTGCTGTGAGTTGTGCATATTTCAGTGATCTCAGGACTACCCTTGGGTTTTGGAAATGCCACTGCCAATGTCCCTGTGTGCTCATGACAGGAATTGAACTATGATGCAACGGCTGGAGCGCACCTCAGCAGAGCAGGGACCTAATCTGTGAGCAATGTCCACTGAGTAAGCCAGCTGGTCCACGATGTCCAGGGAGACGTGTTTGAAAATGTCAACGATGATAGTCTTCACATTCTCACCTGCTTGCTCCGGAATGCCAGACACTCGTAGATTCCATCTTCTTTTATAGGCATCCTGGTCACTCTATTGTTTCTGAGGACACTGTTCTCTTTTTCTAAGATGTGGACTTTACTTTGTAAGGCGATGACTTTATTTGTCACGTCTTCTACCTGTTTCCCCATAGAATCAAGGACGTCGGTGACACTTTTAATGGAATTTGTATTATCTTTAACCATTGCCTCAAGTGACTGCAGCCATTTGAGAGATTCTTCTTGCATCTTTTCAATTCTTTCCATTATTTTTAGCAAAAGCAAGATGGGCACAGCCTCTTTATAATCCTCGTCACTGGCACGTGTCTTTGACTTTTTGGCTGGTCGTGGTTTCGGAGTTTCTGGTAGTGGCACCAAACACTGTTCCATTCCATCTTGTAAAGCATCTGGTTCAAACTTTTCACTCAGAGACTTTCTGGCATAGAAATGCATTACAGCGCAGCTATCATCCTCTGTTTCCATATTGATGGATAACCTGAAAAAATAGCAAGTATGCTTACCAACTCCTGTTGGTTTAGTTTGTATAGTGTTATGTTCACTTCTCCTTTAGTTCACAGGTTCACTGAATGGTTAACTCAAGGCGCTAGCTGGATAACAGTGAATTAAATGAAAGAAAACAAGGATTAAAAAATTGTTTCTGCGCGAGGTCCTTGTAGTCGCTATTTAGTTTATCAATTAGGTTCATTCTAATCAGCCCTTAAGCATATTTAGCAATTCAGCACATTAGGTTTTGTTCATCATGTTGCAGAGCTCCACAAATCACATATTACACTGACACCATCTTGGCTGCCCCCCTGTTGCTCTTCTTCTTCACGAGCAACTTGGCTTGTATATTTGTCCCCCTCTTTCTCCGTGGCTATAGGTTCTAAATCATCCTCAGACAACCAACCAAAGATTGAGGATGAATTTGAAGAGCCTTTTTGTCTCTTTCAAAAGAATTGGTTTCAAGAATGGACGCCACTGCAGAGAATAGTATAGAGTCCATGTGGACACAAAAAAAGGCATTGGTGCACATGACGTCACGCATGCAGCACCGCTAACCTGTAAATCGCTGCGATCTAATAATGGCAGACAAGCTTTTAGTGATTTTTGGAGCAGAATTCATATGCAAAAATTTATTTTTGAACCAATTTTTTATTTATACGCTAACTTAGAAGAAGAAACCTTTATTTGTCACATGCACACTTCAAGCACAGTGAAATTCATCCTCTGCATTTAACCCATCTGAAGCAGTGAACACACGCAAACACGCCCGGAGCAGTGGGCAGCCACACCAGAGCACCCGGGGAGCAGTCAGGGGTTAGGTACCTTGCTCAAGGGCACTTCAGCCCAAGGCCACCCCACGTTAACCTAACTGCATGTCTTTGGACTGTGGGGGAAACCAGAGCACCTCGAGGAAACCCACGTAGACATGGGGAGAACATGATCCACACAGAAAGGCCCCCACCAACCACTGAACCCAGAACCTTCTCGCTGTGAGGCAACAGTGCGAACCACTACACCACCGTGCCACCCTTTAAAATTTTCGAGCCAGCCGGGAGTCAAACCTAGAATCTTCTGATCCGTAGTCAGACACATTATCCATTGCACTACAGGCCCTATAACTTTGCAGCCTATTTGAGCATATCACACACAGAAAGCCAGAGATTTTATGATGCAATTTTCATGAGACCAGCACTTTAAGAACGATGCAGCCAGCATTCCTTTAATTTTTTTTTCTAACAGGTGAACAATTTAAGGTCAACCCTGGGCTTATCCAGGATTTCAACCTTGGATCTCTCACAAGCGAAGCGAAACTCATACCAGACAAAGCCAGACGACCCACACAAAAGTGCTTATGTGCTACTAGAATTTCATTATATCTTTCAAAGTTTTGACTTTTCATGTCTGCATGATCCTGCTCAACGTTTGAGATGGTTGCATGAGATGTGTGGAGGAAAGCAGGTTCATGTTACTTTTGCTTTCTTCAGAGAATCTCTATGGCTAACCTGTCCAAAGTGCCAGGCTCACTGGTATGGCAATTAGAGCACATACTGTCACGCCCGGCTTTGCCTTGCTGAGAGTGCTCACTCCTTCCGCATGTATTGAACTTGAACTTGTCCGGGTCTACTGTAACACCTGGTCTAGACAGCCAGGATAGTTCAAATACATGGCCATTCAGTGTTCGCGAGTTGGCTATCGGGGCTTTTGGTTTGGGTAACTCTTGCTTTGTGCCATGGAGGCCCTGCATGGGCCAACCAGCGCTTTATTATTTTCCTCTAAATGCTTATTATTTCTTATTTCTTAATTAGGTTTAACGAAAATACTATTTAACCCGAACAACGGTGTGGACTCCCTTTATGTTGTGCTTATTTTGAGCCAAGTAGGCACGACATATGGGGGCTCGTCCAAACCTTTGATAGTGAATTGGATTTTGGCGTTTTGGTAATGTAAACTTCCTGTGTTTGTTTGTGGGGAGTTTCACATCGTTTGGAAGGTTCGGGGTTAAATATTGTAGTTGTTTTGGTAAACTTCCTCATTTTGATAATACTTTTTGGAATATTGTTTTGGAAATTTGGAGCCTTTTGGCCTATTATTTTGATTGTTTGGAGTGGCAGTGTGTTTGTGCTTGCGCTGCGGGGTGGCAGATCGCGGAGCTGCATTTTCCCCAATCAGAACGCGCTGCGTTGGGTTTAGGCTGCTGTGTCACTGAAGCTTGGGTGAGGGCACTGCCTGGGAAATCCAGCTGAATTGGCATCTGTCGGGACAGTATGGGTCCAATGGTATTGGTGAGTAAATGATCCTTGCTCTGGGGCCCAGTGTGAAGACAGGTCAGTTTAGTGGGGGGTGAATGTTTAGGGGGAATCTCCGCTGCTGTCTCGTAGCGCGAGTGGCATTCCACTTTACCAAAATAATTTGGATTTGATTGTGTTTGGTTATCGGATTTGTTTGGTAATTGTTTGAGGAAGTGTTTTGTTTGTTTGAGCCATGGTTAGTATTTGTTCGGTGGCACGCGCTGGTGCCTATTTGTGGCCAGTTTGAATATTGTATTGGTGGCTTGGATTTGTTGTAGCAGGATGAGTAATCTTGAAGCGTTTTTTAAAGCTCCTTCGGAGGCATTGTTCCTCATGCTCACCAAGGATCAATTATATAGTGTTGCTGACCACTATGAAATTGATATAGCGTTGCCGAAGACCGCATTAAAAGAGGACTTATTTTTTTTTATTCAGGGGATGTTGATTAAGGGTGTATTCAGACCAGGATAGTTCGATAGTTCACTTGCTTTGGTCTGAACCAAATGTTTTTTTTTTTCATTTTGGTGCGGTTCGCTTTCACACTGTACATTTTAGTAAGCGGACCAAAATCTGTCAACAAAGCCACGCGCCCTGAGGTCGTTCAGCTATTGGTCAGAGACGACACGTGCACAAAGTGTTAAGTTCAAAAGTAGTCATGTAGGCTTTCCGTGCTGTTATTCTTTTTAATGTCATCAGAGCTATATGTTTTTTCCAGTTTTCACAATTGTGCGATTACTATGCTGTTGTACAAGTAATTTATCAACGACGACTTCAAAGGGCAAGGTGGCTACGGAGGATAGCGCTGATGAGCGCACATCATGTTGTGACAGTTCTGGCTCTTCACGCAAGACAGAGGAGGTATGTGTCGGGATATTCGCCTTATCCATCGTAATAGATGAATTTCTTTTTTTGCGTCGCTAGTACCGCCACTTTTTGAAAGAATGTCCTTGATTTTAATGTAGGTCTAACGGAGTTTCTTCACTTTTAGCCGACATTGTTCTGGGGAGCGCGTGAACCCCTTCTCCTTCATTTTCTCACTGAATACAGCAAACACGTCGGCATTTTTGTGTGTTCTCTCCAAAAGCTCAGATATGTGGACATCTGCCCATATATCTACAAGGGTACGCGTTTCTTCTTCGGCCCACGTTTGCCCCCTACTCATTTTTTGTACTCTGTAGTCTAGCCTACCACTGGTCTGAATGACTGAACGGCTGTTGTAAGGTTCCCTTGACAACCGAAACAGTGTTTGCACTTTGCGGTGGAGTGTCAAGACTCTGTTTCCCATAATGCTCGACAAACGACGGAAGCTCCCAAGGTACAAAAAAGCAAAACTGTCAGATTAGGTCCGGTCTGATTTCACACCTCCAAAAGGTCCGCACCAGGGTTCCTTTGGTCCGGACCGAGTCCAACCTTGCAGCTCGGTCTTGGTCTGCTTGTTTGGTCTGGACCAGAGTTCGGTGGTTTGTATTCAGACCAACCCAAAAGGTCCGGACCAAGGGAAATTTGGTTCGTTTGGTCCGGACCAAACAACATAGGTGTGAATACGCCCTAAGAAGCAGGTGTTGCCTGCCGAGGGGCGGGAGGGACCGCGGGCAGAAAGTGGAATTGGGCCTTGATGCGAAGCCAACTTTGCCAGCTGCGCACTCACAGACAGTGACCTCGCTGTCATATGAGCAGCAAGTGGAGTTGTTAAAATTGCAACACAAACCGAAAATGCAGCAAATTAGAAATGCAAGAAAAGGACAGGGAACGCGAGTTGGAGATGCATAAACTCAAAAATGCAGAGCAGCAACGCGAGTTTGAGCCGCTAAATTCCAGCTGGCAGCTGAGGGGAACCTCGGCAGCTCTACACCAACTTCCAACAGCTTGGCCAATATGGTAAAGTTCCTGCCTAAGTTTAACGAGCGGGACCCAGATGTCTTTTTCTCATTGTTTGAAAATATTGCATTTGAGCAGCACTGGAGTGATGAGGAGAAAACTTTATTGTTACAGACATCTTTAATTGGTCACGGACAGCAGGCATTTGTGGCTCTACCTTCTTCGGAACGAAAGGTGCACAAAACTGTGAAAGCGGCTGTGTTAAAGTGTTATGAGTTGATTCCTGAAGCGTACAGACAGCGTTTTCGTTCATGGAAAAAACTGTCAAGCAAACGTATGCAGAATGGGTCAGGGATTTAACCAGTTACTTCCAACGTTGGCTTACAGCCGAAAGCGTTAATACTTTTGAAAAGCTTTGTGACCTTTTGGTATTGGAGCAGTTTAAAAACACACTGCCTGATCGTGTAGCCACTTATCTTAACGAACAGAAGGTTAAGACACCATCTGATGCTGCTGTCCTTGCCGATAATTTCTTGCTCACTCACAAAATTCCATCGCGTGTTTCTAGTTTGGGTTTTGACACTTGCAAGGACCGTCGTCCTGGCAGTGGTAGCACGAATACTTCTGTTAATTCCAACACCAATTCCGTGCATTTCAAACCTTTTGGGTTTGATCCTAAAAAAGATTGCAATTATTGTTTTGGTAAAAACCACTGGAAGGCAAATTGCCCCGTTCTATTGGATAAAATAAAGAATGACAGAGGCAAAGTTGGCCTCTGTGCTTCCTCTACTCCTGCTGTACGATCAAAGGGTAACTCCAAAAATGTTCCAGTGAAAATGTGTATCAGTGCTCAGTGTACAACGCCAGTTGATCACACAGTAGCTGTGTAGTGTGATGCATCTGAGTTGGTTACATCTAGTCTAGCAGATTATGTGCCATTTGTTATGGAGGGGTTTGTTTCACTGGTTGGTGGCTCTTCTCATGTTCCTGTAAAAATTCTTCGTGACACAGGGGCATCAGAAAGCTTTATTTGTCAGTCTGTTTTGCCATCTGATACAGGTAATTTCGTATTGATTAGAGGTATTGGTTTACAGTTTTTCCCTGTGCCATTGCACAAAATTGAGTTGTATTTTGGTTTTGTGAATGGCGAGGTAACAATTGCTGTTCGTCCCTCCTTACCCATAGAGGGAATTCATTTGATTGTAGGAAATAATTTAACCACAGCTGCCTGCATTTTACCATAAATTACACTGTACAATTATCTTTAATGGAAAGTAACATCACATATTTCATGGCAATATAATAAAAGCAAACAGTTTGCTGTTAATTTGTTCATGTAAAAGGTTTGGCTGTTAATTTACAGCAAAAGTCTGGCCTTTGATATCAGTTGTACAACAACAACAAAATCTAGATATACAAAACATTTTGGTAAATTAGGAAATGTTGCAGAAGGGAAGTGGAAACTGGTTATTTAAACCATCCTGAACTCCGTTTCTTCCTCATGGTGTATTCATTTGTAAGTTTCACCTGTAAACTAATAAACTGGACAATTTGCTGCACTCACTTGAGGAAATGAACTCTGACCTCTAAACAGCAAAACTGCACCTTGAGATTCACCTGTTATTTATTTAATTTATTTAGCATGACAGCACCAGATTCTATATATTTAACAGGTTCAGACTGTTGGCTGGAGTGTATTTGCTTGTGAGGAGAAACCAGTAGAATTCCTCCTGACCACAAGGTTTCAGCTGAAGGAGAATTTCTTCTCCACTGTAATTATCAGAATGACTTTGTTTCACAGATAATCATTAAATGTGACATTTTTGTTAGCAGACAAACATTTATAGACAGACTTTCAGTTATAAAGTTTATTTTATGCTGAGGGAAGCCATGGCCTCCCAGAGGAAAGGAAATTTTAAAATGAGATCTCTTCTCTTTCTCAATTGTTTCTCCTATACAATAATGAGATCATAGTGATATTAAAATGAGATTATTGCTTTTGTCTCCTGCTTCTCAGGTTTGTCTCTGGAGCAAAAGAGTTAAGTTATCACATTGTAGACTCCTTTTAATCTACAAATGAGTTCTCAACAATGTTTTAAATAATGCTCAGTGTTGACCAATTTATACATCTCATACTTTACTCAGGCTGATCCACCAGAGAGCTCTCTCTGTAAACTCACACAATTCTCATTTCAGATCTATTTGGTGAGTCTCAGATTAGGCTCCGTCAGTTTTGTAAAAGAGGTCTCTACACAATCTTGAACCATTCTCATTCTAGTCATCTCAGTTTAGTCCTTTTTTGATTTACAAAAGAGATCTCAACAAAGGCTTAAACAATACTCAGATTAGAGGTCTGCGCGGGACAGAATTTTCAGTCCCGCTCCCGCATTGTGCAGTCCCGCTCCCGCAAAGAATTATGATTTTCAGTCCCGCCCGCGCCTGCCATATTTTGTCCCGCTCCCGCCCGCAAATCCTGCATGATGCAGACGTTCGTGTTATTTCTCACGAAAGTTGAAATTAGTCAACTAATAAAATAGTCTTAGATGTGGCTCAGTCAACTAAGGCGCTATACTGGGGACCTGGGTTCGATTCCGACCTGAGGTCATTTCCCGATCCTGTCTCTACACTGTCCTATCCAATAAAGGTGAAAAAACCCCCCCCCCAAAATTAAAAACCCTAATATCTCTTTTGTGACTCCTACTTGTCTCATTGCTATGTCTCATCTTTTGCTTCTTTTATTTCTCCTAAGGCAAAATTAGGAAAAAGAACTGTGACAAAAGTAATACTTAAATGATCCTTAAAAGAGAATCAGCATTTTGTCTCCTGAGCAACAGAAGGGATACAAATGAGAAACCAAATTTTCCTCTGGACTGAAGATTAGAGAAGCAGCTTTGGGACCAAAAGGTCACTAGTTTGATTCCCTGGACCAGTAGGAATGGCTGAAGTGCCCTTGAGCAAGGCACTTGACCCCCAGCTGCTCCCCAGGCTGCCCACTGCTGTGTCTTATATCATGTGGTATGTCAGGGTCCTGCTGTACATCGCTCTGGATAAATGCCTGTAATATAATGTAATGAAACCAGTGAGAAAAGCTTATTGTGTGTTACTGTATAAGAAAAGACACTTGAGAAAAGAGTGTTCAACAAAAAGATTTTTAAAAATCCTATCATAACCTAGCAAGCCAGACTAAATGTGAATATTTAGTCTGGTCTCGGTCGTAGACATTTCCGAAGGGTGTGGGTAGGAACAACCCGTTGTCTTTCAAACTGTCTCTGTGCGTATAGGCCAACGCTCTGACCAATCAGCACAACAGTGACTGTGACGTAGTCAGAGCGACAGAAAGCAGTGGGGGAGGCCTTGAAATAAATAAATTTTCAAAATGCGTATTAATTAATAAACAGGTTCTAGATATGAAGAAGTTTGGAGATAATGACCACAAGTTTGGAGTCTGTACCACATACTTAACATACACTCATTTTTTTTCAAGTGTTTTTCAAGGGTTTGCTTAAACTGTTTTTGAGAGTTTTTATTTAGTGGTGTTTGGTGAAATAATTTCCCTTAAATTTAAAATAACGGGAAAATAAGAAACAATCAAAAAGTAATGTTTCAAAGCTGTTTATTAATTCTTCGTACTGCACGAACTAGCCCCATCCTTTTGGCTACCAGCGGAGCCAGCTGGTAGATCAGACTTTTGCCATAGCTGGTCGGCAAAACAGCGAAAACGTCCTTCTTGAAAAGGAATGAGCGGAGAGCCTCTTCTTGCTCATGTTTCAACAAAAACTCCAAGTCTAATTCTTCTAAAACTGATTCCAAAGCAGAGTCAAACGAGCGCTGTTCACTAGCCGTAGCCATCTTTCCTGTTGTGCTTTCTCCAGCGTCGCACAGCCTTGTCGTCACTCCTGCAAAAGCCCGCCCAAAGAATCCAAACAAAAACCTTGCGTTGTGATTGGCGGGCACGATTTGATGCCCGGGGTGTTTTGTTGATATGGTGCGAGGCTAGACCCACTCGTAGGCAAAAATATTTTTGGCCGCTAGGCGGGTGGGTCTAGTTTACTAGGCTAATCATAACCTATACATTTATATTATTACACTTTATACGATTTATACTTTTCCAGTGAATACTCGAATCCGATTGGATAAAGGTTTGCATTATTTTAGTATAATTTATCACAGGTAGTTCTAGCTGTAATAATAGGTTAATATTAACATGCTCGTTCGAATATTATTTCTACAGCAACAGCTCATAAACAGGGCAGATATAAATGGTGGACATAATCTGAGACTATTAATAAATGGATGTTTGTTGAACAAAATCATTCTAACAATCATTGCTGTGACATAAATTTAACACTTCTAAACAGAGTTTCAGTTTGAATGAGAGTTTCTTTTACGTTTCAGAAAGCCATTGATAAAACGTGCAATGTATCGTTAATACAGTCAACATTGCTGTCCTTGTCAAATTGCTGTGGTATAAGTGAAATAACACACACTAGACTGAAGGGTGGTAGGGGTGTGCACAACTTTTGTAGAATAATTTTGCATCAGTTGTCGGTCATGTGTTATTCCTTAATTTTAAACGTATTAACTTTCATAAAATTTTATTAACCTTAACAACCTAATATATTCACATATTTACATGAATATAGAAAATATATGATACTTAAAGAATATCATGTATTAATTTGATTACTATGAATTTATATTCATTATACTAAAGCATAAATCCATAACATCCTACAGTAAAACACCTGCATTTTTAACAAGAAATAGAAATAGAAACTTACAAACTTTTTTTAATAATTGCTGTAAGTGCTATAACCTCAGGCTCTTCATTGGGATTCAAACGCTGCCTTCTATGAGGAGTGGCTTCTTCACTGTCATCTTCATCGTCCCTCCTCCTCCTTATCCCCTGGTGAGGGACAGGAATACAGTCTACAGGGATCATAGATGGATCCTTGAAGGGAACAGGGTCATCAAAGGGGCCGGGGTCCTCAAAGGAGATGGGATCCATACAGGGGTCGGGGTACAGTGGGGGGTTGGGGTCCTCAAAGGGGTCGGGATACAGCAGGGGGCCGGGCTCCTCAAAGGGGTCCGCATACAGCAAGGGGTTGGGATACAGCAGGGGGTCGGGATACAGCAGGGGGTCGGGATCCCCAAAGGGGTCCAGGAACAGCAGAGGGTCGGGTTCCAACCAGGGGTCGAGGTCCCCAAAGGGTTCAGGGTCCCCAAAGGGTTCAGGATACAGCAGGGGGTCGGGCTCCAGCCAGGGGTTGGAGTCCTTAAAGGGTTCAGGGTACAGCAAGGGGCCGGGTTCCAGTCAGGGGTTGGGGTACAGCTGGGGGTTAGGGTCCTCAAAGGGTCCAGTGTACAGCCGGGGGTCGGGTCCTCAAAGGGTTCAGAGTACAGTCAGGGGTCAGGGTTCTCAAAGGGTTCAAGGTACAGTCAGGGTTCGGGGTACAGCTAGGGGTTGGGGTCCTCAAAGGGGTCAGGGTACAGCCAGGGGTTGGATGCCTCAAAGGGGTCAGGGTCCTTGAAGGAGATGGGGTCCGGTTCCCATAAGGGGACAGGTTCCATAAGGGGGACAGTGTCCCAAATGGGGACTGGTTCCGTAAGGGGGATGGGGTCCTTGTAGGGGTCCATAAAGGGGAGGGGGCCATCAAAGGGGATTCAATCCTGTTCCCTAAAGGTGATAGGGTCCTTAAAAACACCTCACACCCATCAGCATCTTCCTCATGCTGATGAGGCTTGAGGTCTTCATCTTCTTTCTCTCTCTCCCCTGTGCTGTTGTAAAGCTCGCTGGAAGGAAACGTCTTTCCTGTATACAGGGACATAAAAAGACAGTGATGCACATCTCGTCAAATGAATCAGAAACCTTTCTTTTTATAATGGAGCGTCTGTTTTGTCCAGCAGGAAATCCTCACTCGAAACATCCTTTACACCAAGTGTATTTATACAGTTTTCTCTCCTATTAGTTGTACAGCAGTTTGCTGAACTACACCAATGAGCAACTCATTGGTGTAGTTAGATTTTACTGGGAAGTTACAAGGAAGTTAGATTTTACTGCGGTTGAAAGACTGTTGTACTTGCAAGGATGTGTATTGTAGAAATGTTAATGTGGACAGAAATAAGCCATTCAGCGAATGGTTTAAGAGAGATTCTAATTTCTCTAACTTAATGTTAGTTTGTGTGATAGTTTGTTAGAAAAGTCCAAGAGTGGAACAACACATGTTGTTGAAACATTTTATCTGTTTTAACACGTTTGTTGTTTCCCAGAGTGTCTATTCACTGTTTTGCAACCCAATAAAAAACACAAAAAACCCTGAACACTGAAAAGCAATAATTTAGTGACATTAACCATGCTAACTAGCCGGCCAGCTAACCTTAGCTTTGCTGATATTCCTTCTCAGAGTAACTATTTAACTTTTAATAAACTTGAAGTAAACTCTTGGACTTTTCTAACAAACTATCACACAAACTAACATTAAGTTAGAGAAATTAGAATCTCTCTTAAACCATTCGCTGAATGGTTTATTTCTGTCCACATTAACATTTCTACAATACACATCCTTGCAAGTACAACAGTCTTTCAACCGCAGTAAAATCTAACTTCCTAAAACTGGATGTAAAGGGGGCAAAACCAGCCTGTCAGCACTGCTGTCACAACAATTTTAGGAGGCAAAAATGACTATTTATAACAATTATAAAAGTGGAAAATAGAAAACCGTAGCTGCGAAACATGCAACATGCACCACCTTGCTTCCACATTTGCAAGTTCTAAAACTGATTGTTCCAAGCTGAAACTCATGACATCTTATCTGCTCCAGTTTTGAGCTCCACTTTTGAGCTTTGCTAAAAGCAAAAGATACAGTGCCACACTCCAGGCAAAAATGCGGCACAATAGTCGATGTGAAAAGGTAGTGCCGTGCTTCATGTGCCATGTGAAAATTCAAAGTTGACAAAAGGCCATCAGTCCTGCGGGGAAAATGTTTGCTGAAGCTTGAATAGGTCACCGAGAATCTTGAGCTAACCATGTGCCACAACAGACCTTGTGCCAAATCTTGCTATGGACCCTTTTCACGTGACGTCACGACAAACGCGGCCGCCATTTTGGACGTGTACTACCAGTAGTTTACCACAGCCAACATTGAGGAACGGCAGCAAAGAAAGTTTTTACTTTCAGCAAGACTTCCATCATGCCACTATATTGTTGTGCACCTGGATGTAGTAACCATCAACAAACAAGGCAAGGTTTATCATTTTATCGGATCCCGACGGAGAAGATGGATAGCGGCCATTAACAGATTGGCAGCCCTCGGCATACCAACGCTTGTGTAGTGACCACTTTGTTGGAGGTAAGACGAATAAAATTAGCCAGAAAAGGCATTACATTGCTGTTAACATTCTGTGGCGGCGAGTGTGTAACCAAATAGGCTAAAATAACCCATTGTAACCTCTCTGTTCTTCTGTAGTAGCTATTGTTGACTAGCTAATGTCAGCAAGTAGCTGGTATGTTACTGTAGCAATGTTTACGTTCAGTCATTTGGATGACTGTTAAAACCTTTCAGTCTCAAGTTTTTCTTTACTGTATTTACTAGTTTACTGTAATTATGATCCAGCAGCTATTTACACCGGATCCAGTGTAAATAGCTGCCAGAGCCAACGTCCGAGGTTCCGGAGCGTGCGCCGGCTTGCTCTCCCTCAAATTAAACAGCGCGCGCCAGCTTGCTCCCGGAGTGCTCCGGCCGAGGTTGCCCTCAAATTAAGCAGCGCGCGCCGGCTTGCTCCCGGAGTGCTCCGGCCGAGGTTCCGGAACACACTCCGGCCGAGGTTGCCCTCAAATTAAGCAGCGCGCTCCGGCTTGCTCCGGAGCAAGCCGGAGCGCGCTCCGTAACCTCGGCCAGAGCACTCCTGGAGCAAGCCGGAGTGTGCTCCGGAACCTTGGCCGGAGCACTCCTGGAGCAAGCCGGAGCGCGCTCCGGAACCTCGGCCGGAGCACTCCTGGAGCAAGCCGGAGTGCGCTCCGGAACCTCGGACGTTGGCGTGTATGTGTATGGCGATGGGTTTTTAATGACATAGGTATACAGATCATGTGGCCCGAAGTCAGGTAAAGACGAGGGCTTCGTGTACTTCCGTACGTCAGTGAACAGTCCTGGTGGAAGCAGGTAAACGTCGTTCTCTAAGCCTGCTAACCTCAATTTTTGCAAATACCTCTCCCTCTGCTCGCCCTGTAAATGCCCTGTGTCGCTGGATAGTGAAGGTGTTTTCTGCATCTCGCTCCTTTTTCTTTTATGTTTTTCGTTTGTCGCCTTCCTCGCATTCAAACTGATTCGAGCCAAAGTCCACTACATGTCCAAAATGGCGGTCGCGTTTACGAAGGTCACGTGACTGAAAAGGGTCTATAGACATTCCTCTGCCTTTAAATTCCCCTTCCCAAAGTTATGCAGGGTTCCCCTTGGGTTCTGGAAAAAATAAATTCTCCACTTTTTTTCCTTGAAAAATAAAGTCAAATAAATATTCTTACCAACTTATCAAAGTAGACTTAATACAGGTTTATACCAACCAAACTGACACAGTTCAAATATTTGTACAGGCCTCTCCATTACATATAACATTTGGGCTCCACTCCAGCCTCTAATAAGAAAGACTTGATTTTGGGCACCCTGTGCACCATCAAGCTAAAATAAACCTCTTTAGTTTGTGCTTACTTCACATTATTTTAGCATGGAATTATTCAGAAGCGGTATTAGGACTCTTAGCTTTTACTTCAACAGAAAACTTGATTTACAATTGAACAGCATCAAGAAGACTCTTGGAACAACCAACAGTGAAAGAATTAAAATTTTCTGTCGATTTACAAGCTGAACACAGGCATTTTTTCATCATATGTTAGCCCAGGGGAACTCAACATGCCATGCCGCCGCAAAATGTAGCTCCTTCCAGTAGCTCCTTGCTGCGGCTGACAGCAATTTCACTTTGGCATTTTTTGACTCCTCTATTACTGACACTGTCCAATGTGCTAGGGGATGGCAGGGGCTCCGAGTGTGCCTCCCTCATGGCTGTTTCAGTCCTTAAATATTCTTCAGTGCTTGCAGAAGCCCACACAAAAAACTTTCTCAGATTAGACTGTGCCTTCGTTTGGTTCACGCAGAGATAATTACATCACCACACCAGACCGATAAAGACGCACTGCGATTGGTCAAAAGCTTGGAGCTTATTTGGCCATTATGTGTTGTCGATTTTTATTGGTCACAAGCACGTGCTCATTGTTTACACTCTGGCTTCCCGCCGTCTCTTCACTGGGGTTGGATTTCAGCAAACGGAGGGATTTGTAGAGAGATTTCTAGAAAAGATGAAATACGATAATGATGATGAATACATTCATCACAGTGATGACTGCTAGTGATATTCTCTTCATCACTGATGGACTATGTTCGTCAGTGAGGAACATGATGAGTGCCAGGGGGAACCCTGGTTCCACTACATTTAAATCCACTTTGTGAAGGTTGAGGGAAAATTGCTCCAGCAGGTCCAACAGTCTTTCAAATCATCATTAAATCTAACTTGCTCACAGTGGGCAAAAGTGCCAACAAGGTAGATTTCAAGGCAGGAAAACATTGTCAGCACTGCTGTCCCAGTGAATTTAGGAGGCAAAAATATTTACAAGACATATGAACATGCAAAATGTAAAATAGTAATTGTGAAACATGATACATTTGAACACTGCTACATGTTCCAAGTGAAAATGCTCACAATTTGAGGCTGATCAAACCAAGCAATGTCGTCTACTTCTTTTGGATTGGCACCTCATGCAAATCAATCTACCACTACTGTGTCTTTGTTTGAGATCTCAACTATTCCTTTGCAATTCATCATTACATATGTGTGAAGTTTATTCCAACCAAGTTTCAAGGAAATCCAATGAACTCTAAAGGAGGTCAAAAAAGACTAAAAAATATGTGAAAAATACACAAATTCCAAAATGGATGACTTCCTGTTGGGCAGAGTCACTCCATCCAATGTTAACAAGATCAACTGTGAGTTACTTACGTATCCCCCCGCTCCCACTTATATCAGAATGCAAGCAATTGAAGGAATAGGACACTTATTATGAATGTTGACTTCAACAAATAATTAACCCTGAAACAAATAAGTAAAGGGCAGTGTTTAACCCAAGTATTTCAAATAGCATCCTGGTAAACTGTAATTTTGAAAAAGCATTTTGCTTCTTGAAATAGCGTCAAAATCCATGCTATACATTTTATAAATACATTAAGTTGGTAAACAGGAAGTTGACATGCGACAGATGTGAAAATGGCATACATGGTATAGAACTCCAAGCTGAAGCTCAGTACCAAATATCAAGCAGTTGTGATTTGTAGTTGCTGATTAAAGTGTTATGAAAATTTTGTAAATCCACGCTACATGCTTTGTAAATACACTCAATCGGTAAAAAGGAAGTTGACGTGGGACAGAGCTGAAAACAGTATAGAACCCCAAGCTGAAATTTGGTACCAAGTGGTTATGATTTGTGGCTGCTGAGAAAAAGAGTGTTTCGGACAGTGGTCAATAAACCAGTACCCCTTTTTGGAGTGAGGGTACATAAATTTCCAGAATGATGAGACATGCTCATACCAAATTTAATGGATCTCAAAGGAACCGTGTCCTGACAATGAAGACCCTTCTGAGTTCGCATCTGATTTCATGTTGCATCTCAAGCAAATTGATTGACTGCCATTATGTCCTCATTTGAGATATGGCCAATTAAAAAAAAACAAAGGCTCATTTTTGTAAAAAATGCAGTGTTTCCCCTACCATTATATTGGGCCCCCCACACACACACACATCCGAAGGTGCAAAAAACACAGGACTGCAGTTCTATTGTAAAAATTGTTCTAATTATTGTTCCAAAATAAACATGAAGCCTTAAAATTCATCTCATTATCTCTAGCCGCTTTATCCTTCTACAGGGTTGCAGGCAAGCTGGAGCCTATCCCAGCTGACTACGGGCGAAAGGCGGGGTACACCCTGGACAAGTCGCCAGGTCATCACAGGGCTGACACATAGACACAGACAACCATTCACACTCACGGTCAATTTAGGCTACGTTTACATTACGTCGAATCAGCGGATCATCAGATTAACGTTCTTAAAACGATTCGCGTTTACACTAAAACCGTTAGCCGTGCACACAGCAACACCAATACGCGGATACGCTCGGCTCCGCAGGCATCCTGCGCTCCAAATCACTCCGCCCTGAACAGCGAGTGCCCTCTGGAGGGTGTGCACTCCGGCCCTGCGCAGCTCACAGAGCGCGCGAGTGAAGTGAACAAGCCACGATTCGGGACTGAGCCGCTGTGTGTGTGATCCCAGCGCATATCACTTACTACTTGCAAGTGGAAGGATGGAAAGCCTAAAGACAATCATAACTACACAATGGGCAGTATTTGCATCAGTATTTGCAGTATTTTCATACTTTTATACTCTTTAATGAAAGGTGATACAAGGCGGAAGTCTGCGCCGTTTTTCAGCAGTCGCGTCACATGACCAACGCCAGCGAATCAGGAAGGTGGATGTCACAGTGACGTTGTCCAATGAGACGCCAGCTAGAGCTCAGCACAGCGTATTCGCGTATTCTCAATGTTTACACAGCACCGGACCAGACACGATCTGGATTGAATACGTGGACGCTGGCGGATTCCCGTTTCCCCGCTTTTTCAGGGGGGTTAATGTAAACGGACAGTGCATCCGCGAAGAAAACGAGACAGATACGGTCTAGTGTAAACGTAGCCTTAGAGTCACCAGTTAACCTAACCTGCATGTCTTTGGACTGTGGGGGAAACCGGAGCACCCGGAGGAAACCCACGCGGACACGGGGAGAACATGCAAACTCCGCACAGAAAGACCCTCGCCAGCCACCTGTGTGAAGTTGGCACCCCATATGTTGAAATTTTGAATAAAAACCTTTTCATTCGTTTGTGCATCGTTTGTGCACGATTGTGCAGGCAAAATGAGCGTTTGTGCACAAACCGTCTTTAAGATATTTCACTTTTAAGAGGTTGTGTCCTTAGGTCACTCAGCACCCCATTAACATCCAAATGACTCGAAAATGGTCTGAATCGTTTGTGCATCGTTTGTGCACGTTTGTGCAGGCAAAATTAACGTTTGTGCACAAACCGTTTTGATGTTATTTAACTTTTAATTTTTTGAAAGTAGGTCACGCAGCACCCCATTAACATCCAAATGACTCGAAAATGGTCTGAATTGTTTGTGCATCGTTTGTGCACGTTTGTGCAGGCAAAATGAGCCTTTGTGCACAAACCGTCTTTAAGATATTTCACTTTTAAGAGGTTGTGTCCTTAGGTCACTCAGCACCCCATTAACATCCAAATGACTCGAAAATGGTCTGAATCGTTTGTGCATCGTTTGTGCAGGCAAAACTAATGTTTGTGCACAAACCGTTTTTATGTAATTTAACTTAATTTTTTGAAATTAGGTCACGCAGCAACCCATTAACATCCAAATGACTCGAAAATGGTCTGAATCGTTTGTGCATCGTTTGTGCAGGCAAAATGAGCGTTTGTGCACAAACCGTCTTTAAGATATTTCACTTTTAACACCAGAAGTCCCAGCATTTTTCTGTCTACCTAGAAGACCCACATAGGGGCCATTTGGCCCGACCGCTTTTCCCTAATACACTAATCACTCATTTTGTTATGGTAATGAGACTGTTAGAATGAGGAATGAGAATGAGGAATAAAAACACATTCTATTCTAAAATGTGAACATGTGAATGTCCCATGTGACCATAACGACTCATGTGACTGCAACCAGACAATTGTTTGATGGATAAATACCTCAGTGCACATGCACTATCGCTTCAGTTCCCTCAAGAATTTTGTGGTGAAAGAAGCTCCTCTCCAAGGAACGAAGATGCAGAGATTCAACATTCAACAGGCATTGGAAATGATCCTGGATGGAGCAAACCCTTGCGACTCGGATGGAGAAGACATCAACCTTCAGGTGGATTCAGACTCCGAGCTGTCTCAGTCGTCTTCAGGTAAGATTTCATTTCATATTATTTCCTATTTTACATTTCATTTCAGTGAGGAAGTTGGAAAATATAGCACCATGTGAATAGAGCCTCCATTTTGTTTCTGAGTGCAGACTGCCGTCAGTTTTGTTTGATTCTACTTCTCCTGAGGTGTCTGCACCTTAGCCAACCTATTTGAGATGTTCTGGGATTATTATTATTAGCTTCTATGCTTGCATTTGTGATATCATTTGACTTTCCCATTGCTCATAATTACATTTTTTTCACACTACATATGAAGAGACTGCTCCCCAACCAAAAAAGAGAGCTCGGCTGGGGACTGATGTGACAGAGACTGCGAAAGACGGCACAGTATGGCATGAAGAACAGGTGGGAACGGGTCCACATTTCACCCCGCCATTGCCATACAACGCAGATGGAGAGCCAACAGCTAAGGCCAGGAGGTCAATCACAAGTCGTCTTCAGAGCTTCCTGTGTTTGATCACTCTGGACATGCTTGGTATCATTCAAGAATGTACAGTTCAACATGCAAAGCAAACGGAGCATGTGGATTGGTTCATGGGCCTCCCTGAACTAATGGCATTTATTTCCATCACCATTATGCGGGGAATCATCAGGGTGCCATCACTGCGTGACTGCTGGTCGAAAAACCTGGGAAGCCCACAGATCATCGAAACCATGTCCCGAGGGCGTTTCCAAAACATCATGCATCACCTGCGCTTTGATGACAGAGACACCCGCAGCGAGCGAGCACAGACCGATAAGTTTGCTGCAATTTCGAACATATGGGGATTGTTTGTCACCAACTGCATCACATCCTACATCCCTGGTCGACACATCACCATCGACGAACAACTTTTCCCGTCCAAGACTCGCTGCTGTTTCCTACAGTACATTGCATCTAAACCAGACAAGTTTGGGATCAAGTTTTGGGTGGCGTGTGACTTGAAAACCAAATACGTCTGCAACATCCTCCCATGTCTTGGCAAGGACCCCACTCGGCCTCGTGGGGAGAGAGTGTCTGAGAGTGTAGTCATGAGGCTGATGGAACCATTCCTGGACAAGGGCAGAAATGTTACCACGGACAATTTCTTTACATCACTGTCACTTGCAAAACGACTACTTAGCCGGAATACAACCATCCTCGGCACAGTCAACAAGATTCGCCAAGAAATTCCACTGTCAACTAGACAGATGCACCGCAATGAATTTACCACCCAAGTATTTTCAACCACTGGTGCCACACTGACGGTGTATGCGCCCAAGCGGAAGAAGACTGTATATGTTCTCAGCAGCATGCACAGCATGATTCAGACACAGGATACCACCAAAAAGAAGCCTAACACCATCACACTCTACAACACAACAAAGTGCGGCGTCGATGTCATGGACCAGATGGTGCGGGAGTACACTGTCTGCGCAGGAACACGGCGCTGGCCAGTAGCAGTGTTCTATAACATGATAGATATGGCAGCACTGAATGCACATGTGCTCTATCAATTATGCACCGGGAGGCAGGAGAGACGGGTGGATTTCTTGCTGGAGCTTGCAAGAGAGTTGGCTCACTCCCACGTGGGTATGAAAAAGGCCCAAAAGGAACAATTATTTCGGCAACAACCCTCCACACCACAACTAGGAAAAAGAGCCAAGTGTCAGGCTAAAATTAAATGTAAGGACAATCATGCAACTGTACGCTGTGTTGACTGCTACCGATATACATGTGGGAAATGCCGAAAGGAGCAATGGCAGTGCCAGGATTGTGAGTGACTGCTCTAATGTATTTCACTCATAATGCATGGTTTTTCATTCTTTGTAAATATGCTTGGGTTTCTTTTTTTTTTTTTTACTATTTTTAGCACACAAAAATAACAATTACTTCTGCAACAACCCTCCACACCAAAACTGGGAAAAAAGTTGCTTTTTCATTCTTTGTAAATATGTTTTGGTTTTTTTGTTTTTTTTTAAGAATAAATGTCAGTGTGTTGATCCCTTCCTTCCTGTTGATCCTTTCCACTGCATACAGCTCAGTCCAGTGTCTTTATGGCTATGTTCACTGAGGTATTTATCCATCTCAGAACTAAAGCTTGCTCTCAAAAGAACCTCCTAAGCTGTAAGGTGTGTCCCCTCCCCCACACAAGTTCAAGTGGCTCCGGCCGTGTGCCACTAACAGCCACATTTCCATAACAAAATGAGTGTCCACAATATTTCCATAACAAAATGAGTGTCCACAGGGTGGACTTGGGGCCAATTGGCCCTCTTGTGGGTTTTCTAGGTAAAAAGGCCAAATGGCCCCTCTCTGGGACTTCTATGACAAAATTGAGAACATCTGACAAAAAAAATCAAACTACTAATTTAAGGTCAGACAATGTAAGTGACCCTGTAGTTAACAATATAACTGTATCAGATCATCAATTAGAATGTTTTACTCTCCTAAAAGAAACTGAATTACTTTCATTAATCTTGGCATCAAAAGCCTCAACTTGTGTACTAGATCCTTTACCTACCGTACATGTCTATTCAAATAGATAATACCTGAAGTAATTGAACCGCTTCTAAAAATAATAAATTCTTCTCTTACGATTGACTATGTACCCAAATCCTTTAAACTAGCAGTTATCAAACCCCTGATTAAAAAAAAAAACCCTGACCTTGATCCCTGTCAGCTGTCCAATTATCGGCCAATATCAAACCTCCCCTTTATCTCCAAGATCCTTGAAAAAGCTGTGTTACAGCAGTTATGCTTATATTTACATAGGAATAACATCCATGAAATGTATCAGTCAGGATTTAGATCTCATCATAGCACAGAGACAGCTCTGGTTAAGAGGTTGGTGACTTTAGGTCACTCAGCACCCCATTAACATCCAAATGACTCGAAAATGGTCTGAATCGTTTGTGCATCGTTTGTGCAGGCAAAATGAGCGTTTGTGCACAAACCGTCTTTAAGATATTTCACTTTTAAGAGGTTGGTGACTTTAGGTCACATAATGTCCAAGACCTTTTTTTCTTGTCCCTGGCTGAAAAGCAACAATGCCCCTGAGTGTGAACTGATCCTGTTGCAGCATGATGTTTACTGGGAATTGATTTAGCATAATGTGCTGCGTTGTTCCCAACTCCACAAAAAGGATTTCTCCACTGGCATAGGTGTGTGTGACCACACCATCACACCTTTGCACATCAGATGAGGAGTCGGCTTCATCATTATCGACTGGCTGATGGCACTCTACGGGGTGGAGATGGAGGCCATCTTCAATTGCTGCCTGGAGATCCCTTCTGCCCAAAGTTTTGAAATTCACAGGAACAAGTGGTAAGCTCCTTGAATCATTGCGCGGGCAGGTAGGAGAAGAGCAGCTAGTGGTGAAGGTCAGCGTGTCAACATCTTTCATTGTGTCTGTTACGATTCGAGACACATTACATGCTGCATTAATTTGGTGTGCCCCAGACTTCAGTGAATCATGAGAGAACATCTTCAACAAGATCCAGTACAGGGTGATTGGTCCCCTGTACATATCTGCTGAATCTTGGACTGTCACAGTAGGCACAGCAGAGGCACTGTAAAAAGGAGTCAAAAGCACAAGTGTTGACCACAGACAGCTGTGCCTTTCCAGTGTTAACTGCATGACTGGCAAAGTGGTTGCCATTTCTCAAAAGCCCAATTTGTGTTTTCTTTTGTTTCGTGGTGAGATCCATATGTTGCCATTCAGGACATGGTGTTAAGTATGATGTTCTTTTTTTTGTTGAGGCAACCAGACCTCTCCAGTTCTCCACTGGTTCCTCCTGCTCTTCCGTCTCCTCAGAGTCCTCATCTGACAGCTCTATCTTCATGTTGGCCGAAGACAACTTCATCTGACCTTCAATGTGATCCAGATGGCGTCGCACAAAGCGGTCCACACGAAGAGGCTTGTTGTCATGCTTGAAGAGGCCTTTCTTCAAGTTTTTAAATTCAGCCTCAACATTTGCTGAACTGGCTGTTATGTGGACACTTTTAAAGTGTGGAACCATGACTGCAGTCCAAAGTGGCAGATAAGCTGCCATTCGGATCAGGTGAGGAACAAGGTCAGGGAGAAAGTGCAAGTTGTCCCGGTCACCATCACTCGATGCCAAACACCGGCTTTCCTCACATATTTCCGATGCCCACCTCTGAGCATCAGTTTGGCACTCCTTCATTTGACTCATCTTCTCATCCTCTCCACTTGCCATTGGATCCTTGGTCTCCTTCTCCTCAGCCGATGAACCTTTGGCAATGAGATCTTTGATGGCCAGCTTACAGGTTTCTGAACTGACAGGCATACCTTGCTCATCCATTCCCTCAGATTCACTGAGTGCAACAACAGCAATTTGACTAATCAGCTGTCTAGCCTCATCAAGAGATGTGATCTGGACGAGCTGGCCCATAGCCCTCAAGTAGAACTCCCTCACACGGTTACTCTTTTTGCGGAGGCACTCTCATCGGCTGATCAATTTCACACAGTGGGCAACATCCACTCTAATGTAACATGGGGGAAGTGTGTTGGACTCTTTTCCCTGCAGCACTCCAAAGCACTGATTGATGTAGGACTTCAGATCAGGGAAGGTCGTGAATGCCTTGACAAGTCCTCCCTGCACAAACGTGCCCAAACGATGCACAAATGATTCAGACCATTTTCGAGTCATTTGGATGTTAATGGGGTGCTGCGTGACCTACTTTCAAAAAATTAAAAGTTAAATAACATCAAAACGGTTTGTGCACAAACGTTAATTTTGCCTGCACAAATGTGCACAAACGATGCACAAACGATTCAGACCATTTTCGAGTCATTTGGATGTTAATGGGGTGCTGAGTGACCTAAGGTCACAACCTCTTAAAAGTGAAATATCTTAAAGACGGTTTGTGCACAAATGCTCATTTTGCCTGCACAAACGTGCACAAACGATGCACAAATGATTCAGACCATTTTCGAGTCATTTGGATGTTAATGGGGTGCTGAGTGACCTAAGATGCCACAAAGTCAGGAAAATCTGTTCGTAAAATTACATTATAATGACCAAATACAATGAAAAGTATTTTTCCAGTCTCACCTGTGAAAGGTAATCCCATGTGATCTCGTTTGGACGGCAAACCTGTTGGTACAGTTAAACGCAGCTAATCTTTATTCTCCGCTTTGACCTATCCAATATGGCGGCGAGGATGACGTATGATTCTACGCGGAAGGCGGCGTCTTTAATGGTCCGGAATAAATTGAATGCTACACGTTGATGGAATTAATTTGTTGTTTCTCACCTGTGAAAGGTAATCCTATATGATCTCGTTTGGACGGTAAACCTGTTGGTACAGTTAAATGCAGCACATGCAGGGGCAGTTTTAGGAAATCTGAGACTCTGGGCAAAGGACAATTTGGAGGCCCCCCTCAACCCCAACCCATGCATCTGTAATAATAATAATGAGATGATGAATCATACGTACTGACGAACAATATTTATTGTGAACACATGGAAATGATTGAAAAAACCCCAATAAAGATCACTGAATATAAGCTGTGTGTGTGTCAGTAGAGGAGAGTGTGTGTGTCTGCCTGTCTGTCTATGTGCGCTGCTGTCGATGTGCCCATCTATCAGTCTCATGGGTGGTGGAAGAACTTGTGTGGAAGAAGGTTGTTAATTTCGGTAGCTTTTCAACAAACTGTTCGCTATCCTTTTTCCTCTTCCTTTTCTCAATGCCACTTAGAAATCGTTTCATTCTGATTTTACTTTAACAAAACATTGTACGAGGGCTCTGCAGCTAGAGCTAGATGGTGCTGGTGCATGTCTTCAGCCCGTTCGCGTTGTTGCCTAGGTTACTTCAGACACTACGGCTCTGAGAAAGAGCGAAGCCAGATAGCTGTGACATCACGTCACATACTGGTAGTTTTGCTTGTGAATCTAGCTGTAGGATTACACGTGAATCATGCTTTATTGCTTTTATTATTTTCGTAGCAAATGTGGTTCATGTTGAGTGGAAAATATGTATAATCACAATGAATTATTACATAGTAAATTATGATGTATAGCATGCAGGAAAACAGGAATACCGTAACGCGACGACGAGGCCCCTGATTGGACGAGGCTCAGGGCAATTGCCCGACTTTGCCTAATGGAAAGACCGCCTATGAGCACATGAATCTTTATTCTCCGCTTTGACCTGTCCAATATGGCGGCGAGGATGACGTATGATTCTACGCGGAAGGCGGCGTCTTTAATGGTCCGGAATAAATTGAATGATACATGTTGATGGATTAATTTGCTCTTTTACGCCCTTTTTGAGGAATGTATTGTAGGACTTAAACCCACATCTGAAGAGGTGAGTTCCCCCCTTTTTTTACCTATTTTTGCTGGCGGGATTGACTCTGCCCTAAGGGCAGAGTCTCTCTCTCTCTCTCTCTCACTTTGCACCATTACACAATAAATATTCACAGTGAAAATATTTTGTAAGCGCGTTTCATGAACCAAGTTATAGGATTTGTTGACAACTCGCATCGAGTTCGTTACACTTCTACCCGGCGTGAAGCACTGACGGTCATGTGGTTGTGACGTCATCGTAAACAAATCCATTCTACTCATCCAGACGACTTCGCAACGGCAACGTTGCCAGATCTTTCCACTCTGGAACCCGTTCTCAAAAAGATTGCGTTTTGGGCACCCAAAACGCCGGTGCCGTGTGGATGCCAGGCCTAAACGATAAGCAATTGTATCAGAGTCACCTGAATCCGTTGCCGTGTGGACAGGGCCTTAGAGTGACAGGTGTTTTGCAGATGTTGTTGATAACCTTGTTGTTACACCAGCTGGCACTGAATGTGTTGACTTGGAACAAATTTGACTAATTTGTCTTTTTTTTTACCAAGTACAGCATCATTGTTGCTTGAAAATTAGCCTAAATACTAAACCTGTGACCGTTTTCTCAATTCTATATTTTTTCTTCTCACAATTTATGTCGTTAACACAGTGGCGGTGGGCTGAAAGCTTTTTAAAGCACTTCAAAACTGTCAGGAGTATGACAGTAAAATTACTTATTGCCCTACTGTGCATGCGCTTTGCATTCTGGGGACTTGGCTATGTAGTTTACCTGAAGGACATGCAGTCTGTACCAGGATATGTTGTTGGATGTGCTTTTTCTCAGTACACAATGAGGAAGTGACACGTGTCAGGAGTGTTACACTTTCCAAGTTCCTATATGTTTTTTAGCTTCGCCCATCAAGGTCTATCCTCTTTGTGAAAGATATTTGCCTGCCTCACAGCAAAACTAGTGCTTCATGAGTTAAATGGACATCGTTTCGGAAACTGTGAACTTTGTAGTACACAGGAAACACAAAACGTAATTTGAGCGTAGTTTAATTTTTCACCCTTTCGTCACACTCAATGAGCTTTTTTTTTTTTAAAACCATGCCATATTCACTATACCTTCGCAATTTATTTTCACGTATTTGGAGTTTATACCAGCCAAATTTCAAGGGAATCCAAGGAGTTTGAAAGAGTACATACTGTACGAATTTTTGTTTTTAATGCAAAACTTTCAAAACAGCTGACTTCCTGTTGAGTGGAGCAAATATAAGCCAGTGTGAAATATGTCTGTCATGGTGATGATAATGTCCCCACCAAAAACCATGGAGATCGAACAAATTCTGTGGCAATGACAGAAATAAACACACTCAGACATCAGCCCATTGCCTGCATTGAGGGTGATATGGAGCTCCTCAGTCACACCCAAACCCATGCACTATGCACGTTTTTGATTTTTCACAAGTATGAGGCCTGAGCCAAAGATGCATGTGCCACTGGAGCTGCAGAACCTCAGGCCCTCAGCCTGCACCTCCGCTTCTCGGGCCCTAAAGGAAAATGAGCCATTGATCGCGAAATATGACCAACCCTGATTTCAGAGTAATTATCAATATACTTGGACTAAATTTAAAGTAAAATCATGTAGTTAAAACAGACAATCATGCCCATTCTGTCAATTTGTGCAAGTGGGTGTGATGTGTGGAGATGATCGACACTGTCATTTGTGTTTAGCCTGAGGGAAATGAAAATAACTACTGACCAAACTAGAACAATAACATCCTCTTTTTATTTTCATCCCTCACTGTCCTTCTTTCATTTAGGTTCCTTAGGCTAATTTACTCAGTTCATTTTCTTTTTGAATTTATCTGCAGTGTTTGTATCCGTTAGCTTTAATACTCACACAGTAATGTGCTAATGCTAACAGCTAATTAGCTTAGCAACTGGATCCAACTTTTCTGACTAGCCGCTAACTTTAGGCTCATTATCATGGATATAAACCAATTCGCCAAACAATAAGGAACAGGTCGCTTTGAGCAAAAACCGTCTGAACGCTGTGAACTCTATTCCTGAGAGCGTTTCCGCCTGTTCACTGCTATTTTTGACCCTTTTTGTAATAATGAGGTGTTTAAAGCACTGAAACTGAGAAACCTCACCGTTCCAGGGCTCAGTCAGTCCGCTCCACCCGGGCTGAGGCGCTTCGCTCCTGAAGTTCATTCCTGCCGGTGCGGGAATAAACCCAGCGGTGCTGTGGGAATAACCGCTGTGTCAGAGTCGCTGGTGGGATCCTGATCTCGCCGCTTCTACAAATGAATGTTTTTCTGGGCGGAAAAATTCTAAAGATTTAAACACAAACATTCCAAATTCTGAATGCATCTTTCAATTTTCGTGAGGTAGGCGGGGAAATCATGAATATTCATGAGGAAAGTGCTGCCTGATTGTCCGGTGAAGTCTTTCTGTTCCACCGCGTTGCTTTATGAGGAAGCGGTTTTGTTTGGTTCCGAACCCATCAGTCCGAGTCCAATAATTATTCTACCATCAGGAAAAGCAGCACAGAATTTACTGCGATTGGTTTCAAATGCATGTTGTTGTGGTTCGTGGATTATTATCCGTGAATAAAGTTGGACTTTTCTTCAAAAGGAGTGAAATAAAAGATTTGTACAAAACACAGGTTTATGGCCCAAACCAGCATTATGTAATAATTCATTTACTGTGTTTTGATCCAATCCTATAATTAGCCTCTGATCAGGAAAAGGAGCACAAAATTTACTGCAATTGGTTTCATCTCATCTCATCATCTCTAGCCACTTTATCCTGTTCTACAGGGTCGCAGGCAAGCTGGAGCCTATCCCAGCTGACTACGGGCGAAAGGCGGGGTACACCCTGGACAAGTCGCCAGGTCATCACAGGGCTGACACATAGACACAGACCTACGGTCAATTTAGAGTCACCAGTTAACCTAACCTGCATGTCTTTGGGGGAAACCAGAGCACCCGGAGGAAACTCACGTGAACAACATGCAAACTCCGCACAGAAAAGCCCTCGTCGGCCATGGGGCTCGAACGCGGACCTTCTTGCTGTGAGGCGACAGCACTAACCACTACACCACTGTGCCACCCGCAATTGGTTTTAAATAATTATAATTTCATTTTCAGTCAGACTTCAGATGAGCATTTTAGATGGATTTATTTGTGAATATGTAGTTTTCACATTTTCTTAACAGGCTTATTAAATAAATATACAGCAATAATGTTCCAACAAATATTTTAATGAGTCTGAGTTTTGATGTTGACAGAGTTAACACACCAAAGATCATTGCATCATACAAAATAAATAAACACACACATAAATGTGGCTGAGAGGTTAAGGTGATGGACTACTAATCCATTGTGCTCTGCATGCTTAGGTTCAAATCCCACCCTCGTTGCATGTCTGCTCTTTTGGGTGGTGTAGTGGTTAGCACGGTCACCTCACAGCAAGAAGGTTTTGGGTTCATGGCTGGCGAGGGCCTTTCTGTGTGGAGTTTGCATGTTCTCCCTCTGTCTGGGTGCTCTGGTTTCCCCCACAATCCAAAGACATGCAGTTAGGTTGACGTGGGGTGCCCTTGAGCAAGGTACCAAACCCCTGACTGCTCCTTGTGCGCTCTGGGCTGCTCACTGGGTGTGTGTTCACTGCTTCAGATGGGTTAAATGCAGAGGATGAATTTCACTGTGCTTGAAGTGTGCATGTGACGAATAAAGGTTTAAAAAAATATATTAACATAGAGTATATAAAATGCAATTTTAACAAACAAAGGTTTAGGAAAAATGTAAACACCTGTAACTGAATTCAAGTTTCAAGTTTATTTCATGACACCTTTTCTCGTTATCTGTGCAAAGATCTGTACTATTAATTCAGATTTATTCCCTTTGCAGACTTTTTAATTCAAATCAATGTCTTTAAGTGTCAGATAGAAACACATCCTGGCTGATCGCTTCATCGGGGGGAAATGGGGGAACTGTCCTTAAACTGCTCGCACACACAAAATACATTATGATTTAATGCTGTGACAAAATACAGAGGCGGCACGGTGGTGTAGTGGTTAGCGCTGTCGCCTCACAGCAAGAAGGTCCTGGGTTCGAGCCCCATGGCCGGCGAGGTTCTTTCTGTGCGGAGTTTGCATGTTCTCCCCGTGTCCGCGTGGGTTTCCTCCGGGTGCTCCGGTTTCCCCCACAGTCCAAAGACATGCAGGTTAGGTTAACTGGTGACTCTAAATTGACCGTAGGTGTGAATGTGAGTGTGAATGCTTGTTTGTGTCTGTCAGCCCTGTGATGACCTGGCGACTTGTCCAGGGTGTACCCTGCCTTTCGCCCGTAGTCAGCTGGGATAGGCTCCAGCTTGCCTGCGACCCTGTAGAAGGATAAAGCGGCTGGAGATAATGAGATGAGATGAGACAAAATACAGACAGACAGTAATCAGCTATTATTGGTCGATAGTGATGGCCGTCTGAAGCCAAGGCTCTGAAGCGCGTGCCGAGTATAAGGGGGCGTGGCAAATGAAGCCCCGCCTTGAGGCGTGGCTCATATGGAAGAAAACTACGTAACCAATGAAAAACGAGGCCTCGGTTTGTTTGGTTCCCGTCAGAGTTTCACCCTGAGAGTCGATTCCCGGATAAAAGCGGGCAAAAGAGCCGCCACTTTGTGGGTTGGAGAGAATATCGGAGAGAATATTTCTTTTCTTTCAAACTTTTTTTGGAAAATGTTATACTGTATATCAAACCAACATTTGCAGTTTGTATTATTAAGTAATAGTGATTGTGTTATCAAATAATATTAGTGCACTGACTGTAGTAGTGGTAATGTTCTCACCCCCCCCCCCCCCCCCACACACACACACTTTAAAAACATTTTTTTCTTTATTTCTTTTCTTGTCTTTATTCTAAAATGGATCCTGTGCACAAGAGGAAATATTCACCGATGTGGGAACATTTTGAAATGGTTCCTCCCAATAAGGTCTTATGGTTATATTTTATTAGAAGATTTTATCATCATCATGCACAATTATATTCATATTGCATATTCATGGTTGAAGGTAGGCGGCACGGTGGTGTAGTGGTTAGCGCTGTCGCTTCACAGCAAGAAGGTCCTGGGTTCGAGCCCCGTGGCCGGCGAGGGCCTTTCTGTGCGGAGTTTGCATGTTCTCCCCGTGTCTGCGTGGGTTTCCTCCGGGTGCTCCGGTTTCCCCCACAGTCCAAAGACATGCAGGTTAGGTTAACTAGTGACTCTAAATTGACCGTAGGTGTGAATGTGAGTGTGAATGGTTGTCTGTGTCTATGTGTCAGCCCTGTGATGATCTGGCGACTTGTCCAGGGTGTACCCCGCCTTTCGCCCGTAGTCAGCTGGGATAGGCTCCAGCTTGCCTGCGACCCTGTAGAACAGGATAAAGCGGCTAGAGATAATGAGATGAGACATCATCAGTGCTGAGGCATTATAGAGCTTTTCATGAGAATGAGCCGCCTGCCAACAGACCAGGCACAAGCAAAAGTAAGAATCTTTTTTCTGTTTCAAGTGTGTCATCAAAATCAAACTCTGTTTAACTGAAAGATATCATCTTTGTGTTATAGATTCCAGAAAACCAATGATAGATGAGGTCTTGGTTAATCATCTTCTTTCACCTGCTCCCATTAAGGGTCGACACAGCGGATCTGTTCCACACATTTAATTTGGCATACGGCATTTTTTCACTCAGGGTACACATTTGGAGAAATAAGATGTTATGCAGGTGTATTTTAAAAAAAAAAAGATATGTCAAGTTTCTTGTATTAAACTTATATTTTTACATTAGTGTCATCGGATCACCACAAAGAACACTTTTTAAATTTTGTTTCCATGTTGATTCTTTCAGTTTTTTATGCCTTTTTGGTCCATTTTAGGGCTGTTTTGGCATGTTATACTGTTCCACTGTACATTGAACTATATAACATCATACAGAATCCCACATTTCTAGTGCATTTTGTGCTATACGATTGATATGAAATGATAATGTAGTATCTCTGCTTAATTTAATATATGCATATAAAGGAGTCATTTATCACCTGGCAAAAATTTTGCAGTTCTTTAATAATGTGTCCGTCGTTATGCCAAATCACGTCAGTGTTCTCAAAAAGGAACCCAAAAATTCAATCACTGATTCTTTTAATGGTATCCATTTTGGTTGTTTCAGTCTCTATATATGTAGGAATAATGCACAGAAAAAAATTGTTGACTGTAAGGCACCGACACCTTTCAGCGTTCATTGAAAATGTTCACTGGGATAATGGAAAAAGCAGTGTAGTCTCCGTAGCCCTCTCTAAACTCTGGGTTTAATCAGGGTTAAAGAATTTCCCATCATGTTTTTATAATTACCATGAGAAGTAAAGGTATAAAAATGCCTTTAGTCATTACAGACTTGAAGGAATTGCACTGAGTAGTGGTTTAATTGAGAAATGTAGTCTCTGTAGCCCCCAATTCTTCGTTAGGCGTTTCTTCATTAGAAAATACATTTGATTCTGTGCTCATTGCCATACAAATTGTATTTCATAATATTTCCAATAAAATATATCTAGTTATACCTTTAAATCTTTCTTTTTTTATTCTGTGGAAAAAAATATACACTGGTGTAGTCTCCGTAGCCCCCACCAATTCACTGAAACAGTGGTCTTGATCAACAGGCCATATCTTCTGAATCAGATGAGGATACCTCATGAAATTTTCACACTGTAATATTAAGATATGTGGAAACAAAATACACTGAATAAAATCTGAAAACTAAACTTTCAAAAAATTACCATTTTGGAACAGAAATGTGTACCCTGAGTGAAAAAAAATGCCAATAGGTTTTACACCGGATGCCCTTCCTGATACAACCATCCCCAATCTATCCAGGTTTGGGATCAGCACTAAGTAGGCACTGGCTTGTACAACCCCAGTGGCTGGGTATTTTACCTAATCTGTATGTCTTTGAACTGTGGAGGAAACTGAAGCACGCAGAGGAAACCCACACAGACATGGAGAGAACATGCAAACTCCACACAGAAAGGCCCCATCAGCTGTGAGGTTTGAACCCAGAACCTTCTTGCTTGAGGTAACAGTGTTAACCCCTGCAGGTTAATATGATTCTTAAAGACACTCAGCCATTGTGAATGGTGGAAGACGTGGGCTTTAGGGAGCTCATGCACATATTGGAACCCACTTGTGTTCTCCCTGCTAGGAAGGTGTGTATTTAGTAATGTAGTTAATTAATTAGTAAAAAGTAATTAATATAAACATTTAACAATATTTTTCGACATCATTCAGCATTAAAGGCCATGGTAGGTGGTAATGATGCAGCAAAGCAGCTGGGTTATAACCTGGTACAATGTGTAAGGGAAAATCTGTCTACAATGGAGTCACCTAGTGTAATAACAACGGCCACCATGCTTGAGCCAAGGTTTAAAACCACTGGGTTCCTCAGCCAAAATAAGATGCATGAAGCAGTAAAGTGACTGAAAGTAGAGTGTGCCAATATAATTATAATTGCTGAATCTGCCAGATCTAGTGAGCTCTTAGTCCAGCTGCCAGCCTCCTCTGAAACAGTTGGGGATGCAAACAGCTGTAGTAAGAATGGAATGATTCTTTTCATTTGTTTTGTCATACAAAAGATATCTAATAAAATATCTACTAAGGATATTTTTAAAAGTAATGTTGTAATGTGAAGTATTTTAACCACTTTTCAAGTGTTTTATATATATTCCTTACATGACTTGCGGCATCGGGTGGCACGGTGGTGTAGTGGTTAGCGCTGTCACCTCACAGCAAGAAGGTCCGGGTTCGAGCCCCGTGGCCGGCGAGGGCCTTTCTGTGTGGAGTTTGCATGTTCTCCCTGTGTCCACGTGGGTTTCCTCCGGGTGCTCTGGTTTCCCCCACAGTCCAAAGACATGCAGGTTAGGTTAACTGGTGACTCTAAATTGACCGTAGGTGTGAATGTGAGTGTGAATGGTTGTCTGTGTCTATGTGTCAGCCCTGTGATGACCTGGTGACTTGTCCAGGGTGTACCCCGCCTTTCGCCCGTAGTCAGCTGGGATAGGCTCCAGCTTGCCTGCGACCCTGTAGAACAGGATAAAGCGGCTACAGATAATGAGATGAGATGAGATGAGACTTGTGGCATCTGCTGGACACCACAGTGAATCAGAGCAGAAGAAGCTCAAATGCCACTGCTGATGCCACAATAGAAGTGGAACGTTACTTGGGAGAAGCCAACCTTCCAAAAATTGAGGATCCACTTGTATATTGGAGTAAACAAAAACATGTGGATCTCCACCTCTACCAGCTGGCACTTCAGTTATGTTCACTAGCATCCTCAATACCATGTGAGAAAGTGTTCTACAAGGCTGGGGAGGGAATTTCTAAGAAAAGGAATCACCTAAATCCAAACACAGTGAAAAAAAATCTGTCCCAAAACAAAAATCAATAAAGGTTCCTCTAAAAGTTACTACGTGCACTGCACGGCTGCAGTAGCACTCACTGTCCCATCACACAAGCACTGAACACAAACACAAATGTTACCCCTCTTTATGTTTATGTACACCTTTTTATAGTGCAGACACAATTATACTGACCATAAATCCATAGAACGAGACAAAGAGTGTGTGCGTGTGTGTGTGTGTGTGTGTGTGAGAGAGAGAGAGAGAATTAAAAAAAAAAGTGTTGACACCAAATAACATTCAGGCACATAAAAAAAGATTACATCACAGTTATTTTCAAATGGAACACTGAGCAAATTCCTGTCCATGCAAATAATAATGTAAAGTGGCAGAACATTGATGTGATGTAGAAATTAAAACATGCTGCACATTTCTGTTCGCAGTAGGCAGCGAGTGAAGTCTGCTGAATGAGACTCAGAGTAATGAACCTTTTAGTGAATCACAACTCGAAGTGGGGCTTCATCTGCCACGCCCTCTTATTCTTGATACACACTTCAGAGCCTCATTTGGCCATCACTATTGGACAAGGTTGAACAAAATATCGTGATTTGTTAGTGGCAAGCAAGCAATTAATTATTTGTTGATGCCAAAAGCAGAGGCAAATATTTGTTTGCAAGACACTAATAATTCACGATATTTTGTGAAAACTGAGTTCAATAATCATTTTATCATTCATTTTTTTGAAATACTGATTATAAAGTTTGTGTGACAATTCAAACGATAACAAGTAAATTGACGCACGTTAACAAAAGTGTGATGTACCTGCGCATGAGCAGACCATTATTTGTAGGCAGTTATTTGCAGTTCGCTCAGCCAATCAAAATAGCATAAAATGATTTGAATGATAATTAACAATTATTCGAACAATTATTCAACTTTGTCTGAGTTATTATTCACCGATATTCACTGAGCTTCAGGCGGATAATTGTTTTAGGATAAATACACAGGTGATTTTTTTTTAAAAACTCATCTAAAAAATCATTTATTTCAAACTTCAAAAGCAGCAGGCAAATGTAATGCACACAGACGTGTGTCACTTATCTATGCCGACTCACATAAAATACTTTATTTTGAAATAGATAAATAAATCACAATTCCACCTTACTTTTGAATAGTTTTAGACCAAGTTTCATTGCATCTTTAGTGTTTTAAGAACAGCAATTTTTTTCATAATCTGTAATTCTTCCTCACTTACGGTGACAAAGTGATTGGCCGCCATTTTGCCGAGTCTCTTGAGGTGATTATTGAGAAATAATCCAAGTTTTGTGACCAATCAGCACACAATTTCTGATAATCACCTCCATATTTATACTAAAACAAAATACCCAACACACAATACATTTCTGGAGGTGCTGACTCAGTAAATATGAAATAAAAATGTCGAGAGCATATTCTAAAGAAGCATGGCTTACTGTTTTGTTCAACCATTTTTTAATGACATTGTTGTTAATTTGGGACACATTTTCACCGATTTAAGTTTTTACTTTCTCCTCAGTGACACATTTAAAAAGTCATTTATTTGTTGCATTTTTATTAATGACATAAGCAAATCAAATTTCAAGAACAGGATTTTAAAAAAAACTCCAATTTTACCATCAACATATTCTAATATTGTATAAACATTTTAGAAATTTTATATTATATATTTTCCAAATTATTTTTTTCTAAAATAATGTATGAACAGATAAAATTAAGAACAAGAAAAAAACATGAATACAAAATAAAATTTTATGAACCTGAATTTATTGAGGAATCAGCTTTACAAACAGATAAACAAACGGTGCAATTGTGACAAGGAAATTAAAACATTCATTTTCTGGTCATAATTCACTCAAGTCAAAATACACTCCCCCAGAATAAAATCCGCTTCTGGGCAATCGCTCACTTGAAAATAAACAAACAACCAATGGAAACTCAGGCATGGTTCCGGAAAGCAACGAGCAGGCCAAGAAGAGCAGTTTGGGGGGCTTGCGGTAGTTAGTTGGACAAACCCTGACATGTTGGAGGGGAATTAGCTCAAGTGGTAGCGTGCTTGCTTTGCATATAAGAGGTAGTGGTATCAATACTCACTTTCTCCAAGACAGCAACTACCACCTTGCTTGCATTTTAGAGAGAAAAACTTTCTTGTCATCTTGCAAACCATCTGAATCATCTGCACTTTCAGCCAAGTCAAGATCAAATTTCTTTCGCCACATTCAAAACAGCAGTTAGTTGATTTGGTCATTGTTGCAAACAGTCCCAAGGTTGTGGGTTTAATCCAAATAGTGGCTGTTTTCACAGATGTGCTGTTTTGAATGTGGCAAAAGAAATTTGATCTTGACTTGGCTGAAAGTGCAGATGATTCGCAACATGACAAGAAAGTTTTTTCTCTCTTAAACACAAGCAAGGTAGCAGTTTTGGAGAATGTGGGCCTCAATCCCACTACCTCTTACAAGCACTCTACCACTTGAGCTAACTCCCCTGCTGTGTTTAAGGGTTTGTCCAACTAACTACCGCAAGCCCCCCAAACTGCCCTTCCTGACCTGCTCATTGCTCTCTGGAACCATGCCTGAGTTTCCATTGGCTGTTTGTTTATTTTCAAGTGGGCGACTGCCCAGAAGTGGATTTTATTCTGGGGGAGTGTATTCTGACTCCCATTTGCATGAATACCAGGTGGTAAGCTTCAAGGGTTTTGCCACTAAAACAACCCAATCTCCTCACATGGAGTCCCTGGCATGCCTCAGGAAGCATTTGTTGCTTCATTGTTCAATGAGAGCAGTTGGCTGGAAGGTGGTGAAAAGTGTCTTTTCAGGACAGCAGCTTGCTTTTCACCAACAGGTTTAAGAATGCAAGCAGGTAAGCATCATATTTTCAGTTTGTGAAAGCTGTCTCAGCTGACTTTGCACACGAGCGAGAGTTAGAATTTCTTAGTGGATGGTGGGAATATGACAAGCCTGTTGAAAAATGTGAGTCAGATATACGGAGGTCAGTCAGCAATTCAAGAAATAAAGCCAAGCAAACTGAAAGGAATCTGTGATAGCTCACCTTCGGAGCTCATCAGAGGAGCATATCAGCAGAAAATTATTGTGCAGTTAGTTGATTTGGTCATTGTTGCAAACAGTGCCAAGGTTGTGGGTTTAATCCAAATACTGACTGTTTTCACAGATGTGCTGTTTTGAATGTGGCGAAAGAAATTTGATCTTGACTTGGCTGAAAGTGCAGATGATTCAGATGGTTTGCAAGATGACAAGAAAGTTTTTCTCTGTAAAATGCAAGCAAGGTGGCAGTTGCTATTTTGGAGAATGTGGACATCGATTCCACTACGTCTTACATGCAAAGCAAGCACTCTGACACTTGAGCTAATTCCCCTGCTGCATGTGAGGGTTAGTCCAACTAACTACTGATTTTAAGCCTTTTGTTATTGTTCAGCTGATTCTGGTTTTGACTTTGTTTTGCCTTTGCCAGTTGACGTTGCCTCTGATGTTCTGTTTGTGCCTCACTTGACCTTTGCCTGTTTTTTGATGCTGTCTTTTACATCCTGATTTGGATCTGATTAACAGTGTGCTCTTTATAAACACCCCATTCTGATTTTACATCTGTCTGGTGCATGCCAATCTCTCTATCTCTCTCTCTTTTTTTTGTGAATTTCACTGTCATACTGGAAAAAGGCATGTAACATTTTCATAGAAGAGAAAAATAAATAAGTTTGAGCTTCTTTTACTTCCTCGATCTAGGATATTCCAGCATGCTTAAACAAGCTTTCATTATTGTGCTCCAAACTCAATAGTTGTTTAACAGGAAATGTGATGTTCTTTTAAGTTCGTTTCTTAAGACACGTATTTTTAAGTATGTTACCTCGCTTGTTGACAGTTTCGGCGAACACTTCCGCCTTCTTCAAAACAGTCACCAGATGTCGAGTGGTGACGTGCCTTTTCAGCTGATGTTACTCTATGGAGGCGTGAACGTCCCGCCCAATTTGACAGGTAGTCCACGCCTCCTGCTGTCAGGTCGCTGCCCCAGGACTGCGCTCCAGGTGTGCGACAGCGCGTACGCTCCCTCATCCCGGTTCATCGTCCTCTGCGCCCGCTTGCGTATCTCCACTGCCTCCAAAATCCAACGCTGGTATCTATTCTCTTCAGCGCGAATGACTCTGGCCTCTTCCCAATTCATAATATGATTTTGTCGTTTGCAGTGGTCTGAAATGGCTGATTTTAAGTTTTCTTGGCTTGCTTTTTCTTTTTCGGATCTTGTGAGTCTTTTTGTTGTTTCTTTTTCACATTCTAATTGGTGTTCTTTCCTGCGAGTGTGGAAGCATCTGCCCGTTTCACCAATATAGACTTTATTGCATGAACGGCAAGGGATTTCATATATGACATTGCATTTATTGTCCAGTTTTATTTTGTCTTTGGGGTGAACTAGCAGCTGTCGGAGGTTCTTGTATGGTTTGATCGGGGTGTTGATGTGGTATTTCCTCATGGATCGTTGGATGCGTTCTGTGACTCCTTTTATGTATGGTAATGTGACAAAGCCCCGGTTTGTTTTTTCTGTGTTTTTTCTTGTTTGTTTGTTTCTTTCCTTTTTTTGTGTCTGTGATTTTCCTTTTCGAATTGCCCACGGTGGATATTGGCAGTTTTTTAATGCCTGTTGGATGTGTTGTTCCTCCTCCTGTCTGTCTTTCTCCTCCGTGATGTTCTGTGTTCGGTCGTATAGTGTTCTGATTACTGACATTTTGTGTGCGATGGGATGTTCAGATGTCCAGAGAAGATATTGGTCGGTATGTGTAGGTTTTCTGTATGTTGTAATTCTGATGTTCCCTTCTTCTGTGTGGTGTATTTTTAGGTCCAGAAATGCTATTGTCTTGTCCGTTTCCTCTTCGTGTGTGAATTTGATGTTGCCTGTCTTGTCTATGGAGTTTAAATGATCCGTGAGTTGTTGTGTGTGGCCTGTTTTGGTTATTTCAAGAATGTCATCAACATATCTTTTCCAGAAGATAGGTTTGCAGTCATCCGGTGCTGTTTCTATGGCTCGGGTTTCCAGATCCTCCATAAAAAAGTTACATAGAGTGGCAGATAGCGGGTCCCCCATTGCAAATCCCTCTTTTTGTCTGTAGATTGTACCTCTGTATTGGAAATATGTGGACGTGGAAATGAAATGTAATAGTTTTGTTATGTCCTGTGCTGTAAGTTTTGTGCGTTTTTTCAGGGCTCTGTCTGCTTTTAACCGGTTTTCTACTATGTTAAGAGTGTTTGTGACCGGTGTTTTTGTAAAGAGGGATATGACGTCATGTGATACAAAGATTTCATCCTTTATACAATAGTTATAATTATCAGACATAATGAATTTTCACTACATAGGAAATGTGATGGTCTTTTTTTTAAAACAAATCTATTCTAGTAAACAACTGAAAAAAAAAAAAACCTTCAAAATATTATACCCATTGGTAAGAATGATGTTTAGGTCTAATTTAGAAATAAACTTCAGCAGATTAATAAACAAATGATGGTTTATCTACAAAAGCAAACTGATATCATAGACTGAGGGTTGAGCCTGCAGAGGTAAACATGTAAATAGCTCCATCTTGTGAGAAAAGCACGGCTCTGCTCCAGTCATGTGTAGTGCTTTTTGTACAGTGTAGTTGGGTTTCCTGTCACTGTGGGTTTCAGAGCGCAGTAGTACAGTGCAGAGTCTGTCACTGCAGCAGAGGAGATGAGCAGATCCACTTTCTTACTCGCTTTATCAAGTTTTATGGACACTCGTGGGTGAGTTGGTTGAGCCTTTGTGACAAGATCACTTCTTTCATCAATCAACAGCAGAAACTCTGGTCTTGATCCAGGTTTTTGTTGGTACCAGTGGAGACTGTAAGCTGATCCAGTATATGTGCAGGACAGTGTGATGTTGCTGCCTTCAGTTCCAGATATAGTGGTTTGTTCTGGTTTAATGCTGTTGTCAGCAGCTTCTGCTATAAATACATTAACATAATATCATGACCATTTATTATTAATAAACTGTTATTAAAAACATTGTTCTTTTTGTTTGTTAAATACTTAAATATTTCATGTATAATGTATCTGACTTACCAATGTCAGCAAGCATGAGGAAAAGCAAGAAGAAGAGTAACATTGTTGTTATGAGTGTTTAGTTCAGACCTCTAGTTTTAGAAATAAATGCCAGTGTTGTGTATTTGAGATTGTCTCTGATGTCTCCACATGTAGCTCCACCCACTCATATGTATTCATATTCACCACGACTCTGCTTCAGCTTATAATACACAAGCCTTTATTTGTATCTCTGTGACTTTAATAAATTGCAACAACTTTGCATTTTATACAAACCCACTTGATCTTATAAGCAAAATAATATGTTCAATTACTGCTTTATTCTGGTCTTGGTTATGGTGGATCTGCCAGCACTCTGCATGGAGCAAGAACACATTCTGAATGGGACACCAGTCCAACACAGGATACTGTACACACACAAATTCACACTTCCAGGCAATTTAGTGTAGCCAGGCCACCTAAATGCATGTTTGAATGATACACTAAGAAAAAGTGTCATCACTAAATTATATTTTAGATTATATACATGACCCCATTCATCAACATTGTGTCTGATCAAATATTGTCATAAAACAAGGAAAAGTGAATTCGACTGACAGTTTCCTTATTCATCCATTTTATCTTTACTGTATCTATACAACCAAACTCATATCTCTTCAGAGTTCATCAAAGCCGTTTGCCATAGCTCGCATCAACTAAAGTGACATGCATTTGTACATACATGCATCATAAAAACATGAATGAAAATTGATTACAGCAAATCATTGGGAAAAACTGAACAGAAATTAATTAATTCCACAAGGTGTACACCAATAACACCTGACAAAATGACTGTGATATTTTCCTTAAAATATATTTTGGAGCATCAAAAATGTAAATTAGTGAATTTACTGTGATTGATATGTCGTTGTTGTGTTAATCTTTATTCTTCTTTTCTGTTTCTTTCAGCTGCAGATGCTGCCATAATTGTTGTCTGTGTCTGACTGTTAACAGGTTGGAAACTTTAATCTTCTGTGGTTTTAGAAACTTCATATCCACCATTTGTATGTTTTGTACAGCCTTTCATTGACTCTGTATTACTGTGCTGCTACTCCGAGAGCACAGTGATAGAGCGCAGAATCTGAGAGCTTTAGACCTCTGATAGTAAGTTCAGTAGAGTCTGAGGTTGCTGCTGTCTCTAATCGAGTATCAGTCAGAGTGCTCCCAGAACTATATGACCTCGCACCTTTATACAGTAAAAACTGTGGTGCGCTGTTAGGATATTGTTTGTACCAGTAAAGATCAATGTAGCTGCTGCTTGACTCATATGAACATTTCAAAGTAACAGTGTCTGTTTCTTTCCCCATAATGTTGGCATCTTCATCTGTCGGGATAATTTATAACAATAAATTTTCCACATTATGATGTGATACTGATTTTTACTTTTTTTTTTCTGGTGTGGCATCAATATGCTTCCGTATTTTATACAGTGTCCTTCTTGTGTCAGGAATCTTCTGAACTTTTGCACATGCAAGGATAAAATAGTCACAATATTTCTGCTATTTGTTTTAGTCATGAGGCACTCAAGTCTTGCCCTAGAGGATCTTAAACAATGTTTTGAAACACACACTGGCTGCCAAAGGTTGCCAGTAAAAACACTTTTGTTTTTGGTTAAACAATCTATTGTGTCATTTTACATACCCTAAAATCAAATCCTATTCAGAATTAGGAATCGTTGGTGAAATTTGGTGTGTAAAAATCCCTGTAGGGTTTAAGCTCTCCAGTGCTTGAGTTTCACTCCCCTGATGTGATGTATGCCAGGGGTTCTCAACCTTTTTTGCTTTGAGGCCCACCTATTCATACTTGTAATGAGTGAAAGCCCATTAAAAAAAATCCCCAATTATTTTGGCTCATCTATTCTATTAGAATCTAATAATCTATTGTAAAGTGTATTAATAGGATGCAACATCACTCCTTGGGGTGGTGTAGTGGTTAGGACTGTTGCCTCCCAGCAAGAAGATTCTGGGTTTGAGCCCAGCAGCTGATGGGGGCCTTTTTGTGAGGAGCTTGCATGTTCTCCCTGTGTCTGCATGGATTTCCTCCAGGTGCTCTGGTTTCCCCCCAAAAACACACAGGTTTGGCTAATTGGTGGCTCTGAATTAAGCATGAATGATTGTTTGTCTCTATCTAAATGACCTGGTGACTTGTCCAGGGTGTATCTTGCATATAGTCACCTGGGATAGGCTCCAACTTGCCTGTGAACCTGCACAAGATAAGTGGTAATGGATGCATGGAACATCATTCCCTGTTACAGATGGAAGCCCAGGAATGAAATAAATGCAATGAAAAAAAATAAATGTAGGTATTATCCCCTGCCCAAATGAAGTTTGGACTGTCTGTTTGGTCACGTTTTTTATTTCCAGGCCATATCTTTAAAACTACTGAAGATATCTTCATGAACCTTTGTATACATATCAAGCAACATGTGAACTGGTGCCTTTTGCAATTTTGGATTTTTGAAAAAAGTATTTTTAAAATTTTTACATATAAAATAGATTTTGACTTAGTTTCAAAGAGCAATGTTCATTTCCAGAGCATATATCCAAAGCTATTCATGATAAATATTTAAAACCTGGTAAACACATTAACAAGATGACATAGATGTGCATTTTCAAGAAGGTCCATTGAAGGCCCAGATTGAACTCACAAGCCCGGATTTACAAGACCAGTGCTCTAACCATTGAGCTATAGAGCCTTGAACAGACTCATAGCAACCATGCATTCAGCCCAAAGCAGAACCTTGAGGACCCTCTGCTGATCCTCAAATACCACTTGCCCACCAAGTCACCACTTTTCCACTGAGGGCTGGTTCCAAGTTGGTGCCTAATCTTGAGCCAGTTCTTGAAGTTTCCACAGCCAAAGAACCAGCTCTCAGTCAGGAAAACTGGTCCCAGAGTGCCACCAAATCTTTGCTGGTCAAGAACCACTTATGTCAGTGGCTAGAACTTGTTTTCCTGGGAAACAATCTCGAATGTTTTTTTTTTGCATACAACTTTTAAGGGTTCGTCTCTGAGAAACAACCAAAAACTCCACGAGATGACAGGAGGAAGAAACCTTGAGAGCAATCAGACTCAAAAGAGAACCCATCCTCATCTGGGTCACACCAGATGGTGAGATTATAAATAAGTTCCCTTCTGTAACTTTGTGCCACATTGTCAAAATTTGCAACACACCCCTTTCACTGACGTCACACTTACATTAGCAACCGTTACTGCCCTTGTCCTGGGAGACAAGTGAACTTTGTTTACATACTGAAAGCAAGCGATATTGAAGATGTCAGATGTCTGCAGTTCGAAGAAAGCTACTGCTAAAAAAGCTTGACTACTGGATTGCTTGGATAATCTAAGTCAGAGAGAAGCAAAGGATAGATACACACAGAAGTTAGAGTTCATTTATGGTTATGATCTGTGCAAAATTGCTCGAAATGATTGGAGTGACGATGTCCATTTGTGGCCAAAGTTTACCTCCATGGATGTTGGAATGTACCTTCTCACTGCATTTTCTGTTTCAATTTAAAAAACTAATAAAAAAAAAAGGGCAGCATGGTGGTGTAATGGTTAGCGCTGTTACCTCACAGTGAGAAGGTCCGGGTTCGAGCCCTGTGGCTAATGAGGGCCATTCTGCACAGCGTTTGCATGTTCTGCCCACGTAGGTTTCCTCCAGGTGCTCTGGTTTCCCCCACAGTCCAAAGACATGCAGGTTAGGTTAAGTGGTGACTCTAAATTGACTATAGGTGTGAATGGTTGTCTGTGTCTATGTGTCAGCCCTGTGATGACCTGAAGACTTGTCCAGGGTGTACCCCGCCTTTCGCCCGTAGTCAGCTGGGATAGGCTCCAGCTTGTCTGTGACCCTGTAGAACAGGATAAAGCGGCTAGAGATAATGAGATGAGTTGAAAAAATAAAAATTAAAAACACTAGTCGTTTACTGAAAGAGAAGCAGGGAGGATTGAGAATCCAGCAGCTGTGGTTTGTTTACACCTGAAACTAAAACTTGTAGCGTCCTAGCAACCACTGCAAAGACGCCTACAAAAAGCAAGATTCGGAGACAGTTTGACTCACTCTTTACATGCCAGCAGCCAAATCAGTTTGCCTGACCACCACTTCATTCACCGGAAGTAAACTCACAAGCAAAAGTCACGTGACCGAATACAACCTCTGTTCTATTCCAGGTTAAGCACTCGCAAAGAACGACTGAAAAACTTCTAACTCCGTGGATTGTCGGTGAATAAAATGGCAAGATTGTGGCCGCAAACTGCGACTGTATGGCAGGCCTTGGAGAGAACTTTTCTCACATGCCATCGCTGTTGTGGGCTATCGAAGCTGGAGTGAAACAAAGGGATTCACTGACAGTTACAGATAAAAACTGTCAGTGAAAAACATCTCCTACTCCCAGTTCAGAGATATTCCACTGGGAATTTTCTTATTTTTTGATTTCATTTTTTTTTTTTGTATCTGTATGATCAAAGTCTCATCTGTTCATACATATATACCTACATGCATCATAAACACATGAGCAAATGAATGAGTGAATGAATAAACAAATGAAAATTGATTACAGTAGGTTATGGGGAAACCCAGAAAAGAGTTCATTAGTTTTATTCATATATACGCCTTGTAGCCACTGATGGTTATTACATAGCTTGTTTCCTCTTTTCTTCTCTTTTCCTTTTATCATAAAGTTGTATCCTTTTGTCATTGTGACGGTTACACACGTTACGTATCAGCTCTCTCCATCCTTGTCTATCTTCCACAAGCGTGTCCCATTGACTTAGCACATGAGCAGTCTTCAGGGCATTTTTACAAGTCTCTTTAAACCTCAGTTTAGTTTTATTCCAGATAGTGCAAACCAGCAAAACCTGACACAATGGATCTGAAAGTGTCATTAAAATATTTTGGAGAATGAAACATTTAGGTTTGTGAATTCACTGTGATTAATGTGGAGTTGTTGTGTTAATCCCTCATTATTATTCTGTTCTATTTCCTCCAGGTGCATGTGTTACCACAAATGCTGTTTGTGTCTGTGGTTAACCGATGAGCTGGTAAAGGGAATATCTTTGATCTGTGGTTTTAGAAGCTTCATATATACCATGTATATGTTTTTGTACAGCCTTTCATTGACTCTGTATTACTGTGCTACTACTGTAAGGCACAGTGATAGAGAGCAGAATCTGAGAGCTTTAGACCTCTGATAGTAAGTTCAGTGGAGTCTCTGGTTGTTTTTGACTCTAATCGACGATCATCAGGAGTGCTCTCAAAACTATATGACCTCGCACCTTCATACAATAAATACTGTGGTGCGCTGTTCGGATATTGTTTGTACCAGTAAAGATAAATGAGCTCACTGCTTGACTCATATGAACATTTCAGAGTAACATTGTCTGTTTCTTTCCTGACAATGTCGGCATCTTCATTTGTCGGCCCAATTTTGTCTGCAAAACCGCCTGTTGTTAAAAAAAAATGTAAAAAAGAATATGAATAAATAAATCAGTGAAGTATTTTTCAACCAAATACACTGAAGAAATTAAGAAATGACTAGATTAATACAAACATGGGTATTAATTAAAACAATGAATTGACAATTAAAATTTAATAATTAATGATTGTACTTATTAATGTAATGATGAGCTGATGAAAGTTAATTACCTGTTGCAACAGTGAGAATCAGTGGGATGTATCTCACTGTGTACAGTAAATTGTATGGTTGAGCCATTTCTGAACACAGCTCTGTGAGGACTCTGTATAATAGTGCTGTATGTGCTGAACTTTCCACATGAGGGAACACATCTGTAAGAAGTGCACACCCAGGAAGTGCTGCTGTCGAACACTGTATGGACTTCAATAAATAAAGTTTAAATTAAATCTGACTTCAGCCTAATCTGACTGAGTTTGGAGAAGGCCGTCTGTTTGAGTTTTGTGTCACTGTGGGCTCCAGGGTGCAGGACGACAGTGCAGAGTCTGATACTACAGCAGGATTACAAAGATGGAGTAACAATACATTCATTAAAGCAAATATTAAATGCGGATAATATAGTTTATGATGTATGTTAATTCTGCTAATGTGCATGTTTTGCTGAAATTTGGGTAATATTGCTGAAAAAGAGTTATAGACTAATATGAGTGACTATAATATATTAATTAATTTATTTTCTAAAACGCTTATCCATTGTGGGTCTCTGGTGAGCTGGAGCCAATATCCGCTGATATTGGTGGCTGACAGGAGACAGGGTATACCTTGGACAGGTTGCCAATCTATCATGGGGCTAACGCAGAGAGACAGACAGCTATTTCCACTCGCATTCACACCTGGGGCAAGTAAGAATAACCAGTTGACTTAATCTGCATGTCTTTGGACTGTGGGAAGAAACTGGAGCACCCAGAGGAAACCCATGCAGGCACGGGGAAAACATGCAAACTCAAACATGAAGGTTCAAACCCATAACCTGCTTGCTGTGAAGTGATAGTACTAACCACTGCACCAGCATGCCACCCTTATAATATATTTCTTTGGATAAAATAAATAAAAATAAGTATTAATGATTCTGATTTAATTTATGATATTGCCTAACCTGGCAAGCCAGACTAAATGTGAATATTTAGTCTGGTCTCGGTCGTAGACATTTCCGAAGGGTGTGGGTAGGAACAACCCATTGTCTTTCAAACTGTCTCTGTGCGTATAGGCCAACGCTCTGACCAATCAGTGCAACAGTGATTGTGACGTAGTCAGAGCGACAGAAAGCAGTGGGGGAGTAGCCTGGCAAGCCAGACTAAATGTGACAGCGAAACGTCCTTCTTGAAAAGGAATGAGCGGAGAGCCTCTTCCTGCTCATGTTTCAACGAAAACTCCAAGTCTAATTCTTCTAAAACTGATTCCAAAGCGGAGTCAAACGAGCGCTGTTCAATAGCCGTAGCCATCTTTCCTGTTGTGCTTTCTCCCATAGACATATAAACATAGACGCCGCATTGAGCTGGTGGCCCAGTTGCTGGGATACGTCAGAGTGTCCGCCGTATTTGATGTGGCAAATCTTCCCCGTAAACCAATGCAAGTAAATGGACTGAACTTCATAAAGCCCCTTTCTACAATAATATTTAACTCGATGCCTTTTATTCACCTATTAAGACACACACGTACAGTATATATTTGGGAAACAAACAGGCATCAAAACAACATATATAACTTTTAATGTGATGGTTATAAATAGTGTGCGAAATACCCTGTACACTGCAAACTAGCAACAGATACGCGATAGATAGCTCAGGTAAGCTAATCAGTCAGCATACTGTAGCAAGCTACCAAAACCTGAGGCCAAAATAACCAACCTACAAGACTGAATATGATAAATGATGGAAATAGTGGAAAAACTGGAAATAGTGAATGAAAATAAAAATGTACTGTTTTATTTATTGAGTCACCACACAGACCTACTCTCATTGAATAAAGTGAGCTGAATGACCGCCAAACTGAGTTCGGCCAGGTTCTAACGTCATACCAAAACAAAATACATCACTGATTCCTTCACATTCAGAAAGGTTAAAAACATTCATCATACGTTCAAAAACGTTCATCATAGGGTGGCACTGTATTATCTAATTCTCTCTGCTTATAACTATACACCTACCCGGTGGAGATGAGCTGGGAAACTGAAGACTGAAGGAACAGTATTGAAAAGTATTTTACCAGTCTCACCTGTGAAAGGTAATCCCATGTGATCTCGTTTGGATGGTAAACCTGTTGATACAGTTAAACGCAGCACATGAATGAGGCATCTTTATTCTCGGCTACTGTCTAGATGCTATACCAGAGACGGTTGAAGAATCTCCACTTTGCCACATCCAATATGGCAGCGAGGATGCCGTATGATTCTACGCAGAAGCCAGCGCCTATGTTTATATGTCTGTGCTTTCTCCAGCGTCGCGCAGCCTTGTCGTCACTCCTGCAAAAGCCCGCCCAAAGAATCCAAACAAAAACCTTGCATTGTGATTGCCACAATTTGATGCCTGGGGTGTGTTGTTGATATGGTCCGAGGCTAGACCCACTTGTAGGCAAAAATATTTTTGGCCGCTAGGCGGGTGGGTCTAGTTTACTAGGCTAGATATTGCCTCTTTGTGATTTTCTTTACTTAAGAAAATTGTACAGTTTTCACCTACTGTGGTTCAAGTGATCTTAGCATGTAGTGTGATAATCTTTGCTCTGTGGCAATTTAGCATTATAGACTCTAATGTTGCACATGCATTGAAAGACTAAGCAGTTAATGAATTTAAATAAACCTGTTCATTTTCACTTTATGTAACTCGTCTATTCCATTGTATTTAAATGCAATTGCATAAAATTTTCTAAGACATGACATGCATCAATTACAGGAACAAAACAGGAAATGCACAATGCTTGCTCTTGAGGCCATCACTTGCATCATTGAATTTAACTACTACAATTTAAAGGTTTAGTTTCACTTTATTTTAACAAACTTATTTCATTTTTGTGGTATCCTGAATAATTATAGTGACATGCATTACCACCCCATGCCACCAGAGGGTATAATACCTGTTGGACCATTGAGTAAATACACTTGGAGTCAGATAAGAGAATACCTAGACGAGACAGGGAACGTGTATGTGAGTAGTTGTGTTCGTGTGCAATAAAGAGACAAACAACAGGCCTTGGATCCACCGAGTGATTTTATAATTTAGTACACGTTATCACAATTTTACATCAAGCTAACAGCCTCAAATTTCCTTAGGTGTTACCTGCATTAGACAACAGGTTCAGGAGAGACTGAAGGAGTATCGCAGGATGGAGTCATGAGGTATAGCATGGGATGGATGAGCGATTTAGTTGTAACTCCTCATTACTGGATTATAATGATGGCTGATACCTACATATCATAGACAGACAGCCACAAGACTTGACATGCTTTTGGACTTTCAAGCACTTAAAGCTGTTTATGATCACTAATCAAGTGGCTGTACTTGTGTGCATTATATAATTAGGGCTTGCATTGATATTCATCATGTTTAAATGCTGTATAGGCACCCTTTAATTGGCAACAGGTGATAATATCATGACTGGGTATGAAAGGGACATCCTCCAAAGGCTCAGTTGTTCACAAGCAAGGATGGAGTGAGGTTCACAGGGTGTTAACCATGAAGAGGCCCAGACAGCAATTGTACAGACAGCCATGGGGATCTATGTTGTTAAACAGGAGAATGCAGAAACCTTGAACAAGCCTGCAGATGTTGAGGTTGTCATTGAGGGAATCAAGGTTCTAACTGATCTACGATGCATCACATTTGGACTTGTGATGTTATCTGGAATAATCTATGCACTCAACTTGAGTTATCCCCAGAGCTGAAAGGCACATTTGAGGTGTTTAAGAAGATACTGATGAACCTAGATGGGAACAAGCTGCCCCCCAACTTGCAAAAAACTGAAACCCAAGTTGTTTCAATAAAGACAAATGTTTTGGTCAAAAATTGCTGAGACAGTCACAGAATAAGCTATTTACAGCAAAATGTGCCTTATCTTAAGGGTATTCATCACTGTATACTTGTCATTTGTTCCTCTTTCCCTCTGTTGTTAAAAACTGTTGTTATTTTAAATGTTGACTGGGTTCAAAATCTCATTTGAGGGGAAAATGGCATCAAGAAGACCATTAAGCGATAAAAGATAAATCCAGTATATCAGTTTGAGTTCAAGTTTTACTTGATTACTTTAAAGCATTGTTAAAATATTTTGCATATGTTGGAGAAACAGCATTTGAGCACTCAAATTTTATGATTTATGTGTCTCCCTGTTAGCGCTGTCACCTCACAGCAAGAAGGTCCGGGTTCGAGCCCCGTGGCCGGCGAGGGCCTTTCTGTGTGGAGTTTGCATGTTCTCCTCGTGTCCGCGTGGGTTTCCTCCGGGTGCTCCGGTTTCCCACACAGTCCAAAGACATGCAGGTTAGGTTAACTGGTGACTCTAAATTGACCGTAGGTGTGAATGTGAGTGTGAATGGTTGTCTGTGTCTATGTGTCAGCCCTGTGATGACCTGGCGACTTGTCCAGGGTGTACCCCGCCTTTCGCCCGTAGTCAGCTGGGATAGGCTTCAGCTTGCCTGCGACCCTGTAGAACAGGATAAAGCGGCTAGAGATAATGAGATGAGATAAGATGTGTCTCCCCATGAGCGGTCAAAGAGGGATGGATAGCAGGGAGGAGAGAAGCTGAGAGGGATGGGTGAATGAAAGCAGGATGAGCCCTAAGAGCCTCAGAGTCTGATACAGCAGCAGAGGAGATGAGCAGATCCACTTGTTTATTATCTTCATTAACTTTAGCAGACATTCTTGGGGGAAGGTTGGGACTTAGAGCTCCACTTGGAACAATATAAAGAAGGAACTCAGGTGTAGATTTTGGATGCTGTATGTACCATTGCAGGTTGTCGACTGTACCAGTGAATTTTCTGTAGCTGCAGGACAGAGTGACATCATTACCTTCATGTACAACTTCACGAGTGAAAAGTGGCTCTATTGAATCTGCCATGGAGTCACCTGTCATAGAGAACATAATGTTTTAACCTTTACATAATCAAGCCAGAACTACACAAGTCAGACCCACATTCTGCTGTTTCTTAACACCACACAGACTAATTAATCATTAATTCAACACATAATATTTTTAATTAAAAAAAAATCAAAACTCACCAAGTGAAAGCCACAGACACATTAATATAACAGTGAACATGATGAATGGTCTTAGCTGAATTAAAATATTCTGAGGACTTTCTGTAAGCTAATATGGAAACATAAAGGTTCAAGAAGCATCATGAAGCTCCGCCCCCACAACATCGCATGACAGTGTCACTTACAGTGTTGTCAGATTGTTGAGTTGCTGCAGCATCCTGGCTTTACATTCAATTCAATTTAATTTGTATAGCACTTTTAACAATAGACATTGTGGCAAAGCAACTTTACAGAACTATATAAAAGCCAGATATAAATTTATGCCTAATGAGCAAACCTGAGGTGACAGTGACAACTCCTGAGACAACAAAAGGAAGAAACCTTGAGGGAACCCATCCTCATTTGGGTGAAAACAGACAGTGGGATTATAAATACCTCACTTCTATAACTGTGTCCTATATAGTGAAATGGGGCAACTGGGTAACCAGGAAATTCATTGTAGCTTTGGCATGAAGTCTATATTGTTGACTTACTGATTGAGATTTGAATCCAAAACTGTTCATGGCAACTGCAGTCCTGAGCCATCATAGCAAAACTGTTTGTATTAATTCTCCAAAGCTATCTTCTAAGTGGATCTTTAGGCTGTCCATATGAGGTTATCCTCCACAGGAGTGAAGTGATGAGAACTCCAGCCAGAAGTAACGCATCAGGTCAGCATCACTGGTATCTCAGGAGTCGCATGTGTAGCACGAGAGAGAGAGAGAACACAGATTTCTAAGTATGCTCACTGTCATGTAATGATTACGAACAGTGTACATTGTGTGCTGAGTGCAAGTGGGGACTCCAGCAAGACTAAATATGACGGCATAACTAAAAGGGAGAGTCAGAACGTAACAGAGACTTGAGGGCACCGTGGTACATAAAGTGTACATAAGGCCACTCTACCGTCTACAAACCTGAGTAAATGTGTAAGGGGGGGCAGCATCCAAACATCCCATTTTACCATTGCATTACATTACATTACATTACAGGCATTTCACAGATCAACGTACAACATACCCAGAGCAGCCTACAGAGCAGTTGGGGGTTAGGTGCCTTGCTCAAGGGCACTTCAAAACACTCTTCAAAACACTTATCAAAACACTCTCTGCCCAGGAACCCTCCAGACCTGCTACTTTATGTAATAAAAAGCTGTTAACAAAAGGATTGACTAAACAAATATATTTTCAGCCAAGACTTAAACACTGAGACTGTGTCTGAGACCTGAACACTACTTGTACGGCTGTTCCATAACTGGGGGGATTTGTGAGAGAAGGCTGTCCCTCTGCTGGAGCCTTCACTATTTGAGGTACCAACAGATAGCCTGCACCTTTTGATCTAAGTTGTTGTGGCGAGTCATAAAGGACCAGAAGTTCACTCAGGTACTGTGATGCGAGATAAAGCACATTTAGTGCTTTATAGTTAAATAGCAGTAGTCTATAATCAGTGCAAAATTTGATTGGGAGCCAATGCAGTGTGGATAAGATAGGGGTGATGTGGTCATATCTTCTCGTTCTAGTAAGGACTCTCACTGGAGCTTGTTTATGCACCTGTTAGAACATTCAGAAAGTAAGGCATCACGATAATCCAACCTGGAGGTAAAAGCATGAACTAGGTTTAATGCATCATGAAGTGGCGTTATATTTCTTACCTGAGCAATATTTCTGAGATGAAAGAAGGCTATAGTGATATTATCTACATCCAGCCTCACATGGGGAACCTGTCCTGAGCACATTTAAGCAAACACATGCTGAAAGCAGGGAATTAATGTTTTTACATAATTACAGTCATTTTAATGTATAAACTACACTCGGGTGGCACAGAGGTGCAGTGTCACTGTCGCCTCACAGCAAGCAGGTTCCTGGTTTGAACATACCAGTCAATCAGGGGCCTTTCTGTGTGGAGTTTGCATGTTCTCCTTGTGCCTGCGTGGATTTCCTCAGTTTCCTTCCACAGTCCAAAGGATGAGGTCAACTGGCTTCTCTATATTGCTCGTATGTGTGAGTGTGAATGTCTGTCTGTCTCTCTGTGTTAAGCCTGCGATAGACTGGTGACTTGTCGAGGGTGTACCTGGCTTCTCCATCATAGTCAGCTAGGATTGGCTCCAGCTCACTGACGACCCACAATGGAAATGCAGAATAGAAAATGGATGGATGGATGGAGTGAGAGAAAAATATACTTTAATAAGTACATAATTGAATATTTTAATTATATGTTTTAGTGGCCCCTCTGCCCTGTTTTTGGTTGTTCCGATCGTTCAAACAGAGGAAAACATAAAAAGTATTACTGTCTCCCTGGAACTGTGTCTTGAACTTCTGATTGTGGCTTATTAACTTGACTTGGGCATTTCTTCAGAAAGGAAATATCTCTGAACTGGGAGTAGGAGATGTTTTTCACTGACAGTTTTTATCTGTAACTGACAGTGAATCCTTTTGTTTCACTCCAGCTTCGATAGCCCACAACAGTAATGGCATGTGAGAAAAGTTCTCTCCAAGGCCTGCTATACGGTCACAGTTTGCAACCACGATCTTGCCATTTTATTCATTGACAATCCATGGAGTTAGAAGTTTTTCAGTCGTTCTTTGCGAGTGCTTAACCTGGAATAGAACAGAGGTTGTATTCATTCACGTAACTTGCTTGCGAGTTTACTTCCGGTGAATGAAGTGGTGGTCAGGCAAACTGATTCGGCTGCTGGCATGTAACGAGTTAGTGAAACTGTCTCCGATTCTTGCTTTTTGTAGGTGTCTTTGAGGTGATTGCTAGGATGCTACAAGTTTTAGTATTGGCTGTAAACAAACCACAGCTGCTGGATTCTCAATCCTTCCTGCCCTTCTCTTTCAGTAAACAATAAGTTTTGTTTTTTTATTTTTTTTATTATAACAGAGAAAATGCTGTGAGAAGGTACATTCCAACATCCATGTAGGTAAACCTTGGCCACAAATGGACATTACTCCAATCGTTTCGAGTAATTTTGCACGGATCATAACCATAAATAAACTCTAACTTCTGCATGTATCTCTCCTTTGCTTCTCTCATCCAAGCAATCCAGTAGTAAAGCTTTTTGCGTGGTAGCTTTCTTTGAACTGCAGATGTCTGACATCTTCAATATCGCTTGCCTTCAGTATGTAAAGAAAGTTCACTTGTCCCCCAGGACAAGGGTTGCTAATGTAAGTGTGACATCAGTGCAAGGGGTCTGTTGCAAATTTTGGCAATGTGGCACAAAGTTATAGAAGGGAACTTATTTATAATCTCACTATCTGGTGTGACCCAGATGAGGATGGGTTCTCTTTTGAGTTTGGTTGCTCTCAAGGTTTCTTCCTCATGTCATCTCATGGAGTTTTTGGTTGTTTCTCAGAGACGAACCCTTAAATGTTGTTAAAAAAAAAATCAAGATTGTTTCCCAGCAAAACAAGTCCTAGCCAGTGATGGCTAAGTTTTCTTGGTTCTAGACCAGCAAAGATTTAGTGGCACTCTGGGACCAGTTTTCCTGGCTGAGAGCTGGTTCTTTGGCTGTGGAAACTTCAAGAACTGGCTCAAGATTAGGCACCAGCTCGGAACCAGCCCTCAGTGGAAAAATGGTGACTTGGTGGACAAGTGGTAGTTGAGGATCAGCAGAGGGTCCTCAAGGTTCTGCTTTGGGCTGAATATACGATAGATAGGTACTTGCTTAAGGCTACATAGCTCATTGGTTAGAGATACATGGCTCATTGGTTAGAGCACTGGCCTTGTAAACCATGGGTGGTGAGTTCAATTCTTATTGGGGCTTTTGACCTACCTTCTGAAGATAGAGAGTTCTGATCTGAAATATTGGGACTGAGGAAAAGTGTTGTCTGTATCATTCATTGCTTATAAGTTCTCGCTGTTTCTTCAAAACAGTTCTGCTCAATTCTCTATCAGTGAGCCAGTTGATATCAACAAAAAGACTGCAGCTAAAACTCTAAAGGATTCTTATCATGCTGCACATATTTTAAGTTCCTGGCTACATAATTATAAATTTGGACTATGTAGTGCAAGGAAACTTGGGACAAGAAGTCTGTGAGATATGTATGGAAAAAGCACGAGGTTGAGAAAATTCCTTTTTTTTTTTTTAAAGAACCAAAAACACTGGTCAGCTTTTTTGGGTTGGAGTTCTCATCACCTGAAAACCACTGGCTGCTGGTGAGAATGGCCCCACATGAAGAGCCTGAAGATCAGTGAAGTCACTCATGGTGCTTATAACCATGTCTCTTGAGGGCTTGGCCTGTCCAGTGTTTTTGTTCGATCAGATGAGAAAGTAGCCAGACTGTACAGCCCACAGCCCACTCTATGATTGACACACTGCATTATTTAAAATTTGTGTCCATTTTCATCTCATCTCATCTCATTATCTCTAGCCGCTTTATCCTGTTCCACAGGGTCGCAGGCAAGCTGGAGCCTATCCCAGCTGACTACGGGCGAAAGGCGGGGTACACCCTGGACAAGTCGCCAGGTCATCACAGGGCTGACACATAGACACAGACAACTATTCACACTTACATTCACATCTACGGTCAATTTAGAGTCACCAGTTAACCTAACCTGCATGTCTTTGGACTGTGGGGGAAACCGGAGCACCCGGAGGAAACCCACGCGGACACAGGGAGAACATGCAAACTCCGCACAGAAAGGCCCTCGCCGGCCACGGGGCTCGAACCTGGACCTTCTTGCTGTGAGGCGACAGCGCTAACCACTACGCCACCGTGCCGCCCTGTGTCCATTTTTTGCGAGGCAAATAGTAAACAGAAGCTAACTGCAGCTAGGAACTAAAGTTGTGAGTGATGTTACAGCAGTTTCTGTGGGTTGTTTTGACGATTGGCACAGGGGCTTCAAGATTCTGCTGTGGCCCCAATTTTCAGCTGCTGTGAATGTCAGGGCTCCATAGCTCAGTGGTAAGAGCGCTGGTCTCGTAAACCAGAGGTTGTGAGTTCAATCCTCACTGGGGCCTGTAAGGGACATTTTGAATGGAGAAAGGTGATCCAGACAAAAGAGGGGATAATAAGAATGCTGACACCAGAAGGTGAGCAAGTGCTCCTCATGATTTCTCATCAGCTGAAGACCACTTTCTGCTGGTGAGAATGGCCCCATTTGGACAGTTTGAAGATCAGTGAGATTACTGAGGACCTGAAGGTGTCTTTGGTGTGCAATTTCCGCAAAACACTTTGCACTCAAGTCTCCATCAATGCACAGTTGATAAAATCAACAAAAAATGACTTCAAGGGGGACCACATGATGATGGCTGATGAGAAGATGTGTTTGGATAGCATGCAGTCATCTTATCAGAGAGGTTTGCTTTTTATCCAGTTGTCTTTATATTTAAACTTTTTTTAATTTTTTTTTTAGTTCTAAAAAAAAATTACTGAGGTCCAGACCTCAGTGACCTTATAGCTGGCTACAGACATGATTTTAATGCAGCCTAATTCCCAATAAAGCTGTTCTCATTTATATTTTTTTCTGTTTCTGTTATCAGGCAATGGAATGAGTATGAAACAGTGACTAAAACGTGGCCTATTAAAACATGTTCACCAGCAGTCACATCCAAGCCATTTTCACGCTGCTGCTCTGCACTGAGAAAATTCTTATTTTATAACCTCAGTGTCATCTGACAAAATCAGCATGCACATAATTTTAAAGAAAACAACTGTGCAGTGATAGTTACTATATTTGCATATAAAATGATTACTCAGAGAAAGTTTGAAGAGACAAGGTGTTTTCCTTATTTTTTCTCTCACACAGTGCACAGCCCCTGTCTGCCTGGGAAACCAACCACAAGAAGGATGTTTCGCTTTCAGTCAGGGATGATTCGGCCTCATCTGCCCTGTAGTGAATAAACCTTTTAATCCTCTGGAGACAAAGATATCGTCTTTCGAAAGTAGCTAAGATTTGTCCAAAAAGTCACAAGATTTGCTGCTAGTCGCTTTTTTTTATTTAAAAAAGTCACTAAGTTGGCAATAACGCTTCAAGAACTGACTGTTCACTTGTTGCCTAATATTTCCCACTTCTTGACAGGCGCCATTGTAACGAGATAATCAATGTAATTCACTTCACCTGCCAGTGGTGTTAATGTTATGGCTGATCGGTGAATATAAATGTACTATGTATGTATGACTGAAGAACAGATCAAGCCTGTATAATTGTGTAAAGTATTATTTATATAATGACAGAAGTCTATACCTTGGGGGGGTGCAGGATCCTAGTATTTGGCCCACAGTAAGATAACGGACTATGCCATTTTGTGTAGAAAGGAGAAAGACTTTAACACACTGAAGTTATTCTCTACAGTATCTATCTATCTATCTATCTATCTATCTATCTATCTATCTATCTATCTATCTATCTATCTATCTGTCTATCTATCTATTTATTTTCTTTCACTCATCTCTACCACTTTGCCCCCCTTTTGCACAGATAAAAATGGATGCTGGGAAGAAGAATGACAATAAAATACAATTAAATTAAATTTTACCTGTAAAATGCTTTTAACAGTGGACATCATCACAAAGCAGCTTTACAGAAATATATAAATTCCGTATATAAATTTTACATACAGTATATAGAATTTATCCTGAAGGATCGAGCCAGAAGGCGATGGTGGCAAGACGGGGTCACTGGTATCTCAAGAGTCGCATGTGTCGCGAGAGAGGGAGGGGGTTGGGCAGATAGAAAGAGAAACCCTCCTCTAAATACACACAATTTCAAACTGAAAGTCTGCAATGTAATTGGACAGTCAATTCAAAATATTTTTGGTTGTTTATTTTATAACAGACATTTTCTGGAGTATTTCATTAAAGTGAGAGAAAAAAACAGCTGCTGGTCTTGGTAATACTAATATATAGATTTAGGCACTGCCTAAAAGCGGAGCTCCCAGCTGTTTATGGGTTGTAGAATTTTCTTATGTCATAGCCAGCCTCTTTTGTTTTATATCGAAAATTATTTTAAAAAAATTAAAAATAAAAATTCAGGCATGACGTGTGCGCATCGTGCATGGAGATTCCCGCCATCATTGGGTTGCCTGTGATGGCAGGTACGTGAGTACACGACACACAGTGACATCGGGCGACAACAGCGACAAGTTACTCACTACTGTACTGTCCCGACTACTACTCTACTTCACACTTCACTACTCACTCCACTAGTTGTTGGGTTTCCTGTGGTGGCAGGCACACACAGGACTGAAATCATCAGAAAACAACTCAATGGGTTTCTTTATGTATCCACACTCTATGCCTATGGGGCTCCCCTCACGCGGGCCGGCGCTCCGCTAACACATAGTCTGGTGGTTATTTCTCAATAGGGCGCTCCATAACACTTTCATGCACATCTAGGGGTAAAAGCTGCCAACTCAAAATATTCCTCATCTTTATATATTATGCGTTCTTCAGCTTTGGTCTTTAAAGTCATCATTCCTGATTCACTTGCTTGACGAAGTTTTGTCATTCTTGTTCCTTCCACAGTCTCGATGACATATGAAGCACTTCTGGAAGTCAATATCCCTTCCTCTTTTTCTCTTCTTGGAGCTGAATAAGGGTTCCATGACTGTCTAAAAAACAAGGGATCCACAACACAAATAGTAGTGTCTCAATGTACAGTTTTTAAAAATGTGAGACTTAGAAATGAGTGCAAAAACTCATACTTAATGTAGGTTTGGATCCGTTAGCTCCATTCCTATAGAGACCTACTACTTTATATAAAATATATGTCTTCACCAAATTCACGTGTCCTTGTCTTTGTTCCAGCTCCAAGGTGTCTTCATCCAGACTGTGTTAAAAACTGTCAAGCAGGCAATCTGTCTAGTTTACACTGTCTTGTAAGGCTGTCTTGTACTGTCTTGTACAATATCACATCTGTACCTTGTCTCCCATTTTATAAATAATATGCATCATGTTACAAAACACATCAATGTTTAATTGGCAGAGGAAAACTACTTTCATGTTGAATAAAGCCACTGATTTTCTCTGTTTTCAGGTACACTGCCGCACCTTCTAGGATCTTCTAGATTGCTGCCTCTGGGACAAGTGACCTTATTGGCTGCTTTTTCCAGTTCTTCCAAGAAAAATCAAACCAAAATGTTTGAAGTATCATATTTTTAAGTGAATAAAAGCAGGTCTCTGATTGGACAACGTAACATATGTTGCACACTCATAAAAAACAATATATATTGCAGGTAATGGAGTGAAATTTCTTTGATACCCATAATGCTTCAATGGTCAACCTATAGGCAGTTATGAACTATGGCTTACACTTGTCTCATCTCCTACCGCTTTATCCTGTTCTACAGGGTCACAGGCAAGCTGGAGCCTATCCCAGCTGACTACGGGCGAAAGGCAGGGCACACCCTGGACAAGTCACCAGGTCATCACAGGGCTGACACATAGACAACCATTCACACCTACTGTCAATTTAGAGTCACCAGTCATCCTAACCTGCATGTCTTTGGACCATGGGGGGAAACCAGAGCACCCAGAGGAAACCCACACAGACAGAACATGCAAACTCCACACAGAAAAGCCCTCACCAGCCATGAGGCTCGAACCCAGACCTTCTTGCTGTGAGGCAACAGCACTAACCACTACACCACCAGGCCATCTGCTTGCACTTGTTATTTTGGTTATTTAAAGTTGCTAAATTATTCTTTTGAAATATTTTAAAACATTCTATTTGTAGGTTTTTTTTTCAGTATGCTTGAAATGAATGGTGGACCAAATATATATATATATATTTAATTTGGAATTTAGCATTATTTTATATTGGAAATGCTTCATTAATGATGTGTGGATGTTATTTAATATAACCACATTATTTCTAACCATCAAAGACATATAATTTTTGACACTAAGATCATGTTTGTATCTTCCTGGAAGGTAAAATTACATGTTTTTATTACATTTCTGGCAGCCATATTGAATTCTAAGAGGGCCACCAGATAAAATCCTTGTTGGTAGATACCAGAACATCTATTGAACAAAAAACTTAGGTTTAACCACAACTTTTATGGTGTAGATTGCTCCAGGAGTCCATACATTTAGGTATTCGAGATTGTCCAATAGTCAGTTTCAAAGTGGCTGCCAAGGGATAGTCAGAGGCATTTCCAAAGATGCCAACCACCATATTTCTGTCTCTTAGGAACCATTTTAACTAAAAAACATGGTTGGCAGCTTTTACCCCTAGATGTACAGGGGGCTTTCTCCCGTAGTCAGCTGGGATAGGCTCCAGCTTGCCTGCGACCCTGTAGAGCAGGATAAAGCGGCTAGAGATAATGAGATGAGATGAGATGTGCGGGGGGTTATAATACCATTTTTATCCTCCAGACTAACAGGCCACGAGGTGGTGTGCATGACTGGCAATTACTATTATAACACTGGCCATGAGGCAGTGTGTATGACTGGTAATTACTAACACTGGCCACTAGGCGGTGTGTATGACTGGTAATTTCTATAACACTGGTATGGTGGCGGCGGCACGGTGGTGTAGTGGTTAGCGCTGTCGCCTCACAGCAAGAAGGTCCTGGGTTCGAACCCCGGGTCCGGCGAGGGCCTTTCTGTGTGGAGTTTGCATGTTCTCCCTGTGTCTGCGTGGGTTTCCTCCGGGTGCTCTGGTTTCCCCCACAGTCCAAAGACATGCAGGTTAGGTTAACTGGTGACTCTAAATTGACCGTAGGTGTGAATGTGAGTGTGAATGGTTGTCTGTGTCTATGTGTCAGCCCTGTGATGACCTGGCGACTTGTCCAGGGTGTACCCCGCCTTTCGCCCGTAGTCAGCTGGGATAGGCTCCAGCTTGCCTGCGACCCTGTAGAAGGATAAAGCGGCTAGAGATAATGAGATGAGATGGTATGGTGGCAGGCACGTACGGGACCGAAACCATCAGAAAACAACTTGATGAGTTTCTTTATCCATCCACACTCTATGTCTATGGGGCTCCACTCACGCGGATCAAGAATGCACACCAGTGCAGATAATAGTATAGAGTCCGTGTGGACACAAAAGAAGGCATTGGTGCAAATGACATCACCTGTGCAGCACCGCTGACCTGCAAATCAAGGTCCTTGCCATACCATGCGGCGCAAAGGGCAGCACCGATCTCCGTAGCCCTCGGCCTCTCGCCTATTACGGTACATAGCTCAGGTTACAGTGGGGGGCTAGTCCTCTGGGAACCGCAAAAGTTTGTCTCCCAACTCGCATCTGTATTGCAACGTGCCTTGCCAGACGGCAGTAGGTACCATTTTTATGATGGTATGACCCGATCGTGAGTAGAACTCGTGATCGACCAAAAGGAGCATGCAATTGAAAAAATCTGGGCATGTTAGCTCAGATACTGCAAAGAAAGTCTTCAGAATTTCCACTGAGAGTTGACCTCACATTACTGGAGTCAAAGTTCAGAGTGCTAACCACTACACCATGGAACCAAAACATAGCTGTAGAATTGTTTTCAGCACCAAATTACCGGCATATACTGACATTGCCCAGGCAAAAAAAACAAGCACAGCTTTTGATATACATAAACCACACTCCTCAATGCTGAAACCCGGGATTGAACCAGGGACCTTTAGATCTTCAGTCTAACGCTCTCCCTACTGAGCTATTTCAGCAAGTCCATTGTCAGTCACTCATTGTGCCGGATTCAGGCTAGGCGTGGCACATCAGGGCGGTGTAAGCAGCGGCCTTATCTGACATTTGTTGCAGTGGGTTGTCGACGGGCCTCGTGGCCCGTGCTTGCCGCAAGCAGCGAACGTGGGTGAAAACGGAGGCTTCGGCTGACGTGGCTTTGCGAAAGTAAGCGCTGCAAATGGTTTTTTTTGTCGCACATAACCCTTAGCCCCTCCGTTAGTTGTGGCTGAGTGGTGAAGGCAATAGAGTTGAAATCTGTTGGGGCTTCCCTGCACAAAGTTTGAATCCTGCTGGTTATGTGTGGCATGATGTTTGAGGCTTGTCAAGTGCTACCGGTATTGATCTGGCTGCTGGTGGATTGTTTTCACCAGGGCCCCTGTGCTCTTGGTGTGAAACAGGGCAGTGGTCTTCTTTTGATCACCGCACATAGGTATTTGAGCAGTGACCCAAGTGCATCGCCAACTCATGTGGTCAGCACAAGACCTGCGTGTGGTCAACAATGCGTCTCGCTTTGGTGTCTGGTCGAGCGGACTAAGGAGCAGTGTTCGGCTAGCGGTATCCAGTGGAGAAGCGTTCTTCTATCTTGATCCTGAGGTCTGTTAAGTCCTGCTGACTGATGTTCGGGATGGTGTACTGATACCATGCTGAAATCCAGTTTTGCATCTTAAGGTACTGAAACGGATGCCTTGATGATTCCCTTTGCAATTCAGCATGCTTATGAGTAAGTTTGAGATTCTCTTTGCCATACGATGGGTGAAAACTGGTCATTGCAGTCCATTGTAGGATTTCATTTTACAGCGCTGGCTTTATTTAGCAGCGCTGCCCTTAGACGGTTGTACATCCAGTGAATCAAGTACGCTAGGTCGTAGACTCGTTCACGTCCAACCTGAGGATTTTGCCTCCCTGAAGTGTATGCGTTTTGAAACGAAGTGCAGCAAAGCATCTCCTGACATTTGTCCATGCTGTCACGAGGCCCCGTGTGCAGTGGTGGCCACCTGGTTAAAGCGATGTCCTTGATGTCCACTCAATGTCTCCCACGCTGCTTTGAATGTGCTGCCGACTCCATCTGAAATTTGGTTTGCCGAAAGGCAGCCAAAGCCTTGGTTTGTGGTGGCTTTTACCCGAGCTTGTCTGGCAAAAGAGGGAGCGGTTCCAAATCCAGGTATCTGTCCTAAACGGAAAGGGCTTCTCTCCTGGACAGGTTGAGCCAAAGCACCGTCATAAAATGTTTGCAGAAAAGTCTGTCTTTTCTGCAAACTTGTAAAAGCACTGCCCAGAGTATTGCAATAGTTGGCCAAGCGCATGGCCCACACGTGAGAGCAACATGAGACCTCAGCATGTTCTATGCCGGATTCGCGCTTAGAGTAGCAAGTCAGGGTGGCCGACAGGTCTGAGGTGCTGTGTTCAAGTTGTTGCCCCCTCTGGGGGTGTGGATTTGAATCCCATTTCTGACATTTATTGCAGTGGGCTGTTGACAGGCCTTGTGGCCTGTGCTTGGTGTGAAAATGGAGGCTTTGGCTTGTGTGCCTTTGTGCAAAAAAAGTGCTCAAAGTAATTTTTTTGTCGCACTTGAGTTTCAACACCTCCAGTAGTCATTGCTGAGTGGTGAAGGCAACGTATTTGAAATCCCTTGGGGTTTTCCTGCGCAGATTCGAATCTTGCTAGCTACGTGTGGTGTGAAATTTGGGGCTTGTCGAGTACTGCCCGTATCAGTCCAGCTGGCAGTGGATTGGTTTTGCCAGGGCCCCTGTGTTCTCGGCCTGAAACTGGGCGGCGGTCTCCTTTTCATCACTGCACATAGACATTTGAGCAGTGACCCAAGTGCATTGCCAACTCACGTGGTCAGCACAAGACCTGGGTGTGGTCAACGATGCGTCTTGCTTTGGTGTCTGGCCAAGCAGACTAGAAGCAGTGTTCGGCTAGTGGTATCCAGTGGAGAAGCGTTCTTCTATCTTGATCCTGAGGTCTGTTAAGTCCTGCTTACTAATGTTCAGGATGGTGTACTGATTCCAAGCGTGTTTTTAATTAAATGAACAAAAGTTCACATGAAAGAATGAGCAAATAATAAGGTAAATAATGAGGTAAATGTATTCTCTGTGCTCGCTCATTTCACTGTTACCCCCCAATCATGCAGTCTTGATTATTTCACTGTTATCCACAGTGTCAAGTGGGGAATGATCTCTCTTATAAGTGCACACACACACACACAGGGAGGTTTTGATAGCCAGACTTTCTAGGAGGTTCCAATCCCACTGGGGTTTTATCCCGGGGTTTCGTACCAGGCAGCGGATTCATTGTATTATATTTTGTTTTCAATATGATGTTATTTCGGGGTAGCATGGTGGTTAGCACTATCACTTCACGGCAAGAAGGTCTGGGTTCAAACCCCGTGGCTGGCGAAGGCCTTTCTGTGTGGAGTTTGCATGTCGTCCATGTGGGTTTATTCTGAGTGTGCCGGTTTCCCCCACAGTCCAAAGACATGCAGATTAGGTTAATTGGTGACTCTAAAATTGACCATGAGTGTGAATGGTTGTCTGTGTCTATTTGTCAGCCCTGTGACTTGGTGACTTGTCCAGGGTGTACCCCACCTTTTGCCTGTAGTCAGCTGGGATAGGCTCCAGCTTGCCTATGACCCTGTAGAACAGGATAAAGCGGCTAGAGACGATGAGATGATATTATTTTTCCAATATGTTTTTTTTGTATTCTTGGCTCAGCAATGGTGAAATCGAATTTGTAAATAAAATCAGTGCCCTGACTCTACTCATCAGGCCAGAGCTATTCTCTTTCTGTGTATGTTTTGTACAACATAAGGAAACAGTATAGTAACTATAACGGTAAAGAAATAAAACAGAAGAGTCTGGCTATGATATAAGAAAATTCTACAACCCAGAAACAGATGGAGCTCTGCTTTTAGGCAGTGCCTCAATCTAGAGATTACAGATTTCCGGGGAGAGGAATGTTAATGAGTTCAGTTTATTTTTGCAGGCTTTGCTCTGGTAGCGATGAAAATTTTTGGTGGTCAAATGTTAGAAATATCGAGCTTTTTGCATGGAAACCACACACACATGCCCAAAGTGATGTCTCTCTTCAAAAGGATCCAGCTGTTGGGGGCGGAGTCTAGCTGTGTTTACCTTTCTGGATTTTAACATTTGGAAGTGGTATATTTAAAGCCATTGACAGCAGTAAGTTGTTGTTTCTTGGCCTTTTATTTAAGATCAAGTGTAGTGTTTGTTTTTATCACTTTAATATCTGATGTATTCTTTAACTGAAAATATTATTATTAAAAAAATTTTTAGATTAGAGAGCTGGAGTTGGGGTTTGCTCCTTCTGCTCCACTTCAACCTGGTATTATAGTATCGCCATAGTTTGAATTACGGGGGGGTACTATACCCCCCAATGAAGACCCAGTGCCCCCCAAAGAGACAAAAATATAAGTTTTGGAGGGGTCCGATATTTTTTTTGACATTGTGAAAAGGAAATATATAATTCAAACCAACTCCCATTCGGCATTCTTATTGTAGGAACATTTTAATGTAAATTGATTTCAGACAGACACCCCTATTGTGGACCGTACCATTTTTAGTCACCGCAGCGCTAGAACGCGCTAGAGCAGGGGTTCTCAAAGTGTGGGAGAGTCAGCCCCCCCCCCCCCCCCCCCCCCCCCGCAGAGAGAAAATAAACAACAGCGCCCCCCCTTACAATTTTTGCTGTTGCTATACTTAATGTTCCATTTTCTTTTACACATTTTAAACATCTGTGCTTTTTGAAAACATCTTTTTTACACATTTAAAACATATGAGCTTTATTAAAACATCTTTTTTTTTTTACACATTTTAAACATCTGTGCTTTTTGAAAACCTCTTTTTTTTTTACACATTTTAAACATCTGTGCTTTTTTTAAACATCTTGTTTTACACATTTTAAACATCTCATAGCATCATTAGCTAGCACCTCTTGGCAGACAACACACTGTGGCAGTGGAGCATCTTCAGATCCAGTCCATGAAAAGCCAAACTTTAAATAATCGTGGTCATACTTCCTTCTTTTTTTGCTTGGCCCAGACTCTGTCTCCTCACTCACTGTAGCTTTAGGTACTAAAAATCGATCCATTTTGTCTCTGGCAAAGGCTAGCTGAAGTTCGCTAAATGTCCGCAATAGTAACTTATTCTGGTTTATTTTTCCTCACGTTGCGCCCCCCTGAAGAACTCTGGCGCCGCCTAGGGGAGACACGCCCCACACTTTGAAAAGCCCTGCGCTAGAAGCAATAGCTTCTAGTCCACACCGTATTCAGTTGATTCATCAGATACAGTCCATGGGTTTGCAGCAATTTATACAGTCTGTGGTTTGCAGCAGAAGACATGCATTGGTAATGTTAGTTGCTAACCAACTTTTAGCCTGTTGAAAATGTGTTATTTTACAACTTTCATTTATTAAAGTGATTTGTTCTTTCAGCTCATGTCACATCTTTATACATTGAATTACTTACCCACTGAGGCCAGAAGGCTACAGTGGACAGATGTTAACGTTAGTTATCAACGTTAGTTAGCAAGATAAGCTAAGTCTCTATTTAAATCAAGCTTATTACAGTGTGGTATAGAAACAATTCTCATTTCAAAGGAGAAGAACTCCATATGTTTCCATTCTCATTTTATCATGAATAAATTGTGCCCTTCTGAAATTCATTTGGCACATAGGCCCATCCTGTGTGTGTGATTAGGCACAAGAAGTTCTGATGTAGGCCTAGCTAAGCCTATGCAAAATTACAGTCAGAACCTCTGGGGACTGGGGGCAACATAAAAAGAGCCAGGTAGTAGGCTAGCCTTGGCAAAATAGCTTAGTACATGGATGTTTTCTATTGTTTTTACTTACATTCCTTTTGTATTATTTTTAAGATAGTCATAGTTTCATCTGAGTACCCTGTTTGAGTTTATTCACAGAAACAGTAGGCCAAACATGAGGAAAAGAAAAGGGCCAGACATCAGGCATTTTTTTGGTGCTAAAAGAGTAAGTAGTAAATATTAGCACTAAGACCTACAGACAATTACAGTACAAGTGTAGGTGCAGTTAGGTTTTATACACTGTTCATGTGAATAAAGAAAATGGGTTCCCAGCAGACAGGAGAGGCACAGCAGGACGAAAGAGAGCAAGACATTCAGCAGGACTGTTCTATATGTGTGTATATACTGTATGTGACTCATTTGTAGTGTTGATACCCAGTTTGTTCTGACAAAGAAGGTTATCAGGTTGTACTGCTGTTTTTCTTCTGTGGTAGTACTGTATGGTTTGTCATGCTTCTTAATGACATTAAAAATTATTGATCAGAGTTATTGTGTTGAGTTACTGACACCGACTTTCATAGATGAGACGGGACAGGACCAGGGGGGCGATTGATATGATAGTGGACCATGATGGTACCCCCCAATTATGGTGGGGTAATTCGCACTCTGAGTATCTCCAGGAATATTGCCTTGTTCTAAATACAAAGAAACAGCTTTCTTATTTGATATATTCTTTAAATAAAGATAATAAATGAGTTTTCTAAAATAATGAGTGGGAATAGAGCTTTTTCTATTCTATCTGTTCATATGGCATTGTAGTAGATCTAGAAATTGTCTTGTTAAAAAAATAAGTAAAGAAAAAAGTTCTTTCTTTCTTTGCTGGGTCGACCTTTTCCCCATTGCCTGATTTTCTCCATGTTCAACAAGCTACTGGACCATTAGTCTGCAGTAATTCTTTCCCCTACTTTCTCATTAGACAGATCACACAACACCCCAACCCCTTCTTTCTTTCTTTCTATCAAAAACGCTCGTTGGTCAGACATTTCTCTGCCTGTGTGCAATGGCTAATAAAGCAAAGTGGAAGAGATTGGCCCAGGCCACCTTACCCTCTACCAGCTTTCTGTATCTCCAATACAGTGTCACTAACCTGGTTAAGTATAACTTAGATTTTGAGTTGTTTAAGGCACTGTGTTTAGGTTGCAGTCTTTTCTGGAGGTGTGGGTTTGAATTCTACTTCTGATATTTGCTATCATGGGTTATTAACGGGCCATTGGTTTTATGCTCATAGTTTGTGTTTGTTGAATGCTTGTTGGGAGTTTTGCCTGCATGTGAGTGAAAATGGAAGCTTCAGCTAGCATGCCTTTGCAAAAATTAGCTTGAGAAACTTTTGGAATAGAATGCTTCAAGAGTATTTGGAGTCCTACTGCAATAAATAAAATTAGATCAGAATTAATTTCTTAGCCTGTAAGAAATTGCATGCTTGAAATATTCAGATTTTTAAATTCTTTTCAGATAA